>NC_059084.1:58743903-59047886 GCF_020497125.1 Mauremys mutica | reverse complement strand
GTCTTTATTGAGTGCTCCTTTAGCACCTTCATTGTTCAATGGCCCCACTGATTGTTTATCAGATTTCCTGTTTCTGATGTAATTATATTGAATAATTTTCTGTCCTCTGCAATTTTTGCCACCTTACTTTTCACCTCTTTTTCTAGGTCTTTGATGAATATGTTCAATAGCACAGGGCCCAGTACAGATCCATGGGGGACCCCACTATTTACCTCTTTGCATGATGAACACTGACTATTTATTCATATCCTCTCTTTCCTATCCTTTAACCAGTTATTGGCCCATGGCAGAACCTTCCTGCTTATCCCCTGACTCCTTAGTTTGCTGTAGTGCCTTTGGTGAGGGAACTTGTCAAAGGCTTTCTGAAAGTTTGAGTATGTTATATCCCTTGGATCATTCTTGTCCACATGCTTGTTGACTCCCTGAAATAATTCTAATAGATTGGTGAGGCATGATTTACCTTTACAAGAGCCGTGATGACTCTTTCCCAACATATTGTTCCTATCTATGTCTCTAATAACTTTATTTTTTACTATAGTTTCAACCAATTTGTATGATCCACAAGTTTGGCTTACCAGCCTGTAATTGCCAGGATTGCCTCTGGAGGCTTTTTTTGACAATAGGTATTACATTAGTTACCCTCCAGTCACCTGTACAGAGGCTTACTTAACCTACTTAACATATCAAAGTTAGTAGTTCTGCAATTTCATGAGTTCCTTCAGAATTCTTGGATAAATAAAATCTGGTCCTGGTGCCTTATTACTGCTAAATTTATCAGTTTGTTCCAAAACCTCCTCTATCAACACCTCAGTGTGGTGCAGTTTCTCTGAGTTGTGACCTAAGCTGTGAGGCTCTCTCTCTCATTCTCTACAGTGAAGACCATTGCAAAGAATTCATGTAGCTTGACCACAACAGCAATGTCTTGCTCGAGTGCTCATTTAGCACCTTGATCGTCCAGGGAGCCCTCTGATTGTTTGTCTGATTTCATGTTTCTCATGTATTTTTATTTTCTATAAGTTTTTGTGTCATTCGCTAATTGTCAATCAGTTAGTCCCTGAATGGCCTAGACAAACATCTGAGAGAGACAGAATGCTCAGTGCCACCTCCGAGTCCTGGCTCACCCCATCGAATAGCCCTTCTCCAGCCATGGCCATCCCTGAAGTTTCAGAGGAAGAAGTGAAAAAAAAGAAGCCCTCCTGGAATATGTTGATGTGGGGGGATCCCCTTCCTGACCTGTGCTGATGTCTTGCTGAAACCCTGAAGCATGACTGCTGGGAACAAAAGACAAACAATCAGAAGCATGCCCCTGTACTGCTGAGCCCTGCCCCCCACCATCACAAGAAATGCCATCCTACAGCCACACTCATAAATGTATCCATCTCCCTCATAAAAGTGATTAAGTTGTGTGTCCCTACAGATGGATTAGAAAGAATTTTTTCACAGAAACATCAAACCCTCTGATGGTGAGAAACCTTCTAATTTCCATTTGAATTTGTTCATATCCAGTTATGCCCATTTGTTTTTATACGAACAAGGAGACAGAATTAGGAGGAGGAGCTCCCACATAACTTTTACCCATTGGTTAGGGTAGTCACCTGGGGTGGGGAAGATGAGCAGAAATGATTTAAACAGGGATCTGTCACCTCCCCTGTGCATGCCCCCACCACTGGAATAAGGGATATCTCTCTCAATTTCTCCCGTTTAAGTGCCTGTGTGTCTAGTACACCCCCGACCCCCACTCCCACCCACCCATTGGTTCCAAAGAAGCTCTGATGATAAGGCCATTTAACTTCAATCGATCTACACTGATTTATACCAGTCAAGGATTTGACCCAAAGTGTCGGTCAGCTACTTGAGCGGAGAATGTCCCAAACACTAGTTACCCACAAATCTATGCTCTCTGATTACAAAAAAAGAACATCTCTGCTACTTGGAAAACCAGAATTTCCCTAATATTTTCCCTACAGCTGTTTTCACCTCCTTGTTTTTCAGCTGTAGATGATGGGGTTTAACATAGGGGTCAAGATGCTGTATTGGACTGAGACCATTTCATCCAGAAGCACAGAGGAGACTGAGCTGGGCTTTGTGTACTGGAAAAAACCTGTCACATACAACAAACCAACCACAATCAGGTGGGAGCTGCTGGTGGAGAAGGTTTTTCGCCTGCCCTCCACAGAGGTTATTCTCAGGATGGTGGCAATAACATGAATGTAGGAGATCAGGGTGAAGAGGAAGGAGCTTGATCCAAATATCACAGCGGAAGTGAGAAGCACCACTTGATTGGTGAGGGTCTCAGTGCAGGACAGTTGTAATAGACGAGGGAGCTCACAGTTTGAAATGGCGGATTTGATTGGGCCCACAAGAAATGCAACCTGAGGGCAAAAATGGTGTTAAGCAGAGCATAGAAGAATCCGATGGTCCATGCACCACTCACCAGATGAACACAGATCCCTTTCCTCATTATCTCCATGTAATGCAATGGGTCACAGATGGCAGCATAGCGGTCATATGCCATGGCTGGAGAGAATGAAAAGTTCTGCAGAACCTGAGAGGATGATGAAGAACATCTGGGAAAGGCAGCCATTGACAGAAATAGTTTTGCGCTCTGCGAGGAAGTTCATCAGCATTTTAGGCACCGTGACTGAGGAATAGCAGATATCAGTGAAGGATAAATGGAAGAGGAAGAAGTACATGGGGGTGTGAAGGTGAGAATCAGCTCTTATCACTACCATGATCAGTATGTTCCAAGCAGAGTAACCAGGTAAATAACTAAAAACACCAGGAAGAGGAAAATCTGCATCTGTTGGTCACTGGAAAGTCACAGGAGAATAAATTCAGTCACTGTGGTTTGATTTTCCATTGATATTTATTCAAGAAAACTGTGACCTGTAAGAAACACAAATAAACAAACAAATAAATAAACAAAAGCCATGAAATTAACAATTTCATAAAATTGAATTGAAATGGCTTGTGCAGATAATTCTGATCAATAGGATGAATGTAACACAAGCCCTATTCCAGTATATAAATCATTAATTTTTTTTTAAATTGACAAAATGTATAGAAAGAGATAAGCAATATGCTAGTTGGAATTTGTGAGTTTTAGATTGACAATGATTTAGGCACCTATCCTCTACTTTATGTACCCAAATCCTCAATCAGGGCCAAAAGTAAGGAGCTATTGGAGAAAGGGAAACTGGATACTGGGTCTCCTAGATTTGGGTGTGAGGGCCTCAAACACTGGGCTACTAAATTATCCACTCTTTTCCTGTTTCTCTATGGCCTGATGACTTTTTAATCTATCCCTCTAACATATAGAGAGATACAGCTTTTTCCCTCCAGCTGGGGATCTGGCTGCTTTACTCCGATGGAGCTAAGGCTGATTCACACTCACAGGGGATCTGGCCAATTCTATAAGAAGTACTTCTTTGTCTGTTATCTGTAGTAATTTTTTTGAGTACTAAGTATCTATAGTATCTTCATGAATTCATCATCATCATCAACCCCTTGAGACTTTGAAATAGTGATTTGGGACCCAGCCTGGTATAGGTTGACAACCCAACCAAGTACAGAGGATACAGACAAATTGATAAATATTATTAATGACGTAGGGAGGGCTTGAGAAGAGTTTACAACATAATCCAAGAGCAAACTAGATTAAAAAATGTGTGAGAATTATTTTTAAAAAGTACAATAGAGGAATACATAGAAAAATCAAAGAAAAAATAGATGAGGTGCTGTAATTAAGAGAACTGAAAAGTGGAAGGCCCATGGGATGCATGAACTCTGGCTGTAATGCCTTACTTTTCTAAGGAAGCTTGTTTGCTTTCCAATTACCCTGCACTTAAATGTGTGTCTTCCCCTAGCCATATCTCAATCTCTTCAGGTCACTAGCTGGGCTTGAACCCTCGTGTACAGCACTGAGAATTTGCACCTCCACATCCTGAGCTAAAGGAGGATTTCTAAAAGAACTAGCCCACCAAATTCAAGCTACAACAGAAAAAAACCCACAAGAGCTTGTCTAGCATTCAAGCCCAGGCTCTTTCAGACCCTAAGCAAGGTTCACATTCCTAGGCCAACAAGGCACCTACTACAGCACATCCTCCCCCGACTGCTTTTTTGAACAGTTTAAACAAATGTTTGAAGGCTGGATTCCCGAGATAGATAGTGACAGCGGCAACTCTGCTCAAACCAAAAAAGAGGCTGCAGTGATCCCATGAATTACAGACTAACCATATGTTTTTCAACTATATAGAAATTTCTTATCAACAATTCTGGCAAAGAAGATGTGGGTGGAGAGTGCCAGCTCACAATTGAATGCTGCCTCCTGAGCAAAAAGGCAGGACAGTAAACCTGAAAGGTACAAGGGAACACCTCAAGCTGAACAGGAGGATCACAGAAGATACAAAACAAAGAAATAAAAGAATTAGCGATTGAGTGGGTAGGCTACCGGAGAGCATACAACAGCGTTCCACAATCATGGATCACAAGAGGCACTGAAAATGCCTAAAGTTCATTCAAAGATCATTTTCTTTCTACAGCAATTTATGTTAAACTGGAATACTCAATTCTATCAGAAAGGGACTCTTATTGATGAGATCCAAATTAAAAAAGTAATCTTTGAAGGGTATCTTTGAAGTCTCGGGGAAGGAGAACATCCAACTGGAGCAGAAGGAAATAATCCCATAGTGGGGACCCTCCTTGCAGATGATGTTTGTGGTATCCTCCTCACACTCAGGATACTTCTCTGGGGGAGGGAACCTCAGTTATTAGGAAGAGATAGGTATTAGTAATGGGCGATTCGGTAATTAGAAACATAGATAGCTGGGTTTGCAGTGATGGGGAGAACCGTGTAGTGACTTGCCTGCCTGGTGCGAAGGTTACAGATCTCTCAAGACATCTAGATAGGCTTATGTGTAATGCTGGGGAGGAGCCAGTGGTTGTGGTACATGTAGGTACCAATGACATAGGGAAGGATAGGAGAGAGGTCCTGGAGGCCAAATTTAGGCTGCTAGGTAAGAGGTTGAAGTCCAGGACCTTCATGGTAGAATTCTCTGAAATGCTTCCACATGCAGGGCCGGTTAGACAGGCAGAACTGCTGGGTCTCAATGTGTGGCTGAGATGATGGTGTAGGAAGGAGGGGTTTAGATTTATTAGGAACTGGGGAAATGTTGGGGAAAGGGAGAGCTTATACAGGAAGGATCATAGAATCATAGAATCATAGAACTTAAGATCAGAAGTGACCATTACGATCATCTAGTCTGACCTCCTGCAAGATGCAGGCCACAAAAGCTGACCCACCCACTCCTGAAATAATTCTCTCCCTTGACTCAGCTGTTGAAGTCCCCAAATCCTGATTTAAAGACTTCAAGTAGCAGATAATCCTCCAGCAAGCGACCCCTGCCCCATGCTGCGGAGGAAGGCGAAAAACCTCCAGGGCCACTGCCAATCTACCCTGGAGGAAAATTCCTTCCCGACCCAAATATGGCGATCAGCTGAAACCCCGAGCATGCGGGCAAGACTCTCCAGCCAGACACTCAGGAAAAAGACTTTCAATATCCCAACATTGACCCTCGGTACTAATTACCATGGTCGCACGTTATTGACCTATTGACTAAATCACGTTATCCTATCAAACCATTCCCTCCATAAACTTATCAAGCTTAATCTTAAAGCCAGAGAGGTCCTTCGCTCCCACTGTTTCCCTCGGTAGGCTGTTCCAGAATTTCACTCCCCTGATGGTTAGAAACCTTCGTCTAATTTCAAGCCTAAACTTCCCGACTGCCAATTTATATCCATTTGTTCTCGTGTCCACATTAGTACTGAGCTGAAATAATTCCTCTCCCTCCCTGGTATTTATCCCTCTGATATATTTAAAGAGAGCAATCATATCTCTTCTCAACCTTCTTTTGGTTAAGGAAAACAAACCGAGCTCCTCAAGTCTCCTTTCATACGACAGGCTTTCCATTCCTCGGATCATTCTAGTGGCCCTTCTTTGTACCCGTTCCAGTTTGAATTCATCCTTCTTAAACATGGGAGACCAAAACTGCACACAGTACTCCAAATGAGGTCTCACCAACGCCTTGTATAACGGGACTAGCACCTCCTTATCTCTACTAGAAATACCTCGCCTAATGCATCCCAAGACCGCATTAGCTTTTTTAATGGCCA
Source organism: Mauremys mutica (assembly GCF_020497125.1). Lineage (NCBI taxonomy): Eukaryota > Metazoa > Chordata > Testudines > Geoemydidae > Mauremys > Mauremys mutica. The sequence continues at coordinate 59,041,715 of NC_059084.1, read as the reverse complement.
CATCACATTGCCGACTCATAGTCATCCTGCAATCAACCAGGACTCCGAGGTCCTTCTCCTCTTCCGTTACTTCCAACTGGTGCGTCCCCAGCTTATAACTAAAATTCCTGTTAGTCATCCCTAAATGCATAACCTTACACTTCTCACTATTGAATTTCATCCTATTACTGTTACTAATACTCCAGATGGGCTCCACCTAAACCAAAATGGAATCAGATTGCTGGCACTTAAAATTAAAAAGGCCATAGAGCAGTTTTTAAACTAAAGGCTGGGGGAAAGCAACAGGTGAGGAGGAGTATGTGGTTCAGACAGAGACATGCCTTAGGGGAGGATCTATTAATGGAAATTCTCTGTGTCCTAGTAAGGAGGAAGGATGGAAGGTAGGATCTGATGAGAAACAGTCAAATGAAAAAAAGTCCCATTCAATTACATCATGTACTGGGAGACAGCTAAAAAGTGACAAGTTTTTAAAGTGCTTATACCAATGCTAGAATTCTAAATAATAACATGGGTGAACTAGAGTGTCTCATATTAAATGAGGATATTGATATAATAGGCATGACAGAAACTTGGTGGAATGAGGAAAATCAATGGGACACAGTAATACCAGAATACAAAATATATCAGAAGGACAGAACAGGTCGTGCTGGTGGAGGAGTGGCACTATATGTGAAAGAAAGCATAGGCTCAAATGAAGTAAAAATCTTAAATGAACTAAACTGTACCATAGAATCTCTATGGAAAGTAATTCCATGCTCGAGTAATAAGAATATAGCAGTAGGGAGATACTACCGACCACCTGACAAGGATGGTGATAGCGACTGTGAAATGCTTAGGGAGATTAGAGAGGCTATTAAAAATCAATAATACTGAGGGATTTCAACTATCCCCATATTGACTGGGTACATGTCACCTCAGGGCGGGATGCAGAGATAGTTTCTTTACACCTTAAATGACTAGTCCTGGAACCCACAAGATGAGAGGCAATTCTTGATTAGTCATTAGTGGAGCACAGGATCTAGTCCAAGAGGTGAAAATACCTTGGTAATAGTGACCATTAATATAATTAAATTTAACATCCCTGTGGCCGGGAACCAAAAAAGTGCCACCGTGGCTAAACAACAAAGTATAAGAAGCAGTGAGAGGCAAAAAGGCACCTTTAAAAAGTGGAAGTTAAATCCTATTGAGGGAATGAGAAAGGAGCATAAACTCTGGCAAATGAAGTGTAAAATTATAATTAGGAAAACCAAAAAAGAATTTGAAGAACAGCTAGCCAAAGAATCAGAAATTAATAGCAAAAAAAATGTTAAGTACATCAGAAGCAGGAAGCCTGCTAAACAAACAGTGAGGCCACTGGACGATCAAGATGCTAAAGGAGCACTCAAGGACAATAAGGCCATTGCGGAGAAACTAAATGAATTCTTTGCATTGGTCTTCATGGTTGAGGATGTGAGGGAGGTTCCCAAACCTGAGCCATTCATAGTAGTAAGTCACCAGGACCAGATGGTATTCACCCAAGAGTTCTGAAGGAACTCAAATGTGAAATTGCAGAACTACTAACTGTAATCTGTAACCTATTATTTAAATCAGCTTCTGTACCAAATGACTGATGAATAATTAATGAGATACCAATTGTTAAAAACGACTCCAGAGGTGACCCTGGCAATTACAGGCCGGTAAGCCTCACTTCAGTACTAGGCAAACTGGTTGAAACTATAGTAAAGAACAAAATTGTCAGACACATAGATGAACATAATTTGTCGGGGAAGAGTCAACATGGTTTTTGTAAAGGGAAATCATGCCTCACCAATCTACTCAAATTCTTTGACGGGTTCAACAAGTATGTGGACAAGGGGGATCCAGTGGATATAGTGTATTTAGATTTTCAGAAAGCCTTTGACGAGGTCCCTCACCAAAGGCTCTTAAACAAAGTAAGCTGTCATGGGATAAGAGGGAAGATTGGTAGCTGGCTCTCATGGATTGGTAACTGGGTAAAAGATAGGAAACAAAGAAAAGGAATAAATGGTCAGTTTTCAGAATGGAGAGAGGTAAATAGTGGTGTCTGGAATAGGGGTAAACAGTGAGGTGGCAAAATGTGCAGATGATACAAAACTACTCAAGGTAGTTAAGTCCCAGGCATACCATGAAGAGGTACAAAAGAATCTCTCAAAACTGGGTGACCTTGCAACAAAATGGCAGATGAAATTCCTATGTTGATAAATGCAAAGTAATGCACCTTGGAAAACATAATCCCGACTATACACATAAAATGCTGGGGTCTAAATTAGCTGTTACCACTCAAGAAAGAGATCTTGGAGTCACTGTAGATAGTTCTCTGAAAACATTCACTCAATGTGCAGCAGCAGTCAAAAAAGAAACTAGAAAGTTGGGAATCATTAAGAAAGGGACAGATAATAAGACAGAAAATATCATTTTGCCTCTATATAAATCCATGGTCTGCCCACATCTTGAATACTGCATGCAGATGTGATCACCCCATATAAAAAAGATTGGAAAAGGTTCAGAAAAGGGCAACAAAAATGATTAGGGGTATGGATCGGCTTCTGTATGAGGAGAGATTAATATGACTGGCACTTTTCAGCTTGGAAAAGAGATGACGAAGAGGGGATATGATTGACATCTATAAAATCGTGACTGGTGTGGAGAAAGTAAATAAGGCAGTGTTATTTACTCCTTCTCCTAACACAGGAAATGAAATTAATAGGCAGCAGGTTTAAAGCAAACAAAAGGAAGTATTTTTTTCACACAACGCAGTCAGCCTGTAGAACTCCTTGCCAGAGGATGTTGTGAAGGCCAAGACAGTAACAGGGTTCAAAGAAGAACTAGATAAGTTCATGGAGGATAGGTCCATCAATGGCTATTAGCCAGGATGAGCAGGGATGGTGTCCCTAGCCTCTGTTTGCCAGAAGCTGGGAATGGGTGACAAGGCATAGATCACTTGATGATTACCTGTTCTTTTCATTCCCACTGGGGCACCTGGCATTAGCCACTGTCGGAAGACAGGATACTGAGCTGGTTGGACCTTTGGTCTGACCCAATATGGCCATTCTTATGTTCTTATTAATTAGCGCCATTGCCGTTTGTGGTATCTATGCTGCCGTAGACACGGAAGCTCTGTGAGATAAATTGTGGTCATCATATCAGCAAAGAGCAACAACCAGTTAACCATTTGTTAGACATGGATGGACTAAAAGGAGATACAGAGATGGATGACATGTAACAAAGTTTGGTGAAGATATAAAACTCTGGAGTGGCTTGGTTAACTGTGTGTTGGCATCTGTATTAGATGGACAGACTGGTACAATCAGATGGCATACAAGTTAATGAAGGGACTCTCAAGATATCTCTCAGCATGATCCTTACAAATACCTTGGAATTAAGGAACTGTCAGAGCTATAACATAACAAAGTCAAAGAATAAGTTAAAGAAGAACATTAGATCAATAGCAACTATTCTAAGGACAAAATTCCAGGCTAAGAATTTGATCCAAGCCACTAATATGAGGGTGGTGCCTGTAGTACGCTACATTGCTGGGGTGACCAAGTGGAATCACGGGGAAAAGTAAAAATTTGGCCTCTAACAAGATAGCCGCTGGTAATGCAGGGTATTGAATATCAAGCAAGATATGGACAGGGCATGTGATGGTGGAAAAAGTCTATCTGTGGAAGGAGAAAGTGATAATGAAGAAATACAACATCAAAATATATGAAAAGTCAGACAGAGTAAAAAATCATCTGGTGGAGATAACAATCAATGACTGAGAGTGTATTTCTAGCCCCCAAAACAGCGAAAGAAAGTAGAAAGAAATCCCCACAGAAAGACACCACAATTTTCAACAGAAATGAATGCACACACAGTGGTGGTGAGAGATCAAACCTATTAGTGAGAGAACATTAACAGTCTCATGGCTTCTAGAAGGATATTTGAGCAGAGAGAAAGAGATACTCAATATGAGTGCATAAGAGAAGTCCTTAAGGCTTAATTATATAGAAGTAAGACTGACCAACAAAAACTGCCCCCTGAATTGCAGAATGCATTCAGAAAAGAAAGACAGTTGAGCCTCGCTGAGAGAGACTATATGCACAGACACAGGAGGCCATCAAGTTCCTGAATTAGAATCTCTGTTGAAGTATGGATTTAAACAAACTGTGCATTATTACCACCACCAAGTCAAAAGTGCTCTAGAGAACAAAGAGTCTAAGATTTTTTGGGATCTGGCAATTGTCACAGACTGAGTGGTGTAGAAAAACAGGCCAAGCATGTTAACTGATATCTCCATACCAGCAGACACCATTATAAAAGAATCAAGAACAGATACTAAAGTATGAAGAAGTTCCACAAAGTAGAACGATTATTGAAAACTAGAACAAAGAGTATCCCAGCAATTACTGGAATACTTAAAGTGATCCCTAAGGGTATCGCTGAGCAGCTGAAGAACACATTAGGAGTGCAAGACATCATGGTCAGTGACTTCCAGCAAACAGAACTCTCAGGCACTGTGAGAATGTCAGGGAAAATCAAAGGAAAATGAGTGCATTTCAGCATCTAATATGCAGGAATTCTGCGGAGGGGTTAAGAAAATTCCTGATTATCGAAACCTACACAGCAGGTGCTGGGCAGGATTTACTGGTGACTCATGGGGATAAATTTTGGATAGTAGCTTTCCCCTTTTTATACTTAAAGATCTTGTATATTGTGAAAGCTATTTGTTTTTAAAAATCCCCCTTATGTAATACCGAGGAATAATAATACTGAACATAACAGATGAATGTGCCCAGCAAATACTGTCTAGGTATGATGACATGATTTGAAACAAAGGTGTCGGATTGAAAGTTAATGAGAGTTTTGTTCCTATATCAGTTACAGTAACTCCTTGCTTAACATTGTAGTTCGTTCCTGAAAAATGCTACAGTACGTGCCTTTGAAAATTCAATCCAATGGGACTTTGGACTCAGGGTCCTGCACATCTGAATTTCAGGCTGTTCGTATATAAGAGAATCTCTCCTGCCCTCATGGAAGTGAGCAGCTACTTAGACATTGATTTTGAGTGGAAATGGGAAATAAGCTAATGTTCTGTCAAAAGTCAAATCTATGTTTAATCCTGTAGTCTCCCAGACAGAACCTAAAACTTATATCCATTATCAGTTTATCAGACAAATGCCTGAGCAAAGATGGACCTTTTCCTGGAACCTAAATGATAACAAAGGCAGAGAATGCCCTGCCCCTAACACACACACACACACACGCTCCAAAACCAGAAACTACTTCTATCACACACTCATTGAACCCAGTTTTCTCAGGGATACCTTGAGAGAGAGAGAGAGAGAGTTGTGCAACTTAAGTAGTCAATGCAACTCTGCACAGAGACCGATTCCTAGATAATGGGGGGCGGGGGGGGGGGGGCAGAATCTGGTCCTTTGGAATCAAAAGGATAATAAACGGTTAAAATGAATAAAAATATGAATCAGCTCACCAGCCTCTGAAAAGTGGATCATAATTATGATGAGAACTCCCAACCTGTGATTTTCTCTTTTTGTTTTTTAGTCTATCTACTTACTTATTGATTTTTCTGTCCAATTTATCTATCTGCCCCGGGACACAGCTTCTAAGGACGTTCCATACTCTTTACCAGTAACAATGAGACCCTTCAGGGTGTGCAGGCTTATCAGCGGGAATGGAGCAAAGACCCTTTTCTTAGCTGACTCCAAGACTAAGAGCTGTTTAAATGCTGTATTGTTCCCCTGGGACAAGATCCCTGGAGTTCACGCTCTAACACAAGCTACCAGTAACACTGTGCTGGGTCAGCTCTTAAGCAACAGTGTGTGGTTCATAAAAATGAGAGCACTGTGGCTTTGACTCTCAAAGAGCCCAAGTGATTTAGGTATCCAATCTAAGGGACAGTCAATAAAAAGGCATATGTTTGGGCTCAGATTTTCAAAGCAGCAGGAGTCAGACACCCAAATAACAAATCATTTCATCTCCTTCAGACTCCCGTGAAAATGATAATGTATGAAAATGTATGAAAAGCCATAATGTATGATCACCACAGGAGGGCAGCAGAGGTGAAAGCATAGGAAATGGCAATCCATCCTTAAACTGCACCAATGGATGGACACACAGATTAAGGAATCAGAAAGGAGTAAATAGATTATAAAATGGAAGGGAAAAGTAAGGGGTTAGACAAAAGAGCAGCTATATTGTATAGAGCTAGGGATCTTAGCCAGGTTATTCATTTCCGTTTTATAAGAGGGGTGCAAACCTTTTGCATTATCACCATACGCTCTGATGTTTTCCTCAGGTCCTCTGGAATTGGGTGTAGTTGGTCTGTCGTCTCTCCAAGTGAGGAAACATCATCCACATATTTAAGATCCAGTAAAGTTGAATATTTATATTTTTCACCCTCTACTTGGGCCTCAATCAGCCTTGTCATCAGCGAGTGCATTAGAACACTGATGTCTGTTAGTCTATAAGGGGCCACAGGATTCTTTGCTGCTTTCATACAACCTGTGGAACTCATGGCCAGCGGATGTTGTGAAGGCCAAGACTACAACAAGGTTAAAAAAAGAATAGATACATTTATGTAGGATAGGTCCATCAATGGCTATTAGCCAGGATGTGCAGAGCTGATGTCCCTAACCTCTGTTTGCCAGGACCTGAGAATGGGTGACAGGGGATGGATTGCTTGATGATTATCTGTTCTGTTCAGACTGGATTAGATGGAACTTTGGTCTGACCCAGTATGGCCAGTCTTATCCTCTTATGTTCTCCCGAGTGAGTGCCCTAGTCACTGAGATACAGAATCATTCTCACTCATGCCCAGTGGTTGGCCTTCAGCTAGCCACCAGGTTTTGAATAATTGGCATCCTGTCTCCTGTAGTAATGATGGCTTTGAGCTGCATATTCCCTTTCTGTCCTTCCAAAGAGATTGTCCATTTTTTTCATGATTTTATATCTGTTACAACTCACTTGTACTAATATCCACCAAGATGACTTTCTGTCTTTCATAGTGTCTGCCTTTACAGGTGTGGTCCATTTCTATCAACCCTGGCTTCCTACTATAAGAGCATCTTGAGCATCCGAAGGATCTCTTCACCTCAGAGAAGAGGAAAGCCTTCTAAACCTGGTTATCACACCTTCAGGTTATTTCTATTTTTAATGGGACTCTCATTGTCTGAGGCCACTGTAGAAAACAACTCACCAGATTTAAACACAATCTTCTCTATGCCCTATATAGTAATAACTCCCATGTCCAACCACCTCATCTACAGTTTGAGGAACAAGGAGGTCAAAGATGCCCTGGGAAAGGTTGGAAGCAAAGTGTTGACTTTCCTAAATAAGAGAAATATTCAATAAGGTGACACAAGTGGCTGGAATCAGAGAGGATTGAGCACCAGCACTGAGGCGCCACTCCACCAGCCATCCCACAAACTGCTCTGCCAGCTGCTCAGCAATATATCTTCAGTCCATCCTACTACTTAACACAACACTCAGTGATTTCAATTCTTAGTAATTTTAGCATGCTAGTGATTTCAGCTTGTAGTAGGGAAGCCTCAGTGCTGGTGCACCATTGGCCGAAAGTGAATTCAGCTCAGCAGTCTGTAACTAGACTCCTAAGAGAACCAAAATTAGCTCTGATATTCCATAGTGGAGAGAGGAGGCAATGCAAATGGTGTTTCAGGCCCTCAAAAGGGAGGGGTGCATACCATCAGGTACAAATGCCTCTCTCTAGCCTCTCTTAATTCACTGGGTTTTGGAACCCTTGTCCCTTGTCTAGCGAGTGCTACTTAGTTGATGGCAAGACCCTCTGTCATAAAACAGTCCCACTGTCCTTGATCCACATAATCAGGGTAACAACATTTTATTCTTCCTGCCCCAATAACAGAGAAACTGGGGATTCCACAGCAGCCAAAGTGACCAATTGGGCTGCTGTGGGCTCATGCTAGGCGGGATGGGTGTGCCTATGCAAACAAGATCGGCCCCTGAAGTTCTTTTCCACAACTCGCCACAATTCACCACCAGATGTCAGAGTAGAGCTCATCCTGATTCTGCTTAAATCCTCCCCCCAGCTGAGAATTTGTCGTCCGGAGAAATCACACTCCCTATTATACCAACTCACTGGTTCCCTCCAAAGGGCCTCAGATAGCCCACTTTAGCTTCCACAGGCATGTGTGCTAAATTTATTGGCTACTCACTAATCACCCCAGGTCCATCACAAGTTAACCATTTTATTGGTCTTATTATCCTGTCTCGTCTATTGAGAATCTCTGTTGCCGTGGTAGGGGGGACATCCTCTTGAGTGACGGATGGTGAGGTTTCCTTTGAGGGTTCCTCGGCTACTGGCATAGGCCCCTGCATTTCTAGTTCTAACAGCGGAGGGTCCAAGGTGCCCAGGTCATCCTCCACCTGTATGTCTCCACTGTCCAATAACCTGTGTGTGTCATCACACACGTGTCCCATCAGTGGCACAGGGGTGTCAGAAATGGGCCTAAATACTAGCGCCATGGGGTTTAGGGCAGAGGAGGGAGCTCTGTTTTGGTTCAGCTGATCAAGACTGAAATATTGTCTCCATTACAGGATACACCATGGTTGTGTCCTTCTCCTCAGACTCACTCTCGAATGTGCTGCATAGGGGTAGGTTAGCTGCAGGGGGTCGGCTGTCCATGTTGGATGGTGGCTTTCGTCTAGCACCTTTGTTCTGCCCGGTTGCCCTGTTGTGGCCCACCTCATAAGGGGTGCCTACCAATTCCCCCAAAGGGAGCAAAAGGTTTTTATGCACTGTCTTTATTTGCCCTGGACCCTCTTCAGGTTTGATCTTGTAGACCGGCAGGCATCCCAGCTTTTCCATCACCAAGTAAGGTATTGCCTTCCATCTGTCATCTATCTTGTGTTTGCCAGCAATACCCAAATTTTGCAGCAGGACTCTGTCCCCTGGCTGGAGCTCCTGCAAATGTACCCTAGCATCATATCAATGTTTGTTGTGGTCTGCATTCTTCCAAGCTGCAGATGTAGCTAAGTGATAAGCATCCCACAGCTTTTCTCTTAGTCGGGATACATATTGCTGATGAGTTTCATAGCTATCTCCATCCTCTGATATACCAAAGCACAAGTCTATGGGTAATCTTGGTTCTCGCCCAAACATCAAGAGATATGGCGTGACTCCTGTAGCATCGTTCTTTGTGGTGTTGTAGGCATGCACCAGAAATGCGACATGTTGGCTCTAGGTTGCCTTCTGCTCTGGTCGCAAAGTCCCCAACATATCTAATAGGGTTCAGTTGGAGTTCTCTGGCTGAGGATCATCTTGTGGGTGATAAGCTGTTGTCCTAGACTTTTTAATTCCTGCTAGCCTCAGCACCTCCTTCAGAAGGTGACTCTCAAAGTTCTGCCCCCTGATCCAAGTGTATCTGGGCTGGGAATCCATAAACTGAGAAATATTTTCCCATAGTACTCGAGCGACAGTGGTGGCCCTCTGATCACGTGTGGGATATGCCTGTGCATACCACGCGAAATGGTCACTATTAGAATGTTCCAAACATTCCTCTTGTCTACTTCTAAAGACAAGAAATCAATGCAAACCAGTTCCAAGAGTTGGTTGCTGGTGATGTTCTTGAGATATGCAGCCCTCGTGGGCAGAGTTTTCCTTTGAACACATCGAGCGCAAGTCTCACATTTCCTGTGAACATCTTCAGCCATCCAGGGCCAATAGAACCTACTATGAATAAGTTCCAGAGTCCTCTCCATCCCTAAATATCCAAAGTCATCATTCAGTGCCCTCATGACCAGGGCTCTGTACTCTTTTGGCAGCACAAGTTGTGCTCATTGCTTTTGTAAACGGTCAATGATCATTCAGTGTAGCACTCCCAAATCAGTTTTAGTTTGGGCCATTCTCTCAATAGTAATTTACCCTCCGGATTAGATGGGACAACCACAGCTGGGTTTCACCCCTACCTTTTGGCAAGTAGTATATAACAAATGTCAATATCTTGCAGCTAGGTTTTTTGCCAGTCAGTTGCATTGAGCATGGGCAATGGAGATTGGTCCAATGCAATATAGTTCACTGAAGCAGAAGGCAGATATTCAGGGGGCAGGCCCAAAGCTTCTGCAACACATCCATGAAGGCTCTCATGGGCCTCTGGCTCTCAGTGACTCACACTGCAAATAGCTCACTCCATCTGTGGGTATTACAGCAACTTCTGGTGTCTGTGGATGCCTGGACATTGCATCTGCATCTACATTGCTTCTCCCTGATTGGTACTGAATGCTGAAGTCATAGCTAGCCAAAGCGGCCACCCATCTTTGCCCTGTAGCATCCAGCTTAGTACTTGTTAACACATACGTCAGTGGGTTGTTGTCTGTCCACACCTGAACTGAGCACCATAAAGTAGTCTAGAAATTTCTCAGTGATGGCCCATTTCAAAGACAAGAACTCCAGCTTGTGGGTGGGATAGCGAGTTTCACTATCAGACAGCCCTCGGCTGGCAAAGGCTACAGGTTTATGTTTGCCTTCCACTTCCTGGTACAGGACTGCTCCCAGACCCTTCAAACTGACATCAGTATGCAGGGTAAACGGCTTGCTTGGGTCAGCAAAGACTAGGTTGGGAGCATGACTTAGGCAAGTAATGATTTCTCGAAAAGCCCTTTCACATCTCTCATCCAACTGTGGCCCAAATGGTTCAAGTGGCCATAGTGTCTCTGTACAGGAGGCTTTGGGGACCTCCCCTTATTCTTGGTCTTAGATTTGTTCTTGCTGGACTGGTATCCCCTGGTAAAATCATTCAGAGGTTTTACAATCGTAGCATAGTTCTTCACAAATCTGCGGTAGTAGCCACTAAACCCAAGAAAGGTCTTGAGTTCTCTGCAGTTACTTGGACACGGCCATGTAGTGACTGCTTCTATTTTATTGGGATCAGTACTCACACCCTCTTGGGATACAATGTGACCCACATACTTCACTGAGGTTCTGCAGAACTGGCATTTGTCAGTTGAAAGCTTCAAACCATAAACTTCCAACCTATCAAGCACTTTAAGAAGTCTTTCTTCATGCTCCTCCAAGGTTCTTCCAGACACAATCAGGTCATCCAAATAAACTAACACTTGCAGTAAATTCATGTCTCCCACGGCTTTCTCCATAAGATATTGAAATGTGGCATGTGCTCCAGAAATCCCATGGGGCATATGTTCGAACTGATAAAACCCTAATGGGCAGATGAAGGCTGTCTTCTCCTTATATTCTTCTCCCAAAGGGATCTGGTAGTATTCACTCTGAAGAGCCAACACAGAGAACCACTGGCTTCCCAGCAAACAGTCTCAGGCATCTTGGACTTGGGGCATAGTGTACTGGTCAAACCACAGTATGGCTGTTTAGGGTGCAGTAGTCAATACGCATCCGGATTTTCCCATTCATTTTACGGACCACCACAATGGGTGAGGCGGATGGACTGCAGGACTCTGTAATGATGCCATTCGCAGCCAGCTCCTGAAGATGTTGTCACACATCTTCCATCCCGGACGAGCCCCCCAAAATGTAACCCTTCTGCCTGTCTGAGTTGGCAGCAACAAGGGCTGGGTTCAGTATCTAGGAGTTTAATTTCAATAACACAACGCAAAACCGGCTCGAGCCCCCACCCAGTGACCTGGGACAATTACATGCCACCCCCTGGGCAACTCTAGGAGGCAATACTTCCCCTCTTGCAAGCACGGAGTCTGAGCGTGGCAAAATGCTTTTAATAAAGGAGGGAAACAATGCGGCATTATGTTGAGGAAACACCACAAACAGGATTCATAACACAAACCATGAGCAAAAGACCCACCCTCAAGTAAGTTTGGCAGTGTCCTTTTCTCCTCAGGGTCTTAAGTCCAGCAACCCCCAAATCACCCAAAAGTCCAACAACCCCAAAGTCTCTGTCCCTGGTCAGTGCAGCCCCAGAGTTCAAAAGTTTATCTGCAGAGTTTTACCTCCCAGCCTGGGTGGAAATGGGGAGGTGCGGGGGTGTTAAGGGGCACCTTACGTGGTCCGAGGCCGACTGCCCTGCCTCTCCATGGGGTTCTGCTACAGCCTTCACCAAGAGCCACTCCACCAGCCGCTCTGCTCCACCAGCCGTCCCTTGAGCCGCTACAGCTGTTCCACAAACTTTGAAGTGACTAGCCATAATATATATAATTACCAGATGAAGGCAACATGGCCAGCCAACCTTAAACTTTACTAATAAATGGATACGCAGGTTTGGGAATGGGAAAAGGAGTAAATAGACTGTATATTACGGAAGTAAATAATAGGAGTTGAGACAAAAATTTTCAGATGAACAGTTTATTTAAAAAAAAATAAAGAAAGTTTTGGTCACCCCCAAATTATCCATGATTTTAACACATATTTTTCTGAATTTTTTCAAGCAGAAGAAAAATATTGGGCTAAATTCACAAAATAGCATGAGGAAGAGGAGTCCCTCTGCTGCTGCTGTTTCTTGCTATTTTAGTTCATTGGTTAGGCCACACTCCTTCCAGACTGAACACAATATTTTTTTCCCCCTGTCTACCTGTTGGAGGGCAATGATTTGAAATGAGATCTCCCATTGTTCAGGAAAGTGCCTCAATCTCTGGGCTATAACATATTCTGGAGTATTGAAGCTGTTCCACATTCTATAAATAATTAAATAAAATACTTGATTGACCACGGACTTGAACCTCCAACCTGGCAAAGGAATCCACTAACTGTGAGCTATCATATAATTTTACTGAAGCTCTCTTCCCCTATGACTATTCAAGTATTTTCTATAAAGTGGAAAAGATTCAATAGGAGACCTTGAGAAAACTCCACTCCTGTATACTCACAGCCCAGTGGTTGGGGCCCTGAGCATAGCAGTCAAAGGTTCAGTCCCTGCTCTACATGAGGTAGAAGGAGGAATTGAACACAGGTCTATCAGAACACCAGTAAGTAACAGTGGGATAATGGTCAAAAGAAGGAGCACTACCTCTTCTTTCAGACACTTTCATCAACCAGGAACCATTGATTTGGCTCTAACTCATTACGTGCTTCTAGAAATGCCTCTTGCACTTTCCATTTCACGAGGAAAAATGTTGTAGTTTGTAATATAGGAGAAACACTGATGGTGCGCTCTCAAGCAACTTGAGTTTTTTCTTCCTTCTTCTATTGTTCATTTTAAGGCCCACAACAGAAAAGTATGATTGTGATATGCGTGCGTAAAGCAACAGAGGCTGGGATTTTCAAAAGGGACCTAAGGGATTTAGGTACCCAACTTGCATTGAAATGCAGTTTTCACTCAGTCAGTGGGAGTTTTCCTGGGACTAGGGTCTGAGTAAAATCTGAGACTAAGCCCAAAGATTTGACTATTAAGAAGTATGTTGGGTATGAGTCTTGCACATGAAGGCTTGTCAGTCAAGGAAGAAACCAACATCTATTGTCCAGCATAGCTGATCTCAAATGGTGATTCATTGTCCTCCAAAGGTCTATGGGCCAGATTTTTAAAGGTCTTTAGGTGACTGAAGACACATACAAATACCTAGAAGTGCCTAGCTAACAATCATTTCAAAACGACTTATGTACCTGGATGCTATTGAAAATCCCAGTAAGCATCTACCTGGCTCTTTAGATGCCTAAATATCTTCATTAATCTGGCTTTGTGGGAATCCATTTTTGTCTTTCTCCTTCTGTCTCTTTGTCAGTCCTTGGTGAGGGCTGCTAAGTGGCCCTTAACCAGCCATCTGACACCTTTCGGCCCATCCTCCTCCTCCTCCAGACCCATTCTGAGTTCACACGTTCCACCTGTCAGAGTTGCTGGTGGGAAGGTGTCAATTGTTCAGTCCCTGGGGCTCCAGTTGTTTCTCTGAATGCTCCACTGAAATGGGTCAGTTCCAGATGGTCCCTAAAGACCTATTCCTATCTAGGGTTGCCAGGTGTCCTATTTTCAACTGGAACCCTGACTGGGCCATTAAAAGTCTGGTTGGTGGTGTAGGCAGGCTCCCTACCTGGGTCCACGTGATTCTGGGAAGCTGCTAGCATCTCCCTATGGCTCCTAGGTGGAGTGACAGCCACAGGGGCTCTGCACTCTGCCCCTGTCTCCGGCACAAGCTCAGTGTTCCCATTGGCCAGGAACTGCAGTCAGTGGGAGCTGAGGGGGTGGTGCTGGCATGTGTGGGCAGCATGCAGAGCCATATGGTCGCTCCTCTGCTTAGGTGCCAGAGGGAGATGCCTCTGGTTCCTGGGAGCCCCCTGAGGTAAATGCCATCCGGAGCCCACACCCCAAACCCCCTCCTGTACCCCAAGCACCTGCCCCAGCCCTGAGCCCCCTCCTGCACTCCAAACCGTAGCCCCACCCCAGAGCCCACACCCCCATCTATAGCCCTCACCCCACCCTACCCCAGCCTGGATCCCCCTCCTGCACCCTGAACCCCTCATAGTTGGCCCCACCCCAGAGTCTGCACCCCCAGCCCAGACCCCCTCCCACACCCCAACCCCCTGCCTGAGCCTGAAGCCCCCTTCCAAACCCCAAACCTCTGCCGCAGCCTGGATCCCTCTCCTGCACCCTAAACCCCTCATCTCCAGCCCCATCCCAGAACTGGCAGCAGGAGCCCTCACCCCCTTTTGCACTCCCAACCCTCTGCCAGAGCCTGGTGAAAAGGAGCAAGTGAGCGAGGGCGGAGGAGAGTGAGGGGTGGTGGTGGAGTGAGTGGGAGCGTGGCCTTGGAGAAGGGGTGGGGCAGGTGTGTTTGGTTCTCTGCAAATAGAAAGTTGGCAACCCTATTCCTACCACCCAGACAGTTACATGATACAAGCACCTCCTGTCTCCTGCTCAGCCCCAAGAGCACTTTAACCCTTTTGAACCCACTGAGTACCCATCCCTAGCAGTGGGGGATTACTGCACCATGCCTAGGTCCCTCGGCCAAATTGGGGGCCCTGGCCAGGTTCTCCAGAATCTGGCCCCTCCACCCTACTCCTCGTCTTCCCCCTGAGGCCCCACCTCCTGGCCAGGCTGGAAGCCTGAGCCCATCTGTAGTTGTGAGCACGTTTCCGCCCCCTCCCCCAGGGGCAGAGAGCTGGCCCAGCCACTTGCTGGAGCCGCGCTCTCCTGCCCCCGTTCCCCCCTCAATTGCACCAAGCCACTGGTCAGAACCCCTCTCTCCATCCCTCCCACCTCTCCACATGGAGCTGCTGGCCATAGCCCCGCTCCCCACCCTTCCCCGCCACGTGGAGCTGCTGGCCAGAGCCCCTCTTTCCCCCGCTTCCCCAGCCCCATGCAGAGCTGTTTGTGGGAGCTCCTCTCTCCCCCCCACATTGTGTGGAGCTACTGACTTGAACCCCTCTTTCCCCGCCACGGAGGTGCAGACCAGAGCCCCACAGAGAGGGTCCAAGCCATTCCCTGACCCCCCTCCTCGCCCACGTGGGGCTGGTCCAAGCCCTGCCACTCCCACCCAGCCCCTTTTTGACAAAAGTGGATGTTAGCCTTGTTTGCTCTTGCCAACTAATGATCAGCTGGCAAAAGCAAAAGGGACACATGCCCACCTACACACACAGTAAGAGCTGGTCTATACTACGAGGTTAGGTCAAATTTAGCCATGTTAGGTCGATTTTATAAGCAATGCGGCTACACAACCAACCTCATTCTGCTGACCTAAAGGACTCTTAAAATCTACTCCTCCCCGAGTAAAATCACCTTCTTGGGTTGTCAGCTTCCATGTCAGCGCCACTGGCTACCACAAAGCGCACTGGTGCTAAGGAACTCCCTTGAAAGGTTTCTTTTTTAGTTTGGACATCATTACTGAGAGTCCCTTCCTGCTAGAGTCAAGTGTTCCAATTTAACGCTGATTGCCGCAAAAAGGAAATGATCTTTGGAAGAACTCTGGGCCTTTTCTGTGTCTTGGTGATCCATGATTATGGAAAGCTGTTATATGCTTTACGGTAGCCTTCCCACACAATCACTAATTCTTTTATTTCTTTGTTTTGTATCCTCTGTGATCCTCCTGCTCAGCTTGAGATGGTCTTGTGTCCCTTTCAGGTTTAGCGTGCTGTCTTTTTGCTCAGGAGGCAGCATTCCATTCTGAGCTGGCACTATCCGCCCACATCTTCTTTGTCAGAATTGTTGATAGAAATTTCTACATAGTTGCTAAAGCCATGGTTAGTCTTTAATTCATTGGATCATTGCAGCCTTCTTTTTGTTTGGTATGAGAAGAGTTGTGCCTGTCACCATTCATCTCAGAAACCCAGTCTTCAAACATTTATTACGTTGTTCAAATAAACAGTCAGGGCGGGCTGTGCTGTGGTGGGTACCCTGTTCACCAAGGAGTATAAACCTTGCTGAGGGTCAGAAAGATCCTAGGTTTGAATCTGTGATGTCATTGCTTTTTTCCCCTGTTATAGCTTGAAATCGGTGGGCTAGTTCTTTTGGAGTTCCTCCTTTAGCTAGGATGTGGAGTTGCAGGTCCTCAGTGCTGTATGCTGAGGCTTCAAGCCCAGCTGGTGACCTGAAGAGACTGTGGTTTGAGTAGGGGAAGACACACACATTTAAGTGCAGGTGTTTTCATTCATCTATTATGTCTTTTTCTGCATCTCTTCTTCTCTATATACGTGATATTGCATGAACTTGAGTATTTTGACTAAATGGACATATCTTCACAGTCTGTCTCCATACAGAACTCCAGCCGAGGCTCACAGGACACAATCTGCAGGATTGAGCCCAATCACATTTGTGTATAATCCCAGTCCTTCAGACAGATTCACTCTCATGCTAGTGTTCCATAGTCATGCTTAACTTCAATATGATTAATCATGGGTTCAACCTGTTCTCTGGGGTAAGCCTTGAGCAGACTGGGCAATATATGAATATTTAAATGAACTTTTAAGTTTTCAGTAAGCCTATCAAATTTAAATGTAAGAACTATAAGAGTGTAATTAGGTATGCACTTTGCCAGGGCTGCAAATATTGGGTACTGAGGAAGAGACAAGAGCAGATCTTGAATACAGTGGACATGAATATATTAAGATGGGTGGTTGGAGATACAAGAATGGACCATGTTCAAAACGAATGATATAGGTGAAGTGAAAAGGTGGTACTAGCTATTAAAAAGCTGAGGGAATCCAGGTTAGATGGTTTGGCCATGTGAAAAGAACACCAGAAGAATATATAGGGAACAGAGTGTTAAAAAGTTAGAATTGGAGGGTAAGAGAAGAATTGGGAGACCCATAACCAGATGGATGGACTTCATAGTAATGGATTTTATTTGCTGTGGAGTTTCTAAGGAACTGTCTTTAAGGCAGACCTGAATGGATAAGAAGGACCCCCAAAGCCCCTGAATTGCCCTGGTCTACACAAGTTTAGGTCAAATTTAGCAGTGTTAGATTGATTTAACCCTGCACCAGTCCACATGATGAAGCCATTTTTATCGACTTAAAGGGCTGTTAAAATCAGTTTCTGTACTCCTCCCTGACAAGGGGATTAGCGCTGAAATCAACATCATCGGGTCAGATTTGGGGTAGTGTGGATGCAATTTGATGGTATTGGCCTCCGGGAGCCATCCCACAGTGCACCATTGTGACCGCTCTGGACTGCACTTTGAACTCAGATGCAGTAGCCAGGTACACAGGAAAAGCCCTGGGAACTTTTGAATTTCATTTCCTGTTTGGCCAGCATGGCGAACTCAGCAGCACAGGTGACCTTGCAGTCCCCACAGAATGTTTCTACACTCCCCCTATCATCTCCATCCCTGAGGTTATCGCAGATTAGAAGTGAAAAAAAATGCACTCGCGATGACATGTTTTCCGAGCTCATGCAGTCCTCCCGCACTGATAGGGCACAGTGTAATGAATGGAGGCATTCAGTGGCAGAGGCCAGGAAAGAATTGCTGTGTTTGCTTAACGGCAAAAGTATCATGCCTCGCTAGTGATCCTGCCTGAGACAGGTCCCTGTGTCACATGCACTCCATGCTGTGTCAGCCTTAGGCAGAGGCATGACTGCTTTGTGAGCAGGAAGGCCACAGATATAGACATTGTATTAGGTAGCTTCTGTAGCTAGAGAAAACATTCGTGTCGATTTGGCAAAGTCTGTGGCAAAAAAAGAGAAGCCCCATAGTGTAGTGGTTATCACATTCACCTAACACATGAAAGCCCCATAGTGTAGTAGTTATCATGTTTACCTAACATGAAAAATGTCTCCGGATTGAAACTGGGCAGAAACAGGTCATTGTTCCTTTTTCTGACTTCTCTCCTGCATTTTTAGTCTTAGAACAGACCATGCTGTGAATTTTTACTTTGAATTATATCAATTATGAGTTAAATAATATGGAAGCTCTCTCTAAATTATAGTCCTGGGTTCCTTACCCTTTCAGCTACTCTGATAAATTAACATTTTTGTTAGGGGCAGGGAAAAATTTTCATGAAGCCTGTTATAGGAACTAAATGTTATCTAGGACTCTGAAGTAATCTTAATGTGGCCCATACAGTGCAATCCTTCGTTCTGGATTGGTCATTCCACAAGTTGAACTGCTCCTAACTACTGTCCAGGCTTCATGAACCGTGGGAGTAAGGGGCAGGCTGGAGTAGGTGCAACCACACAGTTCTGCCAGCTGGGAGAGCGGCCTGAGGCAGAAGGCTCCAGCTCGCATGATATTCCAGGCAGGACTGACTCTACATGAGACTAAACTTAAAGAAGAGAATGACCTGGAGTCACTCCCATTCGGTGCTCTAAGAGGAGGATAGCCATGTCTATCCAGGCACCCCTGATTGAACTCACCGAGGTCTGCCAGCTGAGCTGGGCTGAGCGAGACCCTGGCTGGCGGACAGAGCCCCAGACCAGCAGCAGGCTCAGTGGGTCCAGCGGACAGACCCCAGAAAAAAGGAGCAAAATGATTGTCTGCTGTTGCTTTCACAGAAGGGGGAAGGGGGAAGGGCTGATGACATGTACCCAAAAACCACCTGCAACAAAGTTTTTGCCCCATCAGGCATTGGGAGTTTAACCCAGAATTCCAATGAGCAGCAGAGACTGCAAGAACTGTGGGATAGCTACTCACAGTGCACTGCTCTGTAAGTCGATGCTAGCCACTGTAGTGAGGACACACTCCACTGACTTAATGCGCTTAGTGTAGACATATGCAATAGACTGTATAAAATACAATTCTAAAAAAATGACTTCTATAAAATTGACCTAATTTCATAGTGTAGGCATATCCTTAAATACAAGATCATAATTGTGACAGATAGCACACTGTCCTGTAACACGCTAGACAAACCCTTTTGAGTTAAATTAAACATTGAATTAACACCTTCTGAGTTGTTTGTATTAAAATACACATTTATGTACTATTGCAAGATTGTGTGGAGCTTATTTAGGAAGAAGTCATTATTAGTTCAGTCGCTGGAAGACATTAGGAAGGTGAAGGGAATTTTGGGGATAATACATGTGAAATGGATGTCCTGGGACATTTTGGTGGGTTAAGGAAATGCAAATTTTAAAGGTACTTTAGAAGATGCACTTTGGGCAGAGACCTATTGTCTGACTGATTACCTAGCCAAGGTCTTTTCAGAGAGCCCAACTGGATAAATGAGTGACTCTGAGTTACAAGTTATTCTGCTGCCCACAAATCCTTTCTCCAATGATGATTCCTTGTATGTCCTCTCACCCACCAATTAAATTGTTGCTTTAACCCGTCTATATATGTGTTGCAGATGGGATGTATTCAGACCACTCACCATTTTTTTGGATGTACCACCCATGTATTAGACTGAAAGGACACATTGAAAAGCACTGGGTGCGCCTGCTCCCACACGTTCACCCACAGGGGAGTATTTCCGGCTCCAGGCTGTGGCCAGTTTAAATCCAGATTCTTCCAGTTTGGCATCCATACTACCTGCAAGGTTACATTCTTCAAAGCGGTTAAATTGTCATATACCCAATGTCCCAGGGGAGATTTTATGCCCAGTGTGATAGGTACATAACAACTGCACACCCTGGGATTTTCCTCTATGGAGATTCCATTGTGATTAGACATGGTAACATCACACCCTAATTATGAGACCCCATAACCCAAAGGTGGTTCAAACAGTTGGGGAGACCAGAGGGTCATATTTTTGGGGCCCTCCATGACACATCACATGTCTGGATGACTATTTTTCCTATTGTCATTGATCATGGCATAGCCTAGGGAATACCACACAATATGTCCTGATAAATTTGATATTCTTCACTGGGTTGGGATCCCGCTCCACCATCTGATCTGTACACCATGTACCAACGCTGCCAAATTCCCATGGGAGGATTGGTGGTACAAACTTTTATAGGTTGATCTTTAAAGTCTTCATTTGCCTCATTACCATAACTTGGGGGTGTAGCAGTCCACGTGTTTCCTCCTTTTGACACCTCACATTGTGGGCTCCCGGTAGAGCTTACAATAGCGACAATTGTGATTAGCAGCAACGACTGTTACATTCCAGGCCAGGGGGGTCCTTGTTTTCCTTTGTGGGTTCACCTGTAAGATACATGCAATAGAATTTATACATCATTCTTCTTAACCTCCATTTTGTGCCTTTTATTTGTGTGCAATGAACCCATCCCCACTCTTCATCCTCTGTTCCCAATAGCAGCAGGCTGGGCCCTAATCTGCCAAGGGCTATGTAGAGACCCTCCAGTGAAGAGCTGAGAATGGATGGTGCTGCTCTGAAATCCGTGGATCATGCTTTTTGGGCAGGTCACATCATGCTTTGACCTTTGCTGCTCCTTGTTCCTCTTGCCAGGCCTCTGCCTGCTGTGATCCATGGTATTCTGGGTTCCTCTTCAGCTGGTATCAGATTTTCTAAAGTTCTGAAAGAAAAAATGCACATTTTTCTACCTCCTTTAGGGGGCAGTAGATTATTGCTTAAAATAACCCTTCCTTTTACAAACTTCCTTGCTGATTGCAGGAAAAAGAATAATTGCTGCCACACTTTCTTGGGTTTTTTTTGTTCTATCAGCGGACCAGGTTTCAATGGCTTCTATCCTTAAGAGGAAGGGTGGATTATCCTACTGTTCATTTATGAAATTCATGGAGGTGGTGTAATTCAGTTTCCCTTCTTCTACAGCCGACCAGGTTTGTAATGGTTTCTCTTCTGTGCCAAGATTTAGGTTTATTTACAGGTAATATCTGAGAGGCAGCATTACCATGAGACCTTTGAACATGAGGTTTGTTTTCAATTACCATTTTTAGGATGCTTATTCCCCCCCCCCCCCAAAGCCATACATATTATACATTATTGCATGGTTACTTACTAACATTAAATTTATCCCGAGGTTTAACATTTTGACAGTCTGATTACGCAGAGCCACCTTAAAGCTCAGTGTTTCTGACATTGCTTCTTTTGTCTATTCCACCCCTGTCTTTATGTCAGAGGTACACGGTCTTAACTTTTTGTTCTGCTCCTGCAGTTCTTATCTGCTACTGATTCCCCCCCCCCCCATCCACCCCCCCAACAAAAAGAATCCAGAATCTCACTTTATTCTCCTGGTTCTGTCTGCCCCAGCCATGGCCACATTCTCTGGTCCTTATTTTACAAGATATTAAACTTTATAAAAACATGGAAGTACCCAAAGGGTTAAATACTAAATGCCAAAGCCAAATCACACTAGCTACCTGTGTCTGGCAAAAGGGATGGTAAGTGTTGCAACTTTGACTGAGAAATTCAAATGGCGTTTTAGTGACATAACAATTTTAAAACAAACAAAATAAAATCAATTTATCTTAAAACCTACAAAACGTGTTGGTTTAGGTCCTTAAAACCTTACATAATACACACACAAAAATTCCCTTTTTCCAACATTCATTGCGCTGCTTTACTGCATTTTTATTACAACTATACCCAGACTACATTTCCATAGCTTACAATTGGAGACAGTCAAGTCAAATTCCAATGGAAAACCCTTATCTCTTTTAGCAATTCTGATTAAATCATCCAATAGTTAAATAAATTAAATCAGATTGTCTCTCTGCATGCTACCTGCAGCATCCCTTTACAATTGATTATTTACAGACCATTCCTTTGGGAAGAGGGCCCATTTTCCTTTAGATTACATGTAAAGATGTTGTACGGGATTTGAAGGTTGTGTAGACCCAGAACACAATCGTAGCAATGTGTGACTCACCCCTGCAGCTCCTCCTGCTGGTTGTCCAGGGAATTAGCTCTTCCAGCCTCTGGAGCACCCTCTGCAGGCCAGTGTCCCACTGCCACTGGCCCCCCCATGTCCCTCCCAGGACCCAGTGCCCCTTGTGTTTGGGGTGCTGCCCCCCAGCAGTACCCCCCTCAGTCTCAGGGTCTCCCCTCCCCAGGGAACCCCCACCCTCTATCCCCACCTCACCTCAGTCATAGGCTACTACCAGTAACCATTAACCCCCACTCTCTGGGGCAGACTGTATAAGCCACTCATCACAGGCAAAGGGGTTTGGACCTTCTGCCTCTGGCTACCTATGGGCTGCCCCTGCAACCCAGTACTTAATAGGCCTTACCATGCCTGCAGCCTGGGGCTTTCCTAGGCCAGAGTTCCCCAGCCCTGCTCAACTCCAGATAGGGTGACCAGACGTCCCGATTTTATCAGGACTGTCCCGATATTTGCTTGTTTGTCCAGTGTCCCGACCTAACATTGGCTCCGGAACCTGGAAGGGCTCGCGCCCTTCCCCGCCCCGACTCCGCCCCTTCCTTCGCCAATTGGATCCCTCCCCAAATCCCCGCCTCTTGCCAAGCAAACCATGCCCAGGAGACGCAGGGGAACGCGGGGCCGGGGTGAGTGTGAGTCCGGCCTGGCCCCGAGCAGGCAGGACTCGGGCGCGGTACCTGTAGGGAGATTAGGGGGTGGCCTGCGGGGCCAGGCGGTGGCTGTTCTCCCCACCTGGGCAGCGGGACGTGGGAGCAACTGCTGCTGCAGCTCCCACTGCCGCGGGGGGAGGAAGCGGCCAAGCATGTGGCGCCCGGGCCCGAACCCCCCGAGCCCGGGCCTGCTGCGGGGACCCAGCAGCACACACGCTGCGCCCAGCCGCTGGCCAGTCGCGTCTGGGCTGGCTGCCCAGCTGGTGCAATCCCGCGGCGGAGGCATCGGCAGCCCAGCCCCGTTCGTTCCCCTGTGGGACCCGAGCGGGATGGGGGGGCTGGGGCCTGCTGCCCCCACTCCAGGGCCGCCCGCGGAATTGCACCAGCTGGGCAGCCAGCCCAGACGCGAGTGGCCAGGGGCTGGGTATGCGCAGCGTGCGCGCTGGGTCCCCGCAGCAGGCCCGGGCTCGGGGGGTTCGTGGGCACAAGAGCCGCAGCTGCCAAGCTTGGCCAGCGGCCGCTTCCTCCCCCCGCGGATGTGGGAGCTGCAGCAGCGGCTGCTCTCAAGTCCCACTGCCCAGGTCGGGAGAACAGCCGCCGCCGCCTGGCCCCGCAGGCCACTCCCTACTCTCCCTACAGGTACCGAGCCCGAGTCCTGCCTGCTCGGGGCCAGGCCGGACTCACACTCACCCTGGCCCCGCGCTCCCCTGAGTCTCCCGGGCCTCCCTCCAGCACTTGTGGAGGGAGGAGGAATCGGGGGTGGGGGATTTATTTATTTTTTGCTCTGCCGCCATTTTTTCCCCCTCTGCCCCCCCCGCGTCCCGATATTTGACCTGGGTGATCTGGTCACCCTAACTCCAGATACCTGGTTAACCTCCCTGCAGCCAGGCCCTTCTCTCTGTGAACACAAAGGGAGACTGCTGAGCTCCTGGTTCCCAGCCTTTTCATACAAGCCAACTGTGGCCAGATTGGGGTGTGGCCCAACTGCAGCCACTTACCCAATCAGCCCAGCTTTTAGAGCTGCAGCCCTCTCCAGGGCTGCTTTTACCCTCTTTCAGGGCTGATTTCAAGCCCTTCAGGGCAGGAATGGGTGACCACCCCACTACAGCTTTCAAGCCAGTTGCAACCATATTAGTTAAGGGTTAATTGGAAAGCAGGTTTTCAGAAGCAAGGCCATATCTAGCTGGCCATTTCTGCTAATCAGAATGGGAGGAGGGGACAGACAAGCAGACAAGTGAGACTGAAAACCTTGGTGGTTGGAAAGCCTTGAATCTAGATGCCTCTGGTATTAAAAAAAATTGAAAGTTAGAAAAATAATGATACGGTAGGGCTTATCATGACCTATGTGTTTTGTAGAAGTTAGCTATAAAAAGTTTAGATAATAGTGTGTACTTTGGAGCAGTCCTTTGAAGCCATCTTGAGAGACTTTCCTGAAACCTTTTCTCCCCAGTGGGTGAGCAACTGGCCACTACAAACCTGCTGTTAACTGCTCAATACCATTCCAGATGTTCTAAACCTATTGCTTATGTTTTTGTGTGTGTGTAAATCTAATGAACTGCAGTGTTAGACAAGAACATTCTTATTTGCATTTAATCCTTGATAGGCAGAATTGCTCTGTTCCTGTTGATTTATTCCTGACACTGCCTGGAGTGAAATAGTTAAGCTACCAGTGTTGGGGATTCTGAAAACCCTGGGTAACAAAGGCTCCTGGGGACAAAAACATAGCTGTGCTAGTGGCCAGTACCTGACCCCCTTGTATAATTTAACTAACAGGATTTCACCCAGTGTGACTGTACTGAGTTGCACACATATTTATATTTACATGACTGGGTTTTATTATCAAAGCAAGAATTCTATTCTTATAACACCACAACTGTTACTCTTCAACATTTGCACAACTCTCAACTATTTACTTCCCTCCAAACTCTCTAATATTAATTTCTGCAACAGCTACTTTTATCTCTTCACGCTCTTTCTTTAAATCACTCACTTCTGCATTCATTTCTTTAAAGTGGTGCATTTTGCCTGTAAGGACTTAGCCACTAAATACAGTCCCTGCAACACAGCTACCTTAGTTTGTGCTTTCTTTACCATGGGATTGTTGGAAAAGGCAGTATTAATATTATTTCCATGGTTGCCCATGGGTCTTTTGCTTTAAAATTTCAGTGGAATACAGCGGACCTCTGTCAGGCTTTGCCAAAAATACTTTTCACATAAGTATCCAAAATAACCTCCCTGAAAACTTCAGAAAAACAAGTGCGAGGGGGTGGTGGTGGTGGAAAGCAACCAGTTAACTCTGTGAAGTCATTTTAAAGTATGGGCTAACAGCAGCAAATTTAGCAAACTGAAAAGAAGGACGAGAGAAAAATAATGAAAAAAAGGATATTATTAGCTCCGAGCAAAGAGTAGGGCTCCCCAGGTTAAAATAATTGGGAACCATTACCTGGCTCTGTTATCCTGGCTCTGGGGGAAAATTGAGTGTTTGTTACCTGCACTTGCAAACCTGAATTTGTTCTCCCAGTGTTGCTTTTGTTTGCATGCCAAATGAATTTCAGGAGTGCCATTGCCTGCTGCAGTTGACTGTTTCTGGGCAACCCCATATATTAATCCATTAATTCTAGATGTTAACCCACTCACTCGCAGGTTTTCACTTTGAAATTCCTTTGTATTCCCTTCCCTAGGATTTGAGTTGCAGTTCCTGGTTCTTAAGGTGGTCTATTAATTTTGCTACCATACATGATTCCTGCTGTTCCCTTCAGGGAAGGCATGGGGCAAGGGACTATGACTATCTGGGATCTGTCCCCTCAGGATAATAACATGGATTGGCTCCCCCCTCTGATGTATTTACCTCCACACATCCACCTGCTCCAAAAACTGAGGTTTGAGACCCCCAAGACCATTACTTCCATGCTTACATTGATAGAGCTCATCCTATAAATCTGCTACACTCCCCGGCCGTTCATGCCTCTCCTGACAAATTGCCTCACAGGACTCCTCTGTCCATACAGCATCGTGTCTCATTAGATTCACTACCTCTACTGCTAGTATGGATTTTTTCCATTAAAATCTATTGTTGGTCCACTCCAAAGCCTTAATATGTTGGAGGAGATCAGCTTCCCTTTTTACCCAGTACACCATGCTGGAGCACAGACCTTGTAATACCATTCCTCTTTTCCAATATTCCTTTCTCTTGGGATCCCCAATAACCCCCCATCTCCTTTTCAATCTCATCTCAGGTTGACCCCCCCCTTACCTGGTATGGGCCCTGATTCCTCTGTATCAATTTATTTTAAAAGGCTGTTACCTTAGGTTACCAGAGCCCACTGTATCACCATCAAGCAGCTTTGTGGACTATTATTGAGGGCGACTTATCTGGCTGTTACTCACCTGCCGAGCACGATGCATCTGAGTCATGGCAACGTGATATTGGGGCTTGACCTTTGCCTTCCCTTGGTTCTTGTCACACAGACAGAAAGCAGAAGACCAGAAATGCAGGTAATGTGATGTTTATTGGGGTTAATCAAGCAAACTTATCCATAGCTCTCCATACCAGTAGCGCCTTTTCCCTTCTCTTTCTCAGAAGACATAATTATACCTTTACTGCATGCCCTTGGCAGCACCCCTTACAATTATTAGTCATGTTCCATTTTAGCAGGTCTTGAGTCTTGGGGCTTCGATTCCACCTCTTTGTACCCCATGGGAGGGAGAGGAATGGAGGTTGTGTACTGGCCAGGCTTTTCTTTAGCTTTTAGTGTTTCTTATGTCACTCTCCCATCCCCCCTTGTCCCTCCTAACTGGTTGCTTGACCTTGGCTAGAGGGAGGAGTCAGGCAATCTTCAAGTGTATGCTTGTATATTACACTCCCCACCATACCCAGCAACATTTCAACTCTCTTCCTTATCTTTTCTCACTGTGCTATAAACCCTGTCTGGTTGTGAGCAGATCCAATACACCGTGTCTTTGTTCTCACATGTTAGTAAGACTATAAAAGTATCACAAGTCAAACGAGCAAAAAAAGCCCAAAATTCTATCTAAGGCAAATATACAGGCCTGAATACTATGTTATCATCACTAGCATGGACCTCCCACATAACTTTTATCCCAGTGCTTAGGGTAGTTAACTAGGATGTGGCAGACCCCCACTTCAAGTGTATGATGAAGAAAAATATTTGAACAAATCCCATACGTGTGCCTTGACCACTGGAATATGGGATCTCTCTCTCAATTTCTCCTGTTGAAGACCCTTTGTGAATCTAACTCCAGCACCCATTGGTTACCATGTAGTTATGCTATTTTACACATGCATGCTGGGGATCTGGCCAATTTACTTCACTGGATCTACACTGATTAAATTAGTGGAAGATTGGCTCAAAATGTCTGTCAGATACCTTAGCTGAGAATGTCTCAAACACCAGTTACCCAGAAATCTGTGGTCTCTGATTTTTGTTTTTTTTAAAGATAAGAACATCAACACTGGTTGAGAAACCTGAATTTCCCTAATAGATTCCTTAGAGCTGTTTTCACCTCCTTGTTTTTCAGGCTGTAGATGATGGGGTTTAACATGGGGGTCAAAATGCTGTACTGGACAGAGAACATTTCATCCAGAAGCACAGAGGAGACTGAGCTGGGCTTTGTGTACTGGAAAAAAGCTGTCAGATACAACAAACCAACCACAATCAAGTGGGAGCTGCAGGTGGAGAAGGCTTTCCGCCTGCCCTCCGCAGAGCGTATCCTCAAGATGGTGGAGATGACGTGAACGTAGGAGATGAGGGTGAAGAGGAAGGAGCTTGATCCTAGTATCACAACAGAAGTAAGAAGCACCATTTGATTGGTGAGAATGTCAGTACAGGAGAGTTGTAACAGAGGAGGGAGCTCACAGCAAAAATGGCTGATTTGATTGGGTCCACAGAAGTGCAACTCGAGGGCAAAAACTGTGTTAATTAAGGCATAAAAGAAGCCCGTGATCCATGCACCACTCACGAGCTGAACCCAGATCTCTTTGTTGATTGCATCCACGTAATGCAATGGGTCACAGATGGCAGCATAGCGGTCATAAGCCATGGCTGAGAGAATGAAAACTTCTGTACCAGCTAAGAGAAAAAAGAAGAACATCTGGGCAATGCAGCCATTGACTGAAATTGTTTTGTGGTCTGCAAGAAAGTTCATCAGCATATTAGGCACCGTGACTGAGGAATAGCAGATATCAACAAAGGATAAGTGGAAGAGGAAGAAATACATGGGGGTGTGAAGGTGAAAATCAGCTCTTATCACCAGCATGATCACTATGTTCCCAACCAGGGTGATTAGGTAAATAACTAAAAACACCAGGAAGAGGAAAATCTGTATCTGTGGTTCACTGGAAAGTCCGAGGAGAATAAATTCGGTCACTGCGGTTTGATTTTCCATTGACATATATTCAGGAAAACTGTGACCTGGGAAATGAGGGGATAAAACCCAAATGAAATTAGCATTTATAACCAAGGTAAATTGAAACAGCATGTGGAGATAATCTGATCAGCAGCATGAAAGTAAAAATAATCCTATTCCAGCCTGTAAAATATGTGTTTTACATCATTTAAATTGAGAGAGAGAGAGAGAGAGAGAGAGAGAGGGGCGGAATGAAATGTGTATATTTTAAATAGACAAAATGGGCTGGATATATGAAAGGACTTAAGCATCTAACTGCCCCTTTAGATGCTTAAAACCCAGAATCAGGCCCCACTGGTATTCACAAATACCCTGCTCAGCTGGGACTCTGGGACAGGCTGATGTGGGGCTCCTCAGTCTCATCTCTTCAAGCTGTTCCACTCTGGCTAAAGAATTAGAGAGGAAGTGCAATGGGCATGCTGGATACTGCGTTTTCCACATCCAGGGTGAGTGCTCTAGCCATGAGGCTATAGAGTCATTAATTTTCTCGCTCACTCTCTATGTTGTCCACTTCCTCTGGCCTAATATCGCTTTATCTGCCCCAGTGACGTCAATGCAGCCACAGCAAATTTGCACCAGCAGGGGATCTGGCTCATAGACACCAAAAGAACTATGTATGATTTACATCTACTGGGGATCTGGTCAATTACCACTTGGTCTATTATTTATGTCTACTGTTTTCAACTATTTTGCTGAAAATGCAATTTAATATCTTTAGTATCTTATTGGATTCATCCCTATTAAAATCACTAATATTTTTGAAGAAGAAGAAGAAATGAATGTGCCCAGCAAACATTCTCTAGTCACAGTGACATAATTTTGAAAAGAGCAAGATAGAAAATTAAGGGCATTTTTTTCCCCTAAATTACTTAAGCTCTTTTGAAAAATGACGTTGATTCATTGTTCTGCACAACTGAATGTCAGGCTGTACATACAGAAGAAAATCTTTTCTGCCCTCATGTAAGTGAGTAGCTATCTGACATCAGTTTTTAATAGAAATTGGAATGAAGCCAATATCCTCTGCAATGTCCAATCTTTGACCCCATATGACCCTAGAGAGAAACTAAACCTTTACTCCATTATCAGCTTAAGAGAGCAATACCTAAGAAAAGAAATAGACCTTGTAATCAAATGTTATTGTTAACACAGACAGACTCTATGCAGAGGGAAATTTCACAGTGGAGAGAGGTAAATAGCTGGGTTTCTCAAGGATCAGTACTGCTACCAGTGCTGTTTAACATACTCATAAATGATCTGGGAAAATGGGTAAATAGCAATGTTTGTAGATGATACAAAATTACTCAAGATAATTAAATCCAAAGGAGATTACAAAGAGTTACCAAGTCATCTAAAGAAACTGAATGACTGGGCAAGAAAAAGGCGGATGAAATTAAATGTTCATAAAGTGAAAATAAATCACATTGGAAAACAATCCCAATTATACATGCCTAACAATGATGTTTTAATTAGCTGTTACAGGAAAGAGATCTTGGAGTCATTGTGGATAGTTCTTAAAACACATCTGCTCATATGCAGCAGCAGTCAAAAAAGCTAATAGAATATTAGGAACCATTAAGAAAGAGAGAGAGAATAAGACAGAAAATATAATGCCGTTAAATGAATCCACGGTATGTCTACATCTTCATGCAGTTCTGGTCGGCCCATCTCAAAAAAAATTATGTTAGAATTGGAAAAAGTACAGAGAAGGGCAACAACAATGATTAACGGTATGGAACAGCTGCAGTATGAGGAGAGATTTAAAAGATTGGGACTGTTTGGCCTCTGTTTCCCAGAAACTGGGGATGAGCGACAGGGGATGGATCACTTGATGATTACTTGTTCTGTTCATTCCTTCTGGGGCACCTGGCACAGGCCACTGTCGGAAGACAGGATACTGGGTTAGATGGACCCTTGGGTCTGACCAGTAGGGCCATTCTTATGTTCTTATGAAAAGAGATGATGAAGGGGAATGTGATAGAGGGCTATACAATCATGAATGGTGTGGAGAAAGTGCATAAGGAAGTATTATTTATCCCTGCACATAACATACAAACAACGAATCACCTGATGAAATTAATAGGCATCAGCTTTTCATAGAATATTTGGGTTGGAAGAGACCTCAGGAGGTCATCTAGTCCAATCCCCTGCTCAAAGCAGGGCCAACACCCACTAAATCATTCCATCCAAGACTTTGTCAAGCTGGGCCTTAAAAACCTCTAAGGATGGAGATTCCACCACCTCCCTAGGTAACCCATTCCAGTGCTTCACCACTCTCTGAGTGAAATAGTGTTTCCTAATATCCAACCTAGACCTCCCCCATTGCAACTTGAGACCACTGCTCTTTGTTCTGTCATCTGACATCACTGAGACCAGCCAAGCTCCATCCTCTTTGGAATCCCCCTTCAGGTAGTTGAAGGCTGCTATCAAATCCCCCCTCACTCTTCTCTTCTGCAGACTAAATAACCCCAGTTCCCTCAGCATCTCTTCATAAGTCATGTGCCCCAGACCCCTAATCATTTTCATTGCCCTCTGCTGGACTCTCTCCAATTTGTCTACATCCCTTCTGTAGTGGGGGGGACCAAAACTGTACACAATACTCCAGGTGTGGCCTCACCAGTGCCGAATAGAGGGGAATGATCACTTTCCTCGATCTGCTGGCAATGCTCCTACAAATACAGCCCAATATGTCATTAGCCTTCTTGGCAACAAGGGCACACTGCTGACTCATATCCAGCTTCTTGTCCACTGTAATCCCCAGGTCCTTTTCTGCAGAACTGCTGCTTAGCCAGTCGGTCTCCAACCTGTGCATGGGATTCTTCTGTCCTAAGTGCAGGACTCTGCAAGACTCACTTGATAAATTGCTCTGTTCTCTTCACGCCTTCTGAAACATCTGACACTGGCCAATATTGGAAGGCAGGATAGTGGGCTAGATGGACCATTTATTGGACCTGGTATGGCCATTCTTAATATAGTTAAGAGGCTTCTCCAGAGGATGTCATACCCCTAACCTCTGCATGCCCATAAAACACAGACTCAAAGAAAAAAAACACCAGGTAACACTAACCAAATGATCTCAATTTGTGATAGACTTTAGACTTCAAGGTCAGAAGGGACAATTATGATCATCTAGTCTGACCTCCTGCACAACGCAGACCACAGAATCTCACCCACCCACTCCTGTAATAAACCCCTAACCTATGTCTGAGCTAGTTAAGTCCTCAAATCATAGTTTGAAGACTTCAAGGTGCAGAGAATCCTCCAGCAAGTGACCCGTGCCCCATGCTGCAGAGGAAGGCGAAAACCCCCTAGTGCCTCTGCCAATCTGCCCTGGAGGAAAATTCCTTCCCAACTCAAAATATGGCAATCAGCTAAACCCTGAGCATGTGGGCAAGACTCACCAGCCAGACACCAGGAAAGAATTCTTTGTAGTAACTCAGATCCCAACCCATCTAACAGCCCATCACACGCTATTGGCCATATTTACCGCTAATAGTCAAAGATCAATTAATTGTCAAAATTAGGCTATCCCATCATACTATTCCCTCCATAAACTTATCAAGCTTAGTCTTGAAGCCAGATATGACTTTTGCCCCCACTACTCCCCCTTGGAAGGCTGTTCCAGAACCTCACTGCTCTGATAGTTAGAAACTTTTGTCTAATTTCAAGTCTAAACTTCCTGATGACCATTAGTTCTTATGTCCATATTAATACTGAGCTTAAATAATTCCTCTCCCTCCCTGTATTTATCCCTCTGATATATTTATAGAGAGCTAAATAAGCCAAGCTCTTGGAATCTCCTTTCATAAGACAGGTTTTCCATTCCTCGTATCATCCTAGTAGCCCTTTTCTGTACCTGTTCCAGTTTAAATTCATCCTTCTTAAACATGGGAGACCAGAATTGTCTCAGTGGTATCTCAGAAAGACAGAGAGAGAGAGAGAGAGAGAGAGAGAGAGGGGTGATTGAAGTAATAGCCGAGTACTCAACTACAGCCCTTTGGTGGCAACTCACACTGTGTGAACATACAGTGTTGTTGTAGCTGTCTTGGTCCTAGGAGATTCAAGACTCAAGGTGAGTGAGAACAACTTTTGTGGGTGAAAGGGAAGAACTCTGTGTGGCTCAAAAACTTGTCTCTCTCACCAACAGAAGCTGGTCTAATAAAGAATATTACCTCACCCGGCTTGTCTCTGTGTGAGCAGACTGCTGCATGTGAGCAGAAGTCAATGGGACTCACCCATGGATACGAGAGAACAGAATCTGGTCCTTTGGCATGGAAAGGATAAAAAAAAGGTTAAAAAGGAATAAAACTATGAAACAACTCACCTGCCTTTTAAATGTGGATCATAAAAATGGTGAGATCACTCTGACCTGTGCTTTCATCTTTCTGTTGTCTTAGTCTATTTATCTCTCTACTTCCTGATTTGTCTGTCTGCCTCTGCAATACAGCATCTTAGGATATCAACTTTTCTTTATGCCAAACATTTAAATCTGACAAGGGAGGTAGGGTTATCCCTGTGAGTGAAGCAAAGAGCTGATTCTTGAGAGCTGTTTAAATGCTGTCCTATTTCCCCTGGTACAAGATCCCTGAAGTTCACACTCTGTAACAAAGTACAAGTAATGCCATGCTGGGTCAGTCCTTCAATAGCGATTTACCATGCATAAGAATGAGAGGACAGAAGCTTGGATTGCCAAAGGAGCCTAATGGATTTAGGTATCCAATCTCAGTGACAGTCAATAAAAAAGACACATATCTAGGCTTGGATTTTTAAAGTACCCTAGTAGCTAGACACCCACACAGCAAATCATTTCATCTCCCAAACACTCCTTTGAAGATGCTCACCATAATGTGAAAGGAACAACTAGACTGCATGAGGTGGCAGGAAAAAATTAGGTGATGAGACAAAGGTGGAGTTATATTATGCAGAACTTGGCAAAACTTTTCAGACAAATACTTTTTTTGAAAAAAAAAGCAGTTTTGGTTGATCCCATATTATTTGCAAATTTGATGCCCGTTCACCAAATATCTGCATGCAAGGACGGGGGGGGGGAGGGGCAGGAGAGTCTAAATTGACAACCCTAGCACCCACACCCAATACATTTAACCTATCATCTAGGCTACTCGGATGTTGGAGAAACTCATAAACTTCCCACCTCTGCTTTCTGTGGAGCAGATAAGTGTAGATAGGTCTCCCATTTCTCACGAAATTGCTTTAATCTTTGGGCTATAAGGCAATTTAGGGCACGACTTTTTAAGGCTTTCCTGTTGAAGCTGTTCATATTGTATAAATCAGCAGCACATCAGCAGCCGGAGAGACATATCACTATAATGAAGGTGGTGGTCCATGGGGAGTCATTCTGGGGGTGGCGAGATCCTGGGACAGAGAGAACTGTTGTCAGGCCCTGGGTGGTGCAGCCTCACCAGATGATGAGGGGCTGTGTGACCTTGGTGTAGGTGCCAGGGATGAAGCCCCTCGCCCTGCCTATGGCCCGGATCCCTGTGCAGACACAGGAGGGGTCAGGCTGGCTGGTAGTTGGGGCTCTCCAAGATATCGGCTGTAAAGTGCTGTTGGGACAGGATCCAGGCCCTGCTCCTGTAACAGCCAAGGATTTGAATTTGAATCCAGGGAACCAATCGGCTGAGACTGAAGTGGTCAGTGAAAATGCTAAGCTCAGGAAACCTGCGTCTCTGTAACCAGAGCCCTGGAGCTGAGTGGGACAGAGAGATGCTCCCCACGCCCCTGCAAATGCGGGAGGTGGCTCACGCTGGCTCTGATGCTGTGAACCAAGCAGTGGGCTCCCTGCCTGTCCTCACTGGGACAGCAGGGGCAAAGCTGAGCCCAAGCGGATCGGAGACCCCAGCTGAGTGTGGGGAAGCACAGCCAGGGTGGGACAACTGCCAACCAGGGCTGCCATGTCCAGAGGTGCAAATGGCCCAGGACAAGGCTAAAGCAGCCTTGGGAGACCTGCCTGTCCTAGAGGAGCCTTTTCAGAAGGTGGCCCTGGACTGGGTGAGGGACAGATGTGAGGGGAAGGCCTCTCCCGATGGGGAATCAGTGGTGGAGTATGTAGTGACTTTCCGGGAAAAGCTCGCTGAGCTCATGGGTCCGGTCAGGGAGAACCTAGCCAGGGCCCAAGGGAGACAGAAGGTCTGGTACGACCGCTCAGACTATGGCACCGGGGACCAGGTGAGGGGTCTCATCCTGGTGAGGAAGAATAAGCTACAAGCTGCCTGGGACGGGCCCTTCAAGGTCATCAAACAGCTGAATGAGGAGAATGATGTGGTGGAACAGCTCAGCTGGGCTCACAGCCACCGAGGGGACCAGGTTAACATGATGAAGCCGTACTGTGACAGGGAGAGGCTGGTACTGGCCGTGTGTGGCCAGTGGGAGAAGGAGGAAGATCTCCTGGTGGGTCTCTTCCCTGAGGCTGGAGCCAGGCTCTTGCTGGAATCAGCTCCCCTCTCTGACCAATTAACCCCTTCCCAGCAGGCAGAGATCAGAGAGATGCTGCATTCATACCAACCGATGTTTTCCAACCGGCCTGGGCTGACTAACTGAGCTGTCCACTGGGTGGAGACAGGAGCCGGCCCTCCCATCAAGTGTTCCCCATTCAGAGTAACAGGGAACACAGGCCAGGCCCTGGAGGGAGAGGTCAGAGACATACTGGCTTTAGGGGTGATCCAGCCATCCACCAGTCCTGGGGGCCTCTCCCGTGGTGCTGGTTCCCAGGAAAGATGGGTCGATCCAGTTCTGTGTGCTGTATCAGAAGCTCAGTGCCAGCACCATGTCTGGTACTTGCCCATACTAAGGCCTGATGAGATCCTAGACAAGTTGTGGGGGACTCACTACCTCATGACCAGGGATTTCACCAAAGGCTACTGGCAGGTGCCTTTGCATCCAGATGCCAGGTTGAAAGCTGGTTTTGTCACCCCTGTGGGGCTGTACAAGTTCCTAGTCCTACCTTTCAGCCTCAAGGAGGCGCCGGTCACCTGCCAGCACCAAGGGGATCAATTACTGAGGGGGAAGGATAATTTTACCCTAACGTACATTGATGATATTTGTGCCGTTAGCCAGACCTTTGGAGGACTGTGTGTCCCAGGTGAAGAGGGGCTGAGTCGCCTCCAGGATGCAGGGCTGACTGTAAAAGCTGGGATGTGCAAGGTGGGGATGGCAGAAGTTGTACCTGGGCCTCAAGGTGGGGAGCGGCTGCCTAAAGGCAGAGCCAGCCAAGGTGGGGGCGATGAGAGACTGGCCTGCTCCCCAGACTAAGAAACAGGCCCAGGCCTTTATTGGGAAGGCGGGGCACTACCGGAGGTTTGTGCCCCATTTTAGCTCTGTGTCAGCTCCCATCACTGAGCTATGCAGGAAGGGGAAGCCAGACAAACTTGTCTGGACCGGGCAGTGCCAGAGGGCTCTCTGCACACTGAAGGAGGATCTGGTCAAGGGCCTGGTGCAGGGAAACCCAGATTTGACAAGACCTTTGTAGTGTTCACTGATGTACCACACACAGGGCTTGGCACGGTGCCGAGGCAGGTCAATGCAAAGGGGGAGAAACAGCACATCATGTATCTAAGCAGGAAGCTGCTGTCCTGGGAGCAGGGCTATGCAGCCCTAGAGAAGGAATGCCTGGCCATGGAGTGGGCTCTTAAAAAGCTGTGGCCGGATCTATTTGGGCAGCGCTTCACTGTGTATCTGGACCACTCGCCCTGCCGAGGTCCTGAGGTGGATTCTGTCCTTCCAGGATTATGAGATGGAGGTGGTCCACATTAAGGGGAGTGCAAATGTTATAGCTGATGCTTTGTCCCGGAGAGGGGGGCCTGAACTTGCCCAGGTCACTGGCTAAAATGACCCCACTCAGTTCGGTCTCAAATTGGGGAGAGGTATGACAAAGTAGGGATTTTACCTTGTTATGTTGTATGTAAGCCTATGTGAGTCTCACTGTTTTGCATGAATGCTGTGTGTGCCTCAGTTTCCCTGTGTATTGCATCAGTGTCTAGGTGCATCCGACGAAGTGGATATTCACCCACGAAAGCTCATGCTCCAAAACATCTGTTAGTGTATAAGGTGCCACAAGACTCTTTGCTGCTTTTACAGATCCAGACTAACACGGCTACTCCTCTGATAAGTGTCTAGGTGGTAGGAATAAGGGGGTGTGACTTTTGTGGAGGCTGCTCCAGCTGCCTGCATGGATGCTATGGCTGCCCTTTTGTAACCTGAAACCCAGGACGGGGATGCAACCAGTTGACTCTTGGCCTGGAAAGTGAGACAAATGCTGGAGGAGGAGCAATGGGCAGGCAGGGGCCAGGAAGCTGGAAGAGAGTCAGTCTCAGCCGGCTTGGGGCTCAGGGGAGGACCAGAGCCCTGGCTCTGGGCTCTCTTCCCCCCAAGATGGACTTGGCTTAAAGTCACTGATTTCTGTCCTAAAAAGTTGTGTTCTGCGATGTGTTTCTTTCGACTAATAAACCTTCTGTTTTACTGGCTGGCTAAGAGCCATGTCTGACTGTGGAGTTGGGGTGAAGGGTGACACACCAGTAGCTGACGTAGCTCCAGTTGTTTCTTTCAGGTGCTGTCTTCCAGATAACCTACTGAATGGACAGTAAATGATTTCTGAAATATTGCTGTGTCAGGATTTAGTATAGGCCCCCGACCCTGAAGAAGATAATTTTGAATAACATGTGCCTCAGTTAGGATGCAATGTCACTGATCCAAATTGTGACCGGTACTAATAAGGAATTTGTTTACCTCTTTTGTAGTTACTGTATAACTTAATGATTTCTTTACCAATTTGTTTTTTCCTTGCCTGCATTTTGTTTGCTGTCATTCGTTTGTTGATTTTTACCTGTGTGTTGGTTAAAAAGATGAGCAAGTTCATGCACGTTGTTAATGTTGTACAGCAACACCGGCAGGGCCGGTGCAACCCATTAGGCGACCTAGTTGGTCGCCTAGGGCGCTTACATTTGGGGGGCGGCGACCACGGCGGCCGAATATTCGCGGTCGTCGGGGGTATTTCAGGGGCGGGACCTTCCGCTGCCTCTGTCGGGGGCGCCATTTTGGGGGCAGGACCTTTCGCCGCCTAGGGCACCAAAAAGGCTGCCGGCGCTCCTGAACACAGGTCTTACATGATGTCATGGGTTAGGCCCCCTGGGATGTCACCTGCGGTGCTGGGACACCACTGAGTCAGACTCTTCAGCCAGCCTGGGCCCCCTTTTTCCAGGACTTGCTGGTTGGTCTAGGCTCTCCAGCCTTTTCCAGCCAAGCAGTCATCTTTGATGGGGGTATCAGGGGAGAACTGAGGGCCTGGATTATGTCACTCCCCACCCTTAACGAGGATTTGCGTAAGGCGGGAGTTCTTGGTTTCCTAGTTTGACCCTCCCGCCCTAGCTTCTCCTTGAAAAGTACAGAATTCAAGATGGATTCCACTATAAGGTGACGTGGTCATATGCCTCTGCAAGGCCCCTTTTGCCATTCTTCACAGGTTGACCTACACATCCACAGGAAGACTAAGCTCTTTTAGAATTCATTGTCAGCGCTGATGGACCATTAGCACTGCCCGGCTTTTCCATGTTGTACCTGAAGTGTTAGCAGGGGCATCATCCAAAGTAACATAGTTGATATATAGATACATAGTCAAAATTCCTAATTTCAGATAGAGAAATGATACACGCATACAAATAGGATAATCATATTCAGTAAATCATAACTTTTCTAATGATACCTCACAAGCATTATACTGCATAAAGCATATCTTAGTTATGTCATATTCCTACCACGAGCATATTTTCATAAAGAATATGGAGTATAGTGTCACACATGACATACAGGACAAACTTATAATTAAAAACAGATGGCACCGGAATTCAATTTATAACTATACAAAATAAAAAAATAAAAAGGGTTAAACATTTAAATAAGCAAGTTATTACCTTGTTATTTAAAACTTTTAATAAAAATTGATAAAATGTATATGATTATTTCCCAAATTTGTTGTATTAATGCAGTAACTTAAGGCATTTTCCATTACTTTAATTAACTATATTTTAAAACTCTATGTGGTAATAAGGAAGGCCATGTTTCAAATATTAATCAGTGGTTAGGATTAGAAGCAGAGTCTGCATTTCTGTTGCTCAGCAACCATATCTTTAAGAAAGTTAGGAGTAATTTGAGCTGCTGCATTCCTGAAGGGTTAAAATTATTAATTTATTGGTTTTATTTAAAGTAAATTTTTACCTTGTTTTTTCTTTGTTTGATTGTTGTTTTGTTCTATTTTCAATTGTTTTATCTTTTGGAGGTTTCTGTAAAAACTATAACTTTTAACTTTTAAAACAGAGAGAGTGGAAGGTGTGGCGGGGGTGGGGGGGGGGGAGGGGAAGCAACCTAAGAAGGTAGCAAGACCTGAGCCAAGAGAGATTAACTCTAGCAAACTGTGAAAGGATATACAGGAAAACTTAACTGGTATGTAAAAGTATTTGAGAAAGAAAGTTATATTTTTAGCCATGAATGAGGAGTGTTGCTCTATGTGATTTCCTTAAGCGTCTTCACCAGCCTGGCATGGTCTCCCTTGATACGTTCCAGCAAGAATCTAGCTGTATCATTTGTTCCCACATGAAGGACAATCAGTGGATTTTTTCCCACTCCTGTTAGGATCCTCTTCAGCCTCAGGTCCACATCCCATATCTTAGCACCCGGCAAACAGCACACCCTTCTGTTCTCCGCATCAGCTCTGGTTACACATCTGTCTATTCTTCTCAGTAAGGAGTCTCCAATGACGTAGACCTGCCTTTTCCTGGTGATGGTGCGATTCTCCAGTCTATCCCTTGTTCCCTCTGACTGCAAATCCTCTCAATTCCTATTCACCCTTGCAATCTTCTGCAACCCATCCTGTACCCTCCTGCAGCTCATATTTGGTGTTGTTATCTCCATTGACTCTTCCCCTCTTCTTATAGAATTAGCTACTCTTCTCTTCTTCCTTGCCCTCTCACCTTCAGTGACCATCTGCTGTGCCCCTTCATTTTCCAACTCTGCAAACTTGTTCCTGAGCTCTATTTCTCCTTCACTAGCCCGTCTTTTCCTCTACCTGGTTCTCCTAGTCACATGCTTCCACCGTCCACTTTCCTCACCCAGCAGTCTCCCCTCAGAGTTCTTTGGTCCTGCTTCCATCTGCAAGTCTGAGCTTTTCCCTTCAGACTCCTCATGTCTTTGCTCCATCAACCACTAGAACCCCCTTCTAAACTCAACCAGAGTTTCCACCTGCATCTCCAGTCCTCAGATCTTTTCTTCCATCGGCTCTCTCAGGTGGCACTTCATGCAGACGAAACTCTTATCAGATACCCCCTCCAGGATCATGTACATGCCGCACCTTCCACATCCAGTCATCTTCATTATGTCTTCCACTGCTCGGGTCCCTACCACTCCTGCCTCTGTATCTGTCATAGGCTTCCCACCTAAATCCTGTAAATCTGGGAAACACAAACCAAACCGAAACACCACCACCCACTTCAAAACAAACCCCCAACAAGCACCAAAACACTGCTAGAACACTGCACACTCCCTTCACTAACCTGTCTGATCCTCTGCCTGCCTCTCTTAGTCTTCCCCCAAACTCCTCCAACAGAACTCCCACTCAAACTCCCCTGTTTACAGCTCTGTTTGCTGGCTCCTGTGCTGCTGCAGTTGTCTATGCCGCTGCCTGACTGGCTGGCTACCTTTATAGGACCCACTTCAAATGCCTGACAAGGAGAAAGATCTCTGTTTAAATCCTTTCTCCACCCAGGTGGGTGCCCTAACCCACTGGCATATGGGATATCCTAATCCGGGTCTCTTTCATATTCTCCTGTTCAAGGCTCAGTCCCTTTGAGTATATAGCACT
Source organism: Mauremys mutica (assembly GCF_020497125.1). Lineage (NCBI taxonomy): Eukaryota > Metazoa > Chordata > Testudines > Geoemydidae > Mauremys > Mauremys mutica. Next base: position 59,001,630 of record NC_059084.1, on the reverse strand, counting down.
ACCTGGGGAGTAAACCCATTGACTTCATGGATTATTATTGAACCCCCCATAGATTTTAATAGGGTAGAATCCAATAAGATACTACACATATTAAATAAGGTTTTCTACAAATTAGGCCCAAAACAAAGAGAACAGAAATTAATAGATGAAGAGATTCCTTTTATAGAATTGGCTGGATGCCTGGCAGGTATAAATTGGCCATAGCTACCCTGAAGCCAGTGAGCCATATTAAAGAAAGATGCAGAGAGATGAAAGAGCAACATGTGCGAATGACTCCACATCTTGGTGGTCTGGGCACTCAATCCGAGTGAAGGTGACCCAGGCTCCAGTTCCCCAGGCTCTAGTGACTCTTGTATAATTAGGGGCCTGGCCTGCTGGCTTCCAAGGAGCCACACAATTTTAGCCCAGCCGAGGTTTTGTCCCATCATGTCCTTAATTCTGTGCTCTCTGATTTAAAAATAAATAAATAAAATAAGATCATCAACACTACTTGAGAAAGTTCAATTTCCCCAACATTTTCACCAGTGCCCTTTTCACCTCCTTGTTTTTCAGGCTGTAGATGATGGGGTTTAACATGGGGGTCAAGATGGTGTACTGGACAGAGAACATTTCATCCAGAGCCCCAGAAGAAATTGAGCTGGGTTTTGTGTACTGGAAGAAACCTGGCAGATACCATAAACCAACCACAATAAGGTGAGAGCTGCAGGTGGAGAAGACTTTACGCTTACCCTCCACAGAGCGTATCCTCATGATGGTAGAGATGACATGAATGTAGGAGATCAGGGTGAGGAGGAAGGAGCTTGATCCAAATATCACAATAGAAGTGAGAAGCACCACTTGATTGGTGAGGGTTTCAGCGCAGGACAATTTTAATAAATGAGGGAGTTCGCAGCTGAAATGGCTGATTTGATTGGGTCCACAAAAATACAAATTGAATGAGAAGACTGTGTTAAGAAGGGCATGAAAGAAGCCTATTGCCCATGCACCACTCACCAGCTGAAAACAAATCCCTTTGTTCATTTTCTTCACATAATGCAACGGGTCACAGATGGCAGCGTAGCGGTCATACGCCATGGCTGAGAGAATGAAAACTTCAGCACCGGCTGTGAAGAGGATGAAGAACATCTGGGCAATGCAGCCACTGACTGAAATAGTTTTGTGCTCTGCTAGGAAGTTCATCAGCATTTTAGGCACCGTGACTGAGGAATAGCAGGTATCAACAAAGGATAAATGGAAGAGGAAGAAATACATGGGGGTGTGAAGGTGGGAATCAGCTCTTATCACCAGCATGATCAGTATGTTCCCAACCAGAGTGATTAGGTAAATAACTAAAAACACCAGGAAGAGGAAAATCTGCATCTGTGGGTCACTGGAAAGTCCCAGGAGAATAAATTCAGTCACTCTGGTTTGATTTTCCATTGATATTAATTCAGGAAAACTGTGACCTGTAAGACAAGAAAACGAAATTAGCCGATATGCTAAAAGTGAATTGAAATGGATTGTGGAGACCATCTGTTCAGAAGTATGTATTAAAAGAGAACTCTATTCTAGTCTGTAATTTTTTTTTAAATAGACAAAATTTATAGAATGAGATAGCAATAAGATGTTTGGATTTTGTATGTTTTATGGTGACAAAATGGGCCAGAAACAGACAATGATTTAGGCCCCTAACTACCACTTTAAGTACCTAAATCCCAGAATCTGGCCCCACAATTATTCACAAAATCCCCACCCAGATGGGATTATGGAACAGTTTGATGCCGGCCTTGCTTAGTCTCTCATGTTGACTCTGTTCCACTGTGGTTCAAAAATTAAAGAGGCATTGGAGAAAGGGGACTGGACACTGCATCTGGGGTGAGGTCCCCAACCACCAGGCTATAAAGTCATCCACTCTCTTGCTGTTTCCTTCTGGCCTAATAATGTTTTAATCTGTCCCCCTAACATAGATAGAAATACAGTTGTTTCCCCTTCAACTGGGGATCTGGCCTTTTTACTATAATGGAACTATGGCTGAGTCACACCCTCTGGGGATCTGGCCAGTTCTATAAGAAGTACATCTTTCTCTGTTACATGTGGTAATTTGTGAAGAGTATTTATAGTATTTTAGTGGATTCATCCGTATCAAAATATCTGAGATTTCAAATAATAATAATAATAATAATAATAATTAGTAATTAATTAATCATTAATACCAACAGCAATAATCCCAGCCTAGAATTACTGGTTTCTGACCCAGCATGGTATAGGCAGACAACCCAACTAAGTATAGAGAATACAGACAAATTGATAAATATTATGAATGCCATAAAGAGGGTGTCAGAAGAGCATAGTTGTATGACAGGCTCCCACACTCAGGGCTGCCCAGAGGATTCAGGGGGCCTCGGGCAAAGCAATTTTGGAGGCCCCTCCCATAAAAAAAAAAGTTGCAATACTATAGAATACTATATTCTCTTGGGGGTCCCTGTGGGGCCCAGGGCCTGGGACAAATTGTCCCACTTCCCCCCGCCCCCGCCCCTGGGGGGTCCTGCCCACACTGGCAAACTGTGGTGTGTGGAGGCAAGTACCTCCAGGCTAATATCAAGCAACTGACCAAACAATCCAAGAAAAGCAGAGATAATTTTCAACAAAAGAGTGAAAAAGACTCACGGGGCAAACCAAGAAGTGACCTAAGGTTGGATTTTAGCAAAACTAGAAGAGAGAGGCTGCAGGAAGTGAATGCTCCAAGGCTTAAAGAAGAAAAACAACAACACAGAGAAAGAAATGACCAATCATAGACTCACTGGACAACTCAGATCTCAGTTGCAACAAGGACTATTTATGCAACTGGAGATTGAAAGCCTGAAAAGGGAGATTAGTTATATTGCACCACATGCAAACATTTTGGTAAAAGAAGTGATATAGGTGTGACATTCTATACCGTGGGGGAGCATCCTGTAACCCCCATATTCCTCATTTTCATATAATTGTGAGCTTATATACAAAGCATGCCTTGTAAGGTATCAGGGGAAAGGTTATGTCCTGCTGAAAGTCATTTTTCTATACATATACGTACATCATTGATGCATATCAAGTTATGAGAATTGTGTTGTATGGTGGTCACTAAAACATGCTGTAAGTTGAGGAATCAGCCAGACATTAGCTCCCCAGAGGCAACAGCAAGGAAAGTAGCCAACACACAGGTCGGGTATCAATCAACCCATCATCAACCATTGTCCAGGGAGCTATGTTGCAATGACTCACCTGCATGAGGCCACACCAGGGGAATTGCTCAACCTTGCCTGGAGACTCAGCAATGCCCCCAGATATGCCTGGACTTGTGTTTTCCAACCACATGGACTGAGGGTATAAAACAGACAGAGTGGGCACATACTGGTCCTTTTGTCCTGCCCTATGCTGCAAGCAACAAAGACACTAAGAAGAAGACTGAAGACTTCAACAGAGGAGACTGGCCCAGATTTAAGAGACAAATCTTTGTATAAAGGACTGCAATATCCAGAAGGGTGATAAAAACTGCTTAATCTAGTTGCTGCCCAGTCTAACAGGGTTGAGAGTTTAGACTGTGTGCTTATATTTTACTTCTTTTGGTAACTAACTCTGAACTAACTTTGCCTATCAATTAAAATCTACCTTTTAGAGTCAATACATTTAGTTTACTGTTTATCTTTGCCAGTGAGTTTGTATGAAGTGTGTGGCAAATCTGCTCAGGTTTGACAAAGGCTTGTGTATATCCACTTTCCATTGATGAAGTGAAGAACCAATTAATAAATCTGCATTGCTCCTCTTCAGCAGTGCAAGATGGTATATTCCTGAGGCATAGTGCTGGGAGCTGAGGGGATTTGGCTCTGGTGCCTTTCTTTGTATGATTCATTAGTGGCTCTGGGAGCATTCATTGCAATCTATCTGGGTGTGTGGGGCTCCACATACTCTTGTGATGAGTGATCACAGCCCCTGGAGGGGCTTGCTGCTAGTCACTAGCAAGGCATTGTGAGAGACAGACCAATCTGGAGACAGTTAAGGAGGCACAGAGGTCCCACAGTCCCACGCTGCTCCCCACAGGGATCCCATCACAATAGGACAAACAGAAACCACAAAAGAAAAAAAAGTTAAGGACAAATATTAATGAAACACCATCTGAAGAAAGTATAGGAAATATGAATTATTTGTTGATAGAGGTCATGCAGAGAGTAAGAGACATTGAGCACTGACTAGCACTACCAAGTATGAAATTTGTAGACCAGCAAAGACTGGATGATATAAAGAGAGCACTTAATGAAGTGCTTACGGAAATTGTGGAGTAAAACGAACAAGTATTAACCATCTGAATTAGATAATTTATACAGTAATTTATAATTTATAATTAGATAATTTATACAGTAGCAGCTCATCAGTTTAACATCAAGCCAATGAAGATGCAAACAATTGAAAAACAATCTATATCCAAAAACCTCCATGGAAACAAATAAGGTTGTACTTAGAGATACCAGCCCACTAGAAGAATATGAGAAAAAAAAATTTGAAGAGAAATAGCAGCAAATGGCCTTGGAGATGAAATATCTGCTGAAGGAAAGGGATGTGAAAATTTTAGAGGAACAATGTAAATGGAAGCTGATCACTCAGTGTCATGGACTTGAAAGATTTCCCACCAGTTATTAGTATGAGAAGAACAGTCACTCGACCTGAGACATTAGGAGATTCTTTGATCTGATTGAGAATTAAAAGCAGAATAAGAAAATAAATAGAGAGCCAATAAATGATGTGGAAGAGTTTCAGTGCTACTGGGAGAAGATCTAGTCTGAGGAAGTACAACATAATTAATTAACAATTTGTTAGACATGGGCAATCTGAAAATCCATAAATAGTCACAGTGGATGGGATTAAAATGCCAGAGTAAAATGTAGAAAACCACACCACAGATGAATACACAGAAAGATCAAAGAAAGAAATTTATGAGGTAGTGAAAGAAATAAAAAATTGGAAAACACCCAGATCAGATGGGGTGCATAGATTGTGGCTGAGTAATTGTTTCCTTGAACAACTTAATAAATATTTGAAGGATGGATTTCCAAGATAGAGGGTGACAGTGGCAACTCTTCTCATATAGGAAAAACAGAGAAGGCTGCAGTGATCCTATGAATTATAGCCTGACCACATATTGACCAACTATATGGACATTTCTATCAACAAATCTGGCAAAGAAGATCTGGACAGTGTGAGCTCACAATGGAATGCTGCCTCCTGAGCAAAAATACAGCACGCTAAACATGAAAGTGACAAACGACCACCGAGGCTAAACAGGAGGATCACAGAAGATACTAAACAAAGAAAGACAAAACTAGAGATTGTGTGGCTTGACTACCAGAAAATATAGAAGAACATCTCACTATCATGGACCATTGAGACATTGTGATTGTCCAAGGTTCATCCAAAGATCAATTCCTTTCTGCAACAATCTATGTTTAACTGGAGCACTTGACTTTATCATGGAGGGACTCTTACTGATGAGGTCCAAATTAAAAGAAATATTTCAAGGGGATTCCTTAGCACCAGTGCTGTTTGGGGTATCCATGCTGCTGCTGACGTGGATGCTTGTTGAGATAAATTGTGGTTAACACATCAGCAAAGAGAAACAATTAATTAACAATTTGTTAGACATGGGCAATCTGAAAATCCATAAATAGTCACAAGAAGGAGCTACAGAGATGTGTGGAACAGTTTGGTGAAGATATAAAGCTACTGGTTGGCTTGGCTAACTGTGCATCAGCATCTGTAAAGATGGCCAGACTGGTACAATCTGATGGCATACAAGTAAATGAAGGAACTTTCCATGATATCTCAGCATGACTTCTACAGATATCTTTGAATCAGGGAACTGTCACAGCTCCAACATAAGAAATTGAAAGAAAAATTGAGGAAAGAATATTACAGATGTATACAAATTATTTTAATAACAAAACTCAAGTCTAAGAATTTGATCTCAGCCATAAATATATCCATGATGCCAGCAGTACAGTACAGTAGTCACAGACCGAATGGTGTAGTCAAACAGGCCAGACAAAGTTGTAGAAAAGAAGACAAAACAAGCCTGTGTTAGTGGATGTTGCCATGCCAGCAGACAAAAACATAAAAAAAAACAGAGAGAGAAGATGCAGAAGTCTGAAGAACTCTGACTCAAAGGGGACAAGTAATGGAAAACTGGGACAAAGAGAACCCCAGCAGTTATTGGCGCACTTGGAGGGATTCCTAAGGGATTATGGACAAGCAGGGATATGGACATGTTTGAAGATAAGAACTTAAGAATGGCCGTACCGGGTCAGACCAAAGGTCCATCTAGCCCAGTATCTGTCTACTGACAGTGGCCAATGCCAGGTGCCCCAGAGGGAGTGAACCTAACAGGCAATGATCAAGTGATTTCTCTCCTGCCATCCATCTCCATCCTCTGACAAACAGAGGCTAGGGACACCATTCTTTACCCATCCTGGCTAATAGCCATTTATGGACTTAGCCACCATGAATTTATCCAGTTCTCTTTTAAACATTGTTATAGTCCTAGCCTTCACAACCTCCTCAGGTAAGGAGTTCCACAAGTTGACTGTGCGCTGCGTGAAGAAGAACTTCCTTTTATTTGTTTTAAACCTGCTGCCTATTAATTTCATTTGGTGACCCCTAGTTCTTGTATTATGGGAATAAGTAAATAACTTTTCCTTATCCACTTTCTCAACATCACTCATGATTTTATATACCTCCAACATATCCCCCCTTAGTCTCCTCTTTTCCAAGCTGAAGACTCCTAGCCTGGTTGTTTAGCAGGCTTCCTGCTTCTGATGTACTTAAAAAACATTTTGTTATTACCTTTGGAGTTTTTGGCTAGCCGTTCTTCAAACTCCTCTTTGGCTTTTCTTATTACACTCTTGCACTTAAGTTGGCAGTGTTTGTGCTCCTTTCTATTTGCCTCACTAGGATTTGATTGTGTCCCATTGATTGCTCTCAGTCCACCAGGTTTCTGTGATGCCTATTATATCAGTATCCTCCTTTATCACATGGCACCCATCTTATTATTTAGACTTCTAGCATTTGTGTACAAGCACTTTAAAAACTTGTCCCTGTTTATTTGTCTGCCCTTTTCTGATGTGCCAGATTCTTTTTTATGTGACTGTTTATCGTCTGATCCAGCCCTTACATTATCCTCTTCTGTCCTCTGCTCCTGACTATAACCTGGAGATTCCCTATCATCAGACTCTCCCCTAAGAGAAGTCTTTGTCCGATCCACATGCTCCTCTGCAGCGGTCAGCTTTCCCCCATCTCCTAGTTTAAAAACTGCTCTACAATCTTTTTAATGTTTAGTGCCAGCAGTCTGGTTCCACTTTGGTTTAGGTGGAGCCCATCTCTCCTGTATAGGCTCCCCCCATCCCAGAAGTTTCCCCAGTTCCTAATGAATGTGACCCCCTCCTCTCTACACCATCGTCTCATCCACGCATTGAGACTCTGAAGGTCTGCCTGCCTACCTGGCCCTGTGTGTGGAACTGGGAGCATTTCTGAGAATGCCACCATAGAGGTCCTGGATTTCAGTCTCTTCCCTAGCAGCCTAAATTTGGCTTCCAGGACATCTCTCCTACCCTTCCCTATGTCATTGGCACCTACATGTACCACGACCACCGGCTCCTCCCCAGCACTACACATAAGTCTCTCTAGATGCCTCGAGAGATCCGCAACCTTCGCACCAAGCAGGCAAGTCACCATGCGGTTCTCCCGGTCATCACAAACCCAGCTATCTACATTTCTAATAATCGAATCTCCCATTACTAACACCTGCCTTTTCCTAGAAACTGGAGTTTCCTCCCCCGGAGAGGTAACCTCCGTGTGAGAGGCAACCGCAGCACCATCTGGAAGGAGGGTCCCAACTATAGGAAGGTTTCCCTCTGCTCCCATTGACTGCTCTGCTTCCCTGGGCCTTTCTTCCTCCTCAACAGCGCAGGGGCTGTCTGAGTGGAGGTGGGACAATTCTACAGTGTCCCAGAAAGCCTCATCAACATACCTCTCTGCCTCTCTTAGCTCCTCCAGTTCCACCACCCTGGCCTCCAAAGTCCGTACATGGTCTCTGAGGGCCAGGAGCTCCTTGCACCGACTGCACACATACGCCACTCGCCCACAGGGCAGGTAATCATACATGCAACACTCAGCGCAATAAACTGGATAGCCTCCACTCTGCTGCTGGGCTTCTGCCTGCATTGTCTCCTAGTTAATGAAAGGGTGGTTTAAAGAAAGAAGTTTTGAAAAGTGGTTTGTATTATAGGTTTTAAGGGGACTACAGGGGAAGTGATAGGCTGACAAGGGACCCCTGCTCCCTTCCCACTCCCCTTCCAAACTCCCCTTGCGAAACTCCCTGTTAGCAGCCCCTGGTCACAAAGCTCCCTGGTCGCTTTATAAAGGACTGGCCTGAGTGAATGCCCCGCCTACTCATTAAGGCTCAGCCAATTACCAGAGGCTTCGAGCTTTCAAACCTTCCTTTGAAGCTCATGGCCTCCAACTGCCAGCCACAGCACACGGTCCTTCAAACAACCAACCAAACAGACTGACAAACACAAACTCAGCACACAGCAAGTAACCCCCAAACACAAACAAACACACACTACAGACAGACACTTACCCCACAGATGCTGTATTTTCTCCTCCTTCACCTGGAGAACTCCCTTGCGAAACTCCCTGTTAGCAGCCCCTGGTCGCTTGTGTGTGGCTTTATAAAGGCCTGGCCTGAGTGAATGCCCCACCCACTCATTAAGGCTCAGCCAATTACCAGAGGCTTTGAGCTTTTTTTTTATCTTGGACTGCAAGATATCATGGTCAGTGGCTTCCAGCAGACAGCGCTCTTAGGCTCTGTGAGAATGTGAAGGAAAGTCAAAGGCGAATGAGGGAATTTGAGCACCTAAAAGGCAGGAATTCTACAAAGGGTTTAACAAACCTCCTGACTACCCAAACCTTCAGAGTCCGTTCAGCCAGAATTGAATGGTGATTCACAGGGATACATTTTAGTCGGCAGCCTTCTCCTTTTTAAGCTTAAAGATTTTATATGTTGTGAAAACTATTTCTTTAAAAAAATACACCTTATATAATACTGAAGGACATTAATAATGATCATAATAAAGGAATGTGCCCAGAAAACACAATCTAGGCATGCTGATGGGAGTTGATGGGAGTCTTATATGTAAATCACATACATTTAATTCCTTTTAAAATCTGACTCAATGGGACCTGCAAGTTTGAATATCAGGCTGCTTATACATAAGAGTCTCTTTCCTGCCCTCTTGGAAGAGACTGGCTATTTTGATATTGATTTTAAATGAACATGGGAATGAAGCCAATGTTCTGTCCAATGTCAAATCTATGCTTAATCTTGAATGTCCCCCACAGATAAACTAAATCTTTTCCCCATTATCAGCTCATCAGACAAAGGCCCAAGCAATGAGATCTTGCACTAGAACATGAATGTCAATGCAGGCAGTTTCTGTGCAAAGTGAATTCCAAAGCTCAGTGCTGTCTGCAGAAACTTCCCTGCCCCTAACCTCCCCACCCACTAACACACGCGCACACACACACACATGCACATGCGCACACACCATAAATAGAAATTACTGCTAATGATCTCATTTGTCTCAGTGCTGTCCTGGGCCAGAGGGAGAGTAGCTGGGTTGCCAGCCATGGCCTCTGTGCTGTAACTCACTCTGCGAGAGCAGACTGTTGCCTCCAGGCAGAAGTCAATGGGACCCTGCAGAGTGACCAACATAAGTGGGGCAGATTCTGGTCCTTTGAAAGTGAAAGAATAAAAAAGATTAAAAAGGAATAAAAATATGAATCTACTCACCTGCCTTTTAAACATGGATCATACATATGGTGAGAACATTCTGACCTGTGATTTTCTCTTTCTGTTTTCTTAGATTATCTACCAATGTATGGATTTGGCTACCTAGTTTGTCTATCTGCATCTGGAATGCAGCATCCCACGACATCCAACGTGTCTATGGATGTGACTCTTACACGCGTTCCCCGGAGCAGTGCAACCCCTCAAGCTGTGTAGGGTTATCTGTGGAAGGGGAGCAAAGAGCCTTTCCTCATCTGAGTCCATGGACTAAAAGCTGATTTCTTGAGAACTGTTTAAATGCTGTTTTGTTCCCCCTGGGATAAGATCCCTGGAGTTCACGTGAATGTCACGTTGCATGAACTGGTAGATGTTACAACTTACCACGGCGGTTCCTTTATATCATGGTGATTTGTGGTGCTTTAAAGAAAGGCAGATCGTCTCTCTACATTAGGGCTGGGGGACACTGACTAGGATAAAGAAATGGGGAAGAATGTAATGCTTAGATTAATAGATTCTGATGCTAGGAAGGACTATTGTGCTAAACTAGTCTGTCCCCCTGTATAGCAAAGGACAGAGAACGTCTCCAAAATAATTCCTAGAACATATCCAGGATGGTGCCCACACTATATATATGTCCTGTGGATGAATATAAGGTTCAAGAAAAGCATGTGTGTTTTATCTGGCCAGCCTGATCCAGCACATCCAAAACACACAAGTTGTAATTTTCCAGGCTACCAGCGGGTATGATTTCCAGCAGGGTCTAAGGGAGTTAGGTATGATATTCTAAGATTCTTTGGAACCCCCCTTGAGGTAGTTGAAGGCTGCTATCAAATCCCTCCCTTCCCTCTTCTCTTCTGCAGACTAAATAACCCCAGTTCCCTCAACTTCTCCTCGTAAGTCATGTGCTCCAGCCTCCTAATCATTTTCATTGCCCTCTGCTGGACTCTCTCCAATTTGTCCACATCCCTTCTGTGTGTGTGGTGCGGGGTGGGGTGGGGTGGGGTGGGGGGGGCAGACAAAACTGGATGCAATACTCCAGATGTGGCCTCACCAGTGCAGACTATAGGGGAATAATCACTCCCCTCGATCTGCTGGCAATGCTCCTACTAATACAGCCCAAAATGCCATTGGCCTTCTTGGCAACAAGGGCACACTGCTGACTCATATCCAGCTTCTTGTCCACTATAATCCCCAGGTCCTTTTCTGTAGAACTGCTGCTTAGCCAGTCAGTCCCCAGCCTGTAGCAGTGCATGGGATTCTTCCTTCCTAAGTGCAGAACTCTGCACTTGTCCTTGTTGAACCTCACCAGATTTCTTTTGGCCCAATCCTCCAATTTTTCTAGGTCACTCTGGACCCTATTCCTACCCTCCAGCATATCTACCTCTCCCCACTGCTTAGATACATCAGGCCAAGTTCTCCCACCACTTTTATTGAGGCAAATCACAGGTGGCTGCATTGAAGTCATTGGGGAGAGATCAGTGCAAAAAACTGGCGTGAGTGAACTATTCGCTCAGGCGTTTGTCATTTTGTTAACCACACTAGTTAGGGGCTGAGTCCTGCACACCCTCATATAGGCCTAACCCTGAAAATCCTTACTTGTGTGAATAGGTCTGCTGACTCCAGTGGTTTCATTGATATCAATGAGATCACTGGGTTAAGAAGTACTTTCCTCAGTAACAGCTGGCAGGTCAGCCCACTGAATAGTTCTTAGTCAGGAACTGCTGATTGTGCCAGGTATTCCACTGCTATAGGCTGGCATAGCTCTGTTGGTTTACACCATCTGGGCATTTTATCCCTTTGACCTTGGTGGAGGTGACCCCACTGTCTGCATTGGAACTATGCGGATTCACACCAGCTGGGGATCTGGCTCCATTGGGAGGTATGGCCAATTTGCACCCACTGGGAATCTGGCCCATTGAGGTAAGGGGAGCTATTCCTGATTTAGACCAGAGAAAGCACGAAGGGGAGGGGGAAATCAGGCCCATAGACACGGACAACTCTAGTTTTTTGAAATAAGAATGCCTAGCACTGCTCAAGTGGGATTCTCAAATAGGTTAAGTGTCAATATCATCAGATGGAGAAGGTGAGGCACAGAATCCTAACCCACAGGAAATACCTGGCAGTGCTGTGACAAGAACGAAAAGACTCAAAATCTTCAGATCTCGTTCACTGCAGTGGAGTTTCTCTGAAATTATGTCAGTGTACCTGAGGTCATGGAGTGACCCAAACTCCTGGCTCACAGTTCAGTGCCCTAGACACCGAACCATAGCTGCTCATAGTTAGTCAGCACCTCTGATGGGATTTGGGTACCTGATCTCTTAGGCTCGTTTAGAAATCCAAGCTTCAGAGTAGATAGTTTTGTTTCAAAATTTATTTTCTTTTTCATGTTTATATTATTTCTGTGATTTTTCACAATATTTCACAACGTAAGTTGAAACAATCTATTATTGTATTGTATTTTTCTATTATTTTACTTAAAATAAACTAATGACAGCTACTGCTCAGTACAGATTGAAATATCTTCTTTCTAGATCAAAAGGGATCTTGCTTCTGTTTTCATGAGGCAGTTTGTCATTTTCACACATTATTGTATTTTCTGATCCGATCTGACCTAAGTAGCAGCTGCCCTCCAAAATGTGTTTGCTTGTTTGTGAAAAGGAAAAAGGGAAGAGAAAAAAGAAATGAGAAAAGAAAATAATATTTTGACTTTTTTATTGTCATAATATGAAGACAATATAATAAGGCATGTCATACTGACATGTCATGACCTATTGCTAAACTAATATAAGGAATAATAAAGTAAATTGCAAAACAAAAATTTCAGTTTGAAGGAGAGTTTTGATTTTTCCCCCAAAACAAATGCATTGAAATAACTTTGTTTAGCAATTTCCACTTAAAATGACATTTGGAAAATACTTGTTTCTGCTCTAGTTAGGAATGAAAACAAATTTCAAACATCAACATATCCCACAAAATGGAAATCCAGAGTTTCGACCAGCTCTCTTGCCTCCCAGAAATCTTGCCAATTGCCTTAGAAAGATGAGGAGTGTTATGCCGTTCTTTGTGGAATTCCCTACCTACAATAAGAACTTGTGTACAGAAGAAGTTAGTGGACAGCAAGCTTAGGGTAAGTTTACAATACATTAGTGTCTCTGCACTAACTCCCATGTGATCTCTCTTTCCATGTACTAAAGTGTCCTTGTCTTCCATATCTTAATGTACTTTCAAATACTTGGTGAGTTCTCATGTGGTGTGGACAGCACAGAGAACATTGAATAAATGTTGTTCCTCCATGAGATTCTGTCCTGAAACAAACCTGGCGTGTTACAAGGTGTAATGCCTGTATGGGGCAGGTGTCTATTGAACACCTAAAACATAATGGTTGATGGCATCAAGAGGGTCTTTTTGACCCTGCTTTCATTGGATAAAAGTCAAAGATGATTTCTCATGGGGAAGGTATGGTAGGCATTTAGAGCAAATGACCATTTGCTCTAAATGGTTGAGTGAATGGAACCTGTTTAAAGTATACTAAGTAGAAAAGCCCAAAATATAGGGCTATTGAGGGGATATTAAAAATACATAGGTAACCTTATCTATTTATATAAGTCAAAGCTACCATGTTTTCATGGGGATCCAGTATAACTCATTCTAATCAGGGTTTGTGGCCAGTTTCTGAACTCAGTTATCCCAATGAAGCCAATGGAATTAGGTATGGATTCTAATCTTAGTTACCTCAATGTAAATCCACAGCCTCCTCTCTGAAGTCAAAAGAATCAAGACGGAATCTGATCTCAATTATCTTATTATAAATTCAGAGTTAGCCTTCTTTAATCAATGAATTTAGACACAAATTCTGAACTCTGATAAGAGATTTCACTTGATCTGCTTAAGAAGCAAATGGCCTTGGAGATATCAGCTGGATGAGAGATTTGTGAAGGAACAATGTAAATGAAGGCTGAGCCATCAGAGTTATAGGCTTGAAAGATATTCAGCACAAAGTTATTAGTATCAAGAGAACAGTTTCTTCATCAGACACTCTAGGAGATTCTTTGATCTAATGGGTGTTAAAAACAGAATAGGCAAAAATAGAGAGCCAGTAAATGATGTGGAATAGTTTCAGCGCTACTAGAAGGAAATCTGGTCTGAGACTGCACAACATAATCAGACAGTGAACCAGATTAAAAACAAGAGGAAAAATTTACAAATTACACCACAAAGGAATAAACAGAAAAATGAAAGAAAGAAAAAGTTAGCAATTGTGTGGATAGACTATTCTAAAGCATACAACAGTGTCCCACAATCATGGCTCACTGAGACACTGAAAATGCCCATGGCTCATCCAAAGATCATTTCCTTTCTGCAGCAATCTATGTTGAACTGGAGCACTCGACTCTATGGGTAAGGGACTCATTGATGAGGTTCAAATTAAAAGAAATCTTTCAAAGGGATTCCTTAGCACCAGTGCTGTTTGTGGTAGCCATGCTGCCACTGGCATGGATACTTGTTGAGATATGATAAATTGTGGTGATCAGCAAAGAGCAATGATCAGTTAACCATTTGTTAGACATAGGCAATCTGAAATTCCATGAACAGTCACAAAAAGGCTCTATGGAGATGGAAGATGTGTGGAAAAGTTTGGTGAAGATATAAAGCTACGGGTTGGCTTGGCTAACTGTGTATCCACAGCTGTAAAGATGGCCAAACTGGTGCAATCTGATGGCATGCACTTTAGTGAAGGAATTGTCCGTGAAATCTCAGCATTGCCCCTAAAAATATCTTGGAATCAGGAAACTGTCAGCGATGCAACATCAGAAATTGAGAGAAAGAGGGAGGAAAGAATTTTATGGATGTGTAAGAACTACTCTAAGGACAAAACTCAAGTCTTAAGAATTTGATCTCAGCCATTTATGTGTAGGTGATGCCAGTAGTACAGCACATTGCTGGAGCAATCAAGTGGAATCAAGAGGAGAAGAAAAAAAATTATGCATCACCAGCAGTTGTCTTATTTGGATGTCAGAATATTGATTAGCAAGGAAGGCATGGAAAAGATGTACATCCCATGGTGTAATGAGAGAAAAATTCTGCTATCTATGGAGGAAGCAATTGATAATGAAGAATATAATATCAAAATATATGAGGCGTCAACCACAATAAAGCTCATCTGGTCATGTTAACAAGCAATTACTGAACTGCATCCTAGCCCAAGCAAGTGTGAAAGAATGAAGTCCCCCAAAAGACTCAATTTACAAGAAATTAGTGCATGGACAGTGGTGGAGCGAGATCAAACCTATTAGTGATAAAATATAAAAAAACTCATGACTTGTAGAAGGATCACTCAAAAGAGAATCAGAGAGCTTCATTGTGAGTGGACAGAGGAAGTCCTTAAGGCTTAATTATATAAGAAGTAAAAATGACTGACAGAACTTCTCCCTGAAGTGTAGCATGGATTCTAAAAAGGAAGAGATGGTGGAACAATATTGAGTAACTGCTAAAGTCTGTCTAGGAGAGAATATATGAACAAACACAGTGAGGTTGCCAAGTGTCTGCACTTGAGAAGCTGTGTTAAGTATGGATTTGTATGAACATTGCACTGTTACAAACACCCAACTGAAAGCACTCTAGAAAAAGAAGAGGGTAAGATTTAATGGGATCTGGCAAATGTCACAGACCAAATGGTCAGTCAAACAGGCCAGACAAGTTTTAGAAAAGAAGAAGGCACAAGCCTGTGTACATTGATTTTGTCATGCAAGCAGACAGAAACATAAAAAAGAAATAAGGAGAGACGATGGAGAAGTATGAAGGACTCTGCCTCAAAGGGAGCAGTTATGGAAAACTAGAACAAAGACAATCCCAGCAGTTATTAGAGCACTTGAAAAGATCCCTATGGCTATGGACATGTTTGGACTGTGAGACATCATGGTCAGTGACTTCCAGTAGACAGCACTCTAAGGCACTACGAGAATGTGAAGGAAAGTCAAAGGAGAATGAATAAATTTGAGCACCTACAATGCAGGATTTCTGCAAATGATTTAACAAATCTTCTGACTACCCAAACCTACAGAGTCCGTTCAGCGAGGATTTACTGATGACTCATGAGGATACATTTTAGTCAGCAGTTTTCTCCTTTTAAGCTTAAAGATTTAGTATGTTGTGAAAACTATTTCTTTTGTAAAAAATACACCTTATATAATATTGAGGGACATTAATAATCATAATAAAGGAATGTGCCCAGAAAACACTCTTTATGCACACTTACTTGATTTTAAAAAGAGGGGTCTGACTGAACGTCGATGGGACTTTTGTGCCTAAATCACTTAAGTTCCTTTAAAAGTCTGACCCAATGGCACATCTGGCTCAGCGTCCTGCAAGTCTGAATATCAGGCTGCTCATACATAAGATAATATCTCCTGCACTCTTGGAAGTGAGTGGCTATTTTGACATTGATTTTAAGTGGAACTGGGAATGGAGCCAGTGTTCTGTCCAATGTTAAATATCTCCCAGAAATAAATTAAACCTCTTTTCCCCATTATTAGCTCATCAGACAAATGCCTAAGCAAAGAGATCTTGCATTAGAACCTGAATGTCAACACATCCAGATTCTGTGTGAAGTGAACTCCAAAGCTAAGTGCTTTCTGCAGAGAATGCCCTGCCCCTAACCTCGCCACCCACTAACACACATGTCCAGTGAAGAAACCATTTTACCTGACATCCAGGAACTGTTTCTCACCCTGGACCTGGAGCTAGTACCCCCGAACGCACCCAAGGCTGCCTTCCGGATCCGCCAGGTGGAGAAGGGACCTCTGGTGAGCGTACCTTTGTAAATATTATACATGGTTTTAAAAGCAAGAGTGTTTAATGATTAATTTGCCCTGCATGCGTGGCCAGTACAGCTACTGGAAAAGTCTGTTAACGGGTCTGGGGATGGAATGGAAATCCTCCAGGGACATCTCCATAAAGCTCTCCTGGATGTACTCCCAAAGCCTTTGCAAAAGGTTTCTGGGGAGAGCAGTCTTATTCCGTCCTCCATGGTAGGACACTTTACCACGCCAGGCGAATAGCACATAGTCTGGAATCATTGCATAACACAGCGTATGGTCCCGGTGTTTTGCTGGCATTGAAACAACATCTGTTCTTTATCTCTCTGTGTTATCCTCAGGAGAGTGATATCATTCATGGTCACCTGGTTGAAATAGGGTGATTTTATTAAAGGGACATTCAGAGTTGCCCATTCCTGCTAGGCTGTTTGCCTGTGGCTGAACAGAAATGTTCCCTGCTGTTAGCCATGTGGTGGGGGGAGGGCTGAAGCGATCATCCCAGAGAATTGTGTGTGTGAGTGCGGAGGGGGGGGGCGGTTAGTTGGATTTGTGCTGCATATTGACCTGAAAACTGCAGCCCCTCTTTTTAAATTGCCAACCCATTTTAAATGGCCAACCCAACGGCTGCCTGGTATGAGAAATGAGGGTGCTGCTGTTTGAAACCATTCCCACATATTATGAAGGTTAAAGAAGCCAAAAGACTGTGCCTTACCATGGCTGCCTGCAAGCCAAATTCTGTTGCCTGGCCCTGCATGTGTGATCTCTCACTCTAAACTTGCACACCCTCAATAAGAGGCAAAATGCGCCCTTGTATCAAAAGCACATGTGCCATGTAATATTAACAGCAAGGTTTACCATGAAAGAGTCTACCCATTGTTCTCTAAAATGTGTCTTTTTATCTGCCACTCTCCCTTTTTTTCCCCTCCACCAACTGCAAATGTTTCAACGGTCACACTATCTTCTCCTTCCCAGAGGCTAGCGAAGATTAGAAGGCGAAAAAAATGCACTCGCGATGAAACATTCTCTGAGCTCATGCAGTCCTCCTGCACTGAAAGAGCACAGCAGAATGCGTGGAGGCAGACAATGTCAAAGTCCAGGAAAGCACAATATGAATGCGAGGACAGGTGGCAGGCTGAAGATGATAGGTGGCATCAGCTTGCTGAAAGAAGGCAAGAGGCAATGATGAGGCTACTGGAGGAACAAACTGATATGCTCTGGCGTATGGTTGAGGTTCAGGAAAGGCAGCATGAGCACAGACTGCTGCTACAGCCCCTGTGTAACCAACCACCCTCCTTCCCAGGTTCCATAGCCTCCTCACCCAGACGCCCAAGAACACGGTGGGGGGCCTCCCTGCACCCAACCACTCCACCCCAGAGGACTGCCCAAGCAACAGAAAGCTGGCATTCAATAAGTTTTAAAGTTCAGTGTGGCCTTGTCCTTTCCTCGTCCCCCACCCCACCTGGGCTACCTTGGCAGTTATCCCCCTATTTGTGTGATGAATTAATAAAGAATGCATGAATGTGAAGAAACAATGACTTTATTGCCTCTGCAAGCGATGATCGAAGGGGGGAGGGGAGGGTGGTTAGCTTACAGGGAAATAGAGTGAACCAAGGTGGGGGTCATCAAGGAGAAATAAACAGAACTTTCACACCGTAGCCTGGCCAGTCATGAAACTGGTTTTCCAAGCTTCTCTGATGTGCACCGTGCCCTCCTGTACTCTGCTAACTGCCCTGGTGTCTGGCTGCATGTAATCAGCAGCTACGCAATTTGCCTCAACCTCCCACCTCGTCATAAACGTCTCCCCCTTACTCTCACAGATATTGTGGAGTGCACAGCAAGCAGTAATAATAATGGGAATACTGGTTTCGCTGAGGTCTATCCAAGTCAGTAAACTGCACCAGCACACTTTTAAACATCCAAATGCACATTCTTCCACTATTCTGCACTTGCTCAGCCTATAGTTGAACAGCTCCTGACTACTGTCCAGGCTGCCTGGGTATGGCTTCATGAGCCCTGGCATTAAGGGGTAGTCTGGATCCCCAAGGATAACTATAGGCATTTCAACATCTCCAGTGGTTATTTTCTGGTCTGGGAAGAAAGTCCCTTGCTGCAGCTTTTGAAACAGACCAGAGTTCCTGAAGATGTGAGCGTCATGTACCTTTCCCAGCCGTCCCACGTTGATGTTGGTGAAACGTCCCTTGTGATCCACCAGTGCTTGCAGCACCACTGAAAAGTACCCCTTTCGGTTTAGGTACTCATTGCTTTGGTGCTCCAGTGCCAAGATAGGGATTTGGGTTCCGTCTATTGCCCCACCACAGTAAGGGAATCCCATTGCAACAAAGTATCCACTATGACCTGCACATTTCCCAGAGTCACTACCCTTGATATCAGCAGCTCTTTGATTGCATTGGCTACTTGGATCACAGCAGTCCCCCAGTAGATTTGCCCACTCCAAATTGATGCCCGACTGACCGGTAGCTGTCTGGCGTTGCAAGCTTCCATAGGGCTATCGCCACTCGCTTCTCAGCTGTGAGGGCTGCTCTCATCTTGGTATTCTTGCGCTTCAGGGCAGGGGAAAGCAAGTCACAAAGTTCCATGAAAGTGCCCTTACGCATGCAAAAGTTTTGCAGCCACCGGGAATCATCCCAGACCTGCAACACTATGCGGTCCCACCAGTCTGGGCTTGTTTCCTGGGCCCAGAATCGACATTCCACAGCATGAACCTGCCCCATTAACACCATGATGTCCACATTGTCGGGGCCCATACTTTGAGAGAAATCTATGTCTATGTCCTCATCACTCTTGTCACTGTGCTGCCATCACTGCCTCGCCTGGTTTTGCTTTTGCAGGTTCTGGTTCTGCATATACTGCAGGATAATGTGCATGCTGTTTACAGTGCTCATAATTGCCGCAGTGTTCTGAGAGGGCTCTATGCTTGCCATGCTATGGCTTCTGCACTGAAAAAAGGCACAAAACAATTGTTTGCTGTTGCTCTGATGGAGGGAGGGGTGACTGATGACATGGCTTACAGGGTATTAAAATCAACAAAGGGGGTGGGTTTGCATCAAGGAGAAACACACAGCTGTCACACAGAATGGCCCCCTCAAGTATTAAACTCAAAACCCCAAGTTTAGTAAGCCAAAGCTCAAACCATTGAGGTATCCCTCCTCCCACTATTCATGGAGGGAGGGAGAGCGGAGCAAATGAATACAAAACAAATCTGGTCTCTTTCCTGTTTTGATCCACTCCATCTCTCTTATACATCTTAGGCTGACAACAGATGGTGCAGTATGACTGCTAGCCGTCGTCATCTCCTGGGTGCTCTCCAGAAGATGGTGCAGTATGACTGCTAGCCATCATTGTCTCCTGGGTGCTCGCCAGAAGACAGTGCAGTACAACTGCAGGCAGGACTGAATCTCCATGAGACAAAACTTTAAAAGAGAATGACCTGGAGTCACTCCCATTTATGTCCAGGCACCCCTGACAGACCTTACCGAGGTCTGCCAGGAGCATCCATGTCTGCTCAGGTGCCCCTGAACAACCTCACCAAGGTCGGCTAAAAGAGCACCCAGGAGATGATGATGACAGCTACCAGTTGTAAAGCACCATCTGCTGCCAAAAGGCAATGAGCTGCTGGTGTGTAGCAATGCAGTACCACATCTGCCAGCACCCAGGAGGTGTACGGTGATGGTGAGCTGAGTGGGCTCCATGGGTAACCCAGGAAAAAAGGCTCAAAATGATTGTCTGCCATTGCTTTCACGGAGGGCAGGAGGGAGGGCCTGATAACATGTACCTAGAACCACCTGCGACACTGTTTTTGACCCATCAGGCACTAGGATCTCAACCCATAATTCCAATGGGCGGTGGAGACTGTGGGAACTGTGGGACAGCTACACAGTGCAACACTCTGGAATTTGATGCTAGCCTCGGTACTGTGGACGCACTCCACTGAGTTAATGGTCTTAAATGGGGACACACACAATCGACCGTACAAAATCGATTCCTAAAAAATTGACTTCTATAAATTCGACCGAATTTCGTAGTGTAGACATACCAAATATAAAGATATGGGGCAAAATGCAGTTCTTTGATTCATAGATTGTGACATTAGAAAGGACCACTGTGATCATCTAGTCTGACCTCCAGCATATCATAGGTAACACAACTTCCCAAAAATAATTCCTAGAGCAGATCTAGGATGCATCCCATACTGTACATTTCTTGTGGATGAACATAAGGTTCAAGAAATAAACTTATTTCATCTGGCCAGCTTGGTCCAGCACATCCCAAACTCCCAGCTTGTGATTTTCAAGGCTTTCTCAAAGTGTGATTTTCAGAAGGGCCTAAAGGAGTTAGGTGCTCAACTCCCACCTGATTCCTGTAGGTTTCTTTGTAAATGCCAGCCTAATGGATTCAGATGCCCGGTTCCATCAATGGGATTTGGACATCTTTGAAAATCTCAACCACACAATTTGCTCAGGAAAACTGCAGTTGAGATTTTCAAATGGGGATGAAGGAAGTTAGGTGTCCAAATCCTACAGAGAGTCAATGGGCGCTAGGCATCTAACAACCTTAGGCTCTGTGTAGCTGCGAGACCTGGAATTTTAAGTCATCACTAGATACATCAGGCCAAATTCTCCCATCATGTTCACTGAGGTAAATGGGGATTGGTTTCGTTAAATCACTGGAGATCTGTGCAAAGAAAATGGCAGGAGTGAATAATCAGGTCAGTCATTTGTCCTTTTAACCACACAAGTTATGGGCTGCATCCTGCAAATACTCAAATGGGCATAACCATGAAGATCCTTACTTGTGGGAATAGGCCTGTTGATGCCAGGGCTTTCATTGGGGTAAGAAATAGTTTCATGACTAACTGCTGGCAGAGTCTGCCCACAGAATAGTCAGAATAGTCAGAAAAAAACCTCTTTGTCCAACATATTCAGCTGGTGTAAACTGACATAGCTTCACTAATTTATACCAGATGGTGATCTGGTCCCACTGATCTTAATAGAGCTATGGCTGATTAAAACCATCTGAGCAACTGGCCCATTGAGTTCAACAGAAATAAATTAGTTTACATCAGCTGCAGATCTCACCCCTTTGACCTCAGTGGGTCTATGTTAGTTTACATCAGGTTGGGGAAATGGCCTATTGAATCCAATGGAGTTAGTTCACAGCAGCTGGGGATCTGGCACCACTGATTTCATTGGAACTATGTTGATGTCCACCAGCTGGGGATCTGCTCCCACTGATGTCAAGGTCATTATTCCTGATTTAGACCAGAAAAGGGGAAATCAGGCCCATAGACCCAGATATCAATTTTTTCAAATAATAATGCCTGATACTGTCTGAATAGGGATCTCAGATAGCTTAAGTGTCAGTAAGTCCAGATGGGTAGGGTGAGTGTCATGGGGCCCATCACTCACCACTGGGCTGGTGCCTCCTCCTGGTCAACTCCTGGGATTAGCTCGAGGCCGATGCTTTCTGTCTGTGGTTTGCACACTATCACTTTGTCTCTGCATCTTCCTGCAGCCCCTCTCACAGCCTCAGGAGCTGCAGCGCCCTCTTCTTGGCTTGGCTTTCTGGCCGTGTCATCATCTGTGTTTCCCCCTTCCAGGGGTTAGTATCGTAGTCCAATAATCATGCCACTTCTCCAGTAGTGAGTGGGGGGACCCGGACCCACCCATTACTCTGGGTCTTGACCCAGGGACCTTGTCAATGGCAGCCTCATGCTGCTCTCCTTGGAACTGCTCACTACTTTCCCCTGGGCCTGTTCCATGTAGCCTCTTTGCCTATTTCACCCTTACCTCTCGGCCTTCAAGCTCTGCAGTGCTAGTGGCCTTCCACCTACTGGGAGCCCCGTGTTCGCTTAATGAGCTCCAGGCAGCTACTCACCCTCCTCTGCCTTTCAGCTCCTCTTATCTGAGCTAGCTGGTCCTGGATTGGTTGCTCTCTGCAACTCCTGCCAGATTGGTTGCACCTCACCCAGCCTCCCTGGGCTGCTCAAAGGACTCACCTCTACTGCTAGCTGTTTAGGTTAACTCTTTCTACACCTGAGTGGGGCCACTACCCCATTGCAGTGAGGCACAGAATCTTAACCCACAGCAAGTAGTTGGCAGTGCTGTGATGAGAACCAAAAGACTGAAAATCTGATCGCATTCACTCTGGTGTCCACCTACTACATGCAGTGGATTTCCTCTGGAATTACATCAGTGTAACTAAGTAAGGCAACATGATATCTACAGTTTTAAAAAAATATAAGACAAAGCAGAAAATCTCTGGAGTCACTAGGCCAGACTATAATTGTCTTACTCACATGAGTAGCACCAGTGACTTACATTTGATGTATATGCATTGGCTTGGTGGAATTTGATGGATAATATCAATGTTTTCTCTTAAGCATTTCTCTTTTTTTTAGATTGATTTAAATTTTCACAATTTTGGAAATTATGGGGAAGCAAACAATTATTTAATGACAATAGACATTAAGATTCAATATGTTAAGCTTCATAAACCATTAAAGCAAAAAAAATGTCAACCTCTCCTATCAAAATATGCACATTAAATATCCTTAAATCAACAACTTGCACCTGTTTTTACTGTTCATTTGGTAGACCATTTGTAACAAACCTAATTCAAAAGTCTAAACCACTGCATTTTGACTCTCATAAGTGGTCAAGCAGCATTTTTCTTTCTTTGAATATCTATCATTTCTATGGTTATCAATGGAAATATGTTTTCATCAGTTTGTGTGTGTATACTGAGCTCGATATTTACCAATGTTTATGGATAAAATCGAAACCTTCGAAGCCTACATCCGCAGTATTGAAAATGTGAGGTTTACCAACATCTAGCTCCAATATGTTTTATTGTTATTTAGGTTGCAATTTTTAAAATCACTTAAGAGAGCTGGGCTCACAAATCCCATGAGAATGAGAGTTTCATGCCTAACTCCCTTAGGCTCATTTGAAAGTGCCAATCTGATTTTAGCACCTAAATATCTTTAAGGAGTTGGGCCGTAGACCCTTGTCAAAGGATGTAAGAGAGCGAGAGAGAGAGGTCAGATCATGTAAAAGTTTGTTAAACCACTTCAGGATTACATCAGTGTGACAAAGTATTGTCACAGCTTTGCAGTCATGTCGAATCTTCTTCAAGTTTTCAGACAGTCTGATCAAGGTTTTCTGGAATGTAAGCAAAGTGCTGCCAATGCATGAGGAGATTAGCCAAAAGTGTCTGAGTGCTAAATGTCACAAGCAACTATCTGGGTAAAATAGAGAAATATCTCCTATCAGACTTCTTTACACACAAACAATGAGGACATGATCTCATTGTAAATACAGCCTGTAATGAGGTGGTGTGACCGCCTTCCGAGCCAGAGCGGGAGAAACCACTCTCTGTACCTAAGTGGGCAGAGCTAGGCCTGCCTCACCCCTCCAACCAGGACAGGAAGCGTAAAGGACGGGGCCTCCCATTCAGTTGGTGCTGGGACACCGAGATAGGCAGATGGATCCTGCTCGCTCCTGGATGCTGACCCTGCTGCTGAGCCCAGCGACGCCCTGCCCACCAGGGAACTTGCTTCTGCCATGGACCCACTGGGACTGCTATGGGCCACCTACCCAGAAGAGCTGGAGGACGCCTGACCCAGGTACACCCTGAGAGGAGGAGGTGACCCAGGGATAGCCAACCTTAGTCTGGCTACAGCTCTGCCTGAGGCATGGTCAGTGTGCTGCAGTTGGGATCCCCGCTGACCCAGTAGTGGACTGGTTCGCCACAGTTAGGGCCCTGGATCGGGGTCCGGTGGAGTAGGGTGAGCCCAGACCCCACATGCCACTCCACTGCGGAGGTGGCAGCCTCCCCTTGCTGGGTCCAGTGGCCTGTGTCCGTGGGCCGTCCGCTGGAGCTAGGACACCCGACACCTAGAGTTTGCTCAGGCTCTGCATTAAGGGTCCTGAACTAATTGACTATGGGGTATACTCTGTCTCTGCAACCAGAGACCAGAGCTGATTGACTACTGGGTTTGCTCTGTCTCTGTATCAAGAGGCCAGGGCCAATTGACCAGGGTGTTTGCACAATCCCTGCTTAAAGGTCACATAGGCTATAGACTCTTGACTGTTCAGCCCCTGCCTCAGGGCGAGGGCATATGGGACCCTGTGAGAGCCTGTTTCTGCCTACAGGCAGAGGCTAGTTGCCTATCAGAGAATTCAATCCCGTTAGGCTAGTCAGGATACTAACACCTAAATGCTCATTCCCGCCAAATACTAGGCCAAGCTCCCAATGGTGTAGTGAGGTGGTGTGGCCTCCCTCCGACCTGAGGAGCACCACCCGCCTACTCGTCCCCTTTCTGTCATTCCATCAGTGTAAAGAAGTCTTCAAGAGCTTGAAAAATTAGTACAGCTCTACCTCGATATAACGCTGTCCTTGGGAACCAAAAAATCTTACCTCATTATGGGTGAAACTGCGTTATACTGAACTTGTTTTGATCCACCGGAGTGCGCAGTCCCCCCCCACCCGAGTGCTACTTTACCGTGTTATAGCTGAATTCGTGATATATCAGGTCACGTTATATTGGGGTACAGGTGTATTATACCCACTTTAAAGCCCATTTATACTGCCAAAAGGGTCCAGAGTTACTTTATTGTGAATGAGAAGCAGGCCCATGTAATATAGTTTCCGAACACTGGGACAAACTCTGTATTAATTATTATTAGTAGTAGTAGTATTTATTAGGATAACCAGATAAATGTATTTAATAGTGGTATGTTTTGATGTTTCACTTGATCCACTTGTTTCACTTTCTACCTGCCTAAATTAATGATATCCAGGTCATTGAACAATTATGTCATGTCCTACTGAAAGCCTTTATCATGACTTCTTTGACATCTTTGTTTCTTAGAGTGTAAATGAAAGGGTTAAGCAATGGTGTCACAATAGTATTGAAGACAGAGACAATTTTGTTCATGTCCAGTGAGTTCTGTTTAGAAGGCTTGACGTACAGAAAGATGGAGCAGCTGTACAACATAACCACAATGGTGAGATGGGCAGAGCAAGTGGAAAAGGCCTTTTTCTGGCCTTGGGCAGATGGGATTCTCACGATGGTGGAGATAATGTAAATGTAGGAGCCAAGGGTGACCGCACAGGACCCCAGAACAACAATAAAGGAAAGAGCAATGTACACCATTTCAACCAGGTGTGTATCTGTGCAGGACAGCGCTATCCAAGAACCTATGTCACAGAAGAAATGGTTGATGACTGTAGGGCCACAGAAGGACAACCTGGTGATCAGAAACATTGGCACAGAAATAGTCAGGAAACCACCTACCCATGAGCCAAGGGCCAACTGAGTGGACAAGGTGCTGTTCATGATGGAGTGATAACGCAATGGGTGGCATATGGCCAAATAGCGATCATAGGCCATGACTGCCAGGAGTAGAAATTCAATGCAGCCTAGGGAGAAAACAAAGTACATCTGCAGGAGGCAGCTGGGGAAGGAGATAGTTTTGCTTTGTGACATGAGATTGGCAAGAATTTTGGGAATGTAGGCTGTGGTGACCCAGATCTCCAGGAAGGAGAGATTGCAGAGGAAGTAGTACATAGGGGTGCGGAGACAACGGTGGGTCCACACTAAGGATATGATGATGGTGTTTCCTGTGAATGTCAGGAGGTATATTAACAAGAATATCATGAAGAGTGAGATCTGCAAATACCGAGAGCCAGGGAACCCAAGCAGAATAAATTCCTTCACATTGGTTTGATTTCCCTTCACCATTGGGGCCAGGTGGTGTACCTGCCAAAATACAAGAAACTGTAAAGGGAAGACAAATAAATAATAGGTGTTATTGTTAGATCCATATAATTGTTGATAGACAATGATGTGAGCAATGACACATATATCAGGATGCTGAATAGAACTTGTATGGTGTAGTGCACATTTATAGAATCATAGAAGATTAGGGTTGGATTAGACCTCAGGAGGTCATCTAGTCCAATCCCCTGCTCAGAGCTCTCAGTGGGAGCCCAGAGCCCTCAGCATATTGTCGGCTCAGAGCATTAGACAGAGATGGGCACCCATTTGACTCCCAGACATGGAAACAGAACCCTGATTCCCTGTTCCGTTGTCCGAGCTATTTAAACACACTCCTCACCCAACTCTAACACCGAAAAGGACAATCCACTGTTGCTGTTCATGATACCCTCATATTTGACTTATGCCTCCTTTGACCAATGGTAACTGTGATGATACCACAGATTGGCAGACTCCATTCACCTCTAACTTTGGTCATAGTATATTAATAAATAGTTCATGAAGGATTAGTAATTGATGTTTTCATAAATACTTAAGGCAATTTGTACTGAGTTCACTGGTCAAAATATGCTGCCTATAAATCTGATTTACAGCCATTTATAAAACTTTCTATTGATGTGCTTATAACCGTCTGGGACATATAATGCTCATGTCTCTAACATACTATTATTATTGTTGTTGTTATTATTATTATTACTACTACTACTATTATTTGGTCTATGCAATCCGGTCAAGCCAAGCCAGAGCGTTCTTATCAACAATGTTCAAGGCATGAAAACCTCCAGGAAATTGAGTCATTTTGCAGTCCTCAGCGATATGAGTCATGGTTTGTGGCTGCCTACAATGACATAATGCACTGAAAATGCTATCGGAATTCCGCTGCAGCACCAATGAAATCGCTTCAGAAGGCTCCATTGTCTTTGTGGTAAATCAAACCCTGGTTGACATTGAGTGTGGTCTGAGACAAGATACTTGTTTGTCACTTTCTCTGTGGACCATGAAGCTTGCCACACATCCTCTTTCATAAATCCCTCACCCAGAAAATGTATTCACAAGCAGCAACGTGAGGGCAGATGACCAAGTGGTGGATGAAACAAGTATTTAATTAACAGTATATGTGGTATAACATATATATAATCTATTAATCATTTATAGGAAGGCTGGACAGAATTTTTTTAAATAATTTCAGCACATAATATCAATGTTTATTTTTAAACATTTTTTCCTATGTTTAGCTATTTAAATTTTCACAGTTGTGCCAAATTATGAGAAGGGGGACAGACAATGGGTGGGTCAGACAATAATTATTTAATGCCTGTAAATATTGAGTTTCACATATTTAAAGCTTTATGTCCCTTAAAACACAAACTGTCAACTTCACATGTCAAAATACACAAAGTAAATAGCCTTAAATCAAACTCTAATAAGTTCTCAGGCAGCATTTTCTTTACTTTGCCTACTTGTACATTTAGATTATTATCAATGGAAATATTTTATCGGTTTGTGCGTGTAAGGTAAAATTGACGTTTATTCACATTTAGCAATAAAAATCTAATCCTGCTAAACTGATTTATAAAGCGTTTATAAATGGTACCCTAATATAAAGTTTGGCCGCATTTTCTTCAGTTTAATGACCCTTCTGCAAACTTCACTGTCTTCAGGATATTTTCAAGAGTGTAACTGATGTAAACTTAGTAAATAATTATGTTGATGATACAGAAGGTAGAAGGGAATCCATGTCCTTCTTTCTGAGCCGTACTGACTGCAGAACTACTTTTCTTTTCGGCAATTTTTTTCTCTCTCTAAAGTGATCAGATCTGATTCAGAGTAAATAGCGGGGAAGATGGTTTTATTTTGGAAAGTGGAGAGGCTGCATTATTTGCAAAACTGACATTCTGCAAGACAGAAAGATGGTGAAACTGATCAGAAACTGACTATAAGCACTTGTGAAATTGTCTAATCTTTTTTTATACTGGAGTGTGGGGACAAATGCGGAAACGTGGGCTGGCATTCTCAAAGAAGCTTGAGGGAATTAGGTACCTCAAACCACTGAATGTCAATGGAATTTATGCACCAAACTCCTTTAGAATCCAATGAAAATTCTAACCTAAACCCTTCCCTCCCACCCCCACACAAACAATGAAAAGAAAATCAGGCTGAAAAATTTGTTCCATTTAAGGAACAAATATTAACTTGAATGCTAGTAATAATAATAAAAACAACACATTTTCATTTCAATTAAACTGGTGTAAATGCTAAGTATTCTGGGAAGGTGTGACGCAGTAGGGAGCGGGGTGGATTGACCTGGGAATATCATTTAGTTTTACTGGGACTGTCTGAATGGGGGATGGGAGAGCAGGGGATGACTTTAGGTGAGGGACAGTAGCTAAGCCTGTAATCTGAGCCAGGAAGGGGGGTGGGGCGAGTCGCCACCTTTGCCCGGGAAACAGGACAAAAGGAGAGGGGGAGAGAAGGAGGGGGAGAGAGCCTGCTGGAGTGTTTTTTGTTTTCAGTTTTGGGCTGGCTGGGAAGAGGCAGGGAACCCTAAGTCTGGGGTCTAAGATTCTTGCCCCACAGAGGGACCTGGCTGAGGGGTCCTGGTTGTACCTACAAGCCCTGCTTGGGACTGTGTTCCTGTCATCTAATAAACCTTCTGTTTTACTGGCTGGCTGAGAGTCACAGTGAATTGCAGGAAGTGGGGGGTGCAGGGCCCTGACTCCCTCAAACTCTGTGACAGAAGGTACTCGAAGAATTTTCAAAACATACTCACTGTGTTTGTAGCAAACCTGTGGATGTATCCTGAATTGGAAAAACAAACAAACATTTGATATCACATCATATGCAGAAGAAAGTGATCTCTTAGCACCGTCAGAAAACCAAAACCAGTCAATCTGCTTCTCTAACACACACTTCTTTTGAAACTTGTCAAAAGGTCCAAGCACTCAGCCTGCCCTATTGGAGTCAAACGTCCAATATCTTAATAGAGTGTAGGCACATCACCTTGTAATTGAAAACCGAACTATCTGTATCTTATATGCTTAGGTTTTCCTGTATGCTCTATTCAGGCAAAATAACAGTGTTCAACTCAGGAAGGCTGATTTCATCTGCTCAGAGGCAGCGTTGGGACATGATCTACAGAGAAATTCACAAACTTTCTCCTGAGCTTTGGGGTGGATTGCTTGTGAGGTCATTAAATAAATAACTCAAGGGCCAGGCCTCAGAGAAGCTGGCTGTAATTCCCACATGTCTGTATGGGTGTTGTGAACTCACACATTTTCCGACATAGAGTTCCCCTGCACTAAATTCTGAGCAACGTCTTCATGCTCCTGCCTCATGTCAAACCTCCATCCATTATTCTTATATCTTGTCCCAAAAAGAGTGGGCTGAATAACAGAGCACAGTGGGACAGCCAAAGAATAGCAATAATACTTAGCTCTTGCACTAGGCTTTAAATTGGTAGATCTCAAAGCATTTTACCAAGGAAGGCAGGATTCTGATTTCACAGATGGGGAAACTGAAGCACAGAAATGGGACCAATTACACTGGAATGAGTGAGAGGGGAATCTGCCCCACTGACTGCAGTGGAGTTGCTCCTGATTTATATAGGGGTGAGTGAGGAGACAATCAGACCCACTGAATTCAGCAATTCATAGATATTAAAGCCAGACTGTACGGTTATGATCTGACCTCCTGTATCACCCCAGTCAGGGAATTTCACCCCATGATTCCTACAAGCCCCTAACTTCAGTTTGAGCAAGATCATCTCTTTTAGAAGAGACATCCAGTCCTCACTTAAAGACTTCAAGCGATGGAGAACTCACCACACCCATTATAAGTTGTTCCAGTGGTTAGTTACTTGCATGGTGCAAAATGTGCTTCTAATTTCCAGGCTGAATTGGATCTCATACTGCTTTTGTTCACTAGATTAAGGACACCTCTACTATTAGAAATCTTTTCCTTTGGCAGGTACGTAGCACTAGATTGTCAAAGGTATTTAGGCATCTGAAAATGCAGATGGGCACCTAGTGACATTCTCAAAAGTGCCAAGGCAAGTTAGGTTCCTAACTCCCATTTGACTCAATGGCACTGAGGTGTTTTTTTAAATCTACACTATGTCTAGCTGCATCTTTAGGCACCTAAATCCTTTACAAAGCTGACCGTTATAAACCATGTTCAAGCCACCTCTTTGGTAAACTAATAGATTAAACTTCAAGGAATAACTCTTCTTTTACACTAAGACATAAGAACATAAGAACGGCCATACTGGGTTAGGCCAATGGTCCCTCTAGCCCAGTATTCTGTCTTCTGACAGTGACCAATGCCAGATCCTTCAGGAGTGAAAAGAACAGGGCAATTATTGAGTGATCTATCTGCTGTAGTTGAATCCCAGCTTCTGGCAGAGATTTAGGGACACCCAGAGCATGGGGATGTGTCCTTGACCATCTTGGTTAATAGCCATTGATGGATCTATCCTCTAATCGGGGGAGGGATAGCTCAGTGGTTTGAGCATTGGCCTGCTAAACCAAGGGTTGTAAGTTCAATTCTTGAGGGGGCCATTTAGGGAACTGGGGTAAAAAATCTGTCTGGGGATTGGTCCTGCTTTGAGTAGGGGGTTGGACTAGATAACATCATGAGGTCCCTTCCAACCCTGAGATAAGTGAAAACAGAACTGGTGGAACCAGAGGCCCATCTGGTGCCATCCAGGAGAGCTATTGTGATGTAAACCAGTGAAGGGTCTGGCCAATGTATAACATTACAGAACACTCCTGTAACAGGGAGAAGCAAGCTGTGCCATGTCAAGCATACGAGGGAGAAAATGTGCCTTGTAGAGACACTGGGGAAAATGTTCACATGTGCCTGAATGCCAGATGTTCAAAGGTAGCTAGGCACCCCACTGAAATCCATAGGAATTAGGTGACTAACGTGCCTAAGTAGTCCTGTAAATCCCTTGAGACATCTGGCTGCATTTTCAGATGCCTAATCACCTTTGTCACTTTTGAATATTTTAACCACAAGGCCTACCAGAGTGAAACAGAGAATCTTGTGTTGCAAGTTCAGCCAGATTTATGCTACAGAGATGTACCCCTTTAAGACTAGAGATTGCTGGGAGTTGCAGGCTCTGGACAGGGCACATGATGTCGATCTGGTCAGCTGACAAAGGATCGTGTGACTATCACCCTGGAGACTATACAAGGAAAGACCCTGAGTCCAGTCCTTCCACGGGGACCTAGCAGAAGGCTGATAGAGTAGCTGTGAAGAGGTAACTACTTTTTGCCAACACAAAACACTGTAATATCAGAAAATGTGGCTTAGTTGAAATCAAAGTTTTCCAGCGGAAAATGTCAATTTTTACAAAATATCTCAATTTTCTGTTGGAAAATGAAAAGTATATATTTCATTAAGTTGGACATTAAAAATATTTCCAAAGGTCAAATTGAAACAAAACATTTTGTTTTTAAATAAGGGTTTGATTTTTTAAAATTGACATATTGACTTAAATTAAGACCGAGAAGGGATGGGAGGGGAAACAGAGATAAAAGGAGAGGGCAAGTGACTTGCTCAAAGTCCACACTGCAGGTCAGTGGCGGTATCAGGAACAGGACCCAGGTGCCCTGAGTCCTGGCCTTGTGCTCTAGTCAGAAGCCCACAATTCCTGCCACTGCACAACATCTGGATGGGCAGAAAATCGTAAAGGGGGTTGCACTTACAACTGTATTAATGATTTGGTTGCTGTGTCCCTAGAGGTATCTCTACACAACCCGTGGAAATGAGCCTCCAAGCTCAGGTCGACAGTCTTGATCTTGCGCTACTGCACTAAAAATAGGCGTGTACATGTTGTGGCCTGAACTGGAGTTTGGGCTCTGGTGTGTACAGAAGGGGGGTGGGCTTCAGAGCTCCAGCCCTAACTGGAACAGGTGCGCTGTTATTTTTAGCACGGTAGCATGAGCCCTGGGAGCCTCAGTCTGTGGACCCGGGCTCTGAGTCTTGCTGCCGCAGCCAGTGTAGACATACCTCAGGAGCACCAGTCATAGACCGAGACCCTGTTCTAATAGGCATTGTACAAACAGAGCAAAGAGATGGTCCCTGCTCCAGAGCATTTCAATGTAAGTCACTCTGTGGCTAGACCTCTGATGACTTATTAATGCTGATTCTTGTAGCTAGACACTCCACAACCCAAGGGATTCGATGGCAGCTCAATGACTAATTCCCTTAATCTCAACCTCACCCCATTTTGATTGGTGTGTACATTTTGTGCTGCCCCTCTTCACATTGGTGAATTTCAGCTTGAGTGGAAGATTCGCCACAGTATCTGAACGCATTCAAGACATTAGTGAACTATCGGAGCAACTTACTCAGGATTGTGGTGGATTCTCCATCACTGACAGTTTTTAAATCTAGAGTGGGGTTTTTTTTGTTTCTAAAAGCTCTGCTCTAGGAATTATTTTGGGGTAGTTCTCAGGCCTGTGTTATTGAGGAGTTTAGACTGGACAGGACCTTCTGGCCTTGGAATCTATGAATTTATGGGAGAAGAGCATGAAATGACAGTTAATTTGAACAGGTGGGAGTTTGAAGTCACCTGAGCGATTCAGGGCACCCATTTCCCATTAATGGGAACTGGACATGCATATCCCACAAAACCTCTTAACAGGTCCTATGTGACACTGCAGTAATGCCTAGGCCTTGGGTGGGCCCACTAGATGGGGGTGAATTTCACCCAGTGGGGAATAGACAAGACTTGGGTGTAATTAATAGAAATACGATTCCTTGAGGATGAAGATCCGGGACTGCCTGCTCTCAGAGACAGGATACCGGAATTGATGGACCCTGGTCTGGTCCAATCTGGCGATTCTAAGGCACTTATACTGGTTCTCTAGATCCCAGACTGCACTGTCAAATGGCACCACCCAGGGACTGGACTGGAGTAAACAGAGATGCGGGCTGGTATTTTAAAAGAAGGCCTAAGGGAGTTAGGTGCACAACTCCCTCTGAAGTACAATGGCATTTGAGTGCAAACTCCATTAGACTTCTTTGAAAATCCAACGTGGAGCAAACCTGCTGGCTCAGTTCCATGCATTGTGCTAACCCCCAGTGCAACAGTCATACTCCCTCCAGCACAGGACAGGAGGGGTAATATCCCGAGTTAGGAGGGGATCTGCAAGTTGCGTGGGAGCAGCTTCAGCAGCCTGAGAGCTGGCTGAAGAGGGAAGGCCGAGTAGCAGAACCCAAAGAGTTGGGGCTGTAGGGTCTGAGAGTTGCTGCTGCTGGGAGCTGGTTTGAGAACCCTGGTTTAACATAATCAGTATTTTTCATATACTTGAGTGGCCCAAAATTAGGGTGAAAATTGGTAAAAAAAATAGCAGGGCCTTTGTATATGATAGTGCTACTGTGTGTGTGTGCATGCATATTGCGTGTGTGGGCTTTTCTGTGAAACATCTTATGTGGAATATGCTTGTGTGTGCATGCTTTGTGTATTTCTGCATTGTGTGTGTATCTCTGGGTGTCTCCTTCTGCCTGCCCATGTAATTGTGTGTGCGTGCTGGGAAATGAATTCTTTGTGTGAGTTGTGATTTTCTGTGGAACAGATGGCTGAAGGCAGACCCTCAGCTGGTGTAAGTGAAAGTAGCTCCACTGTGGACAACTGAGTTAGGTGGTGAAAACGAGTGTGAAGATCTAGCCTGATGTTCCAAATGTCTCCCTGATTGCAGCCCTGTACCACTGATGTCCAGGCACAATGGTGCTCCACAGAGCTGCCCCTTCAACTGACTGAGAAATCCATGGGGAACATCATGGGAGACAGGAGAGATTCCAGAAGACTGGAAAAGGGCAAACATAGTGCCCATCTATAAAAAGGGAAATAAAAACAACCCAGGTAACTACAGACCAGTTAGTTTAACTTCTGTGACATGGAAGATAATGGAACAAGTAATTAAGGAAATCATCTGCAAACACTTGGAAGGTGGTAAGGTGATAGGGAATAGCCAGCATGGATTTGTAAAGACCAAATCGTGTAAACCAATCTGATAGCTTTCTTTGATAGGATAACGAGTCTTGTGGATAAGGGAGAAGGGGTGGACGTGGTATACCTAGACTTTAGTAAGGCATTTGATATGGTCTCACATGATATTCTTATCAATAAACAAGGCAAATACAACTTAGATGGGACTACTATAAGGTGGGGTTCCTAACTGACTGGATAACCATACTCAGAGAGTAGTTATTAATGGTTCCCAATCCTGCTGGAAAGGTATAACAAGTGGGGTTCCCTAGGAGTCTGTTTTGGGACTGGCTCTGTTCAATATCTTCATTAAGGGTTTAGATATTGGCATAGAAAGTATGCTTATTAAGTTTTCAGATGATACCAAACTGGGAGGGATTGCAACTGCTTTGGAGGACAGGGTCATAATTCAAAATGATCTGGACAAATTGGAGAAAGGGTCTGAGGTAAACAGGATGAAGTTTAATAAAGACAAATGCAAAGTGCTCTATTTAGGGAGGAACAATCAGTTTCACACATACAGAATGGGAAGAGACTGTCTAGGAAGGAGTATGTCAGAAAGGGATCTGGGGGTTATAGTGGACCACAAGCTAAATATGAGTCAACAGTGTGATGCTGTTGCAAAAAAAGCAAACATGATTCTGGGATGCATTAACAGGTGTGTTGTGAGCAAGACACGAGAAGTCATTCTTCCGCTCTACTCTGCGCTGCTTAGGCCTCAACTGGAGTATTGTGTACAGTTCTGGGCACTACATTTCAGGAAAGATGTGGAGAAATTGGAGAGGGTCCAGAGAAGAGCAACAAGAATGATTAAAGGTCTAGAGAACATGACCTATGAAGGAAGGCTGAAAGAATTGGCTTTGTTTAGTTTGGAAAAGAGAAGACTGAGAGGGGCCATGATAGCAGTTTTCAGGTATCTAAAAGGGTGTCATAAGGAGGAGAGAGAAAACTTGTTCACCTTAGCCTCTAAGGATAGAACAAGAAGCAATGGGCTTAAACTGCAGCACGGAAGGTTTAGGTTGGACATTAGGAAAAATTTCCTAACTGTCAGGGTGGTTAAACACTGGAATAAATTGCCTAGGGAGGTTGTGGAATCTCCATCTCTGGAGATATTTAAGGGTAGGTTAGATAAATGTCTATCTGGGATGGTCTAGACAGTATTTGGTCCTGCCATGAGGGCAGGGGACTGGACTCGATGACCTCTCGAGGTCCATTCCAGTCCTAGAATCTATGAATCTGCATCACTGGCAGCAATTGTTTATTGCCATGGTCTTGCCGCTCTGCCCAGGCTGCTCTGTGAATCACTTGGTGGTCTCAGCCTAATCCACAGCAGCAACAGGCCTGAATGATGCTTCTTGGACTTCAGGATCTGAGATAAAAAACTCAGATCCAAACACCCCCAATAAACACGGTGAGTCTCAGAATCCAGAACTGAAGTTCACATCCCTGGTCATTCAGCCCTGCCCTTAGTTGGACAAGCAGCCACATGTGGACCACAGAAATTGGCCTCCATCCTGGCAGGTTCAGAAGCTGCATTAAGGGACAATAGATATGGAGTGTGAACAAACTTCTGGGTTCTGATCCATAGAAATGAGCGCTTTGGGGCACTTATGGAGCACACTGCCTGATGTGGGGTGGGGGGCGAGACAGAGAGCACGCACATGTATCCCCACTGATCTACCTAATCATCTCTTTATCCAACTATCCATCCATCCAACTGTCCATCTATCTAATTGCCTTTCTTGCTGTCTGTCCTTCAAGATGTCTGTCCATTTTTTCCTCCTTCTGCTATTTGTTCATCCAATTATCTACCCCTTGGTCAGGTTCATTGTCTGTCTGCACTTCTGTGAATCTGCCTTCCAAGCTATTCATCTGTCTAATCATCTCTCGGTCCACCTGGCTAAATGTGTTTACACTCTCTTTATCTATCTGTCGCTAATGGATCCTTCCCTGTGGAAGTGGATTTCAGTGGGCAGGGGCTGCTGAGTGGGGACATGTCACAGTCACAGCCATGAAATTCAATTTACAGTTATAACCTGATATTTGGTAACTAAGGAACATTCCTTCCTACTCTGTGTGCTGCTAATTTCACAGGCAAAGCAGGTGGGAATTGGAGCTGACAAGAGGCTGGCAGTGTGACTGTAACACTGCTAAGTACAGCAGTGGGAAGGGGATAGACTGTAACAGGTTCTATCTTGGTCCCTGGTGGCTGATCAGAGATGTGGCAATGAATGGTCTGTCCATGGGTGCGTAAGGTGCTTGACCTTAAGGATGCAGCTGATTCTATAAGTCTGATGACAGATTTGCTGTCACAGATCCCCAGTTTGAAGGAACCCAGATCAGTTTAATTTGGAACATGTTAATTTCACTGATGCTTTGCTTAGATAAAAATAATTCAAAAAATAATTTAAAAAATCCTGCTTCATTATGTGCTTGTTAAAACCACCCCAGTTAGCAACACGCCTATTAAAAAGAAACCTCTCCAGTTAGCCATGCAGCACCTGTGACTCTAGAGAGATTTAAAAGAGGACACAATGGTCATTAAAACTTCACACACCTTAATCAGAACTCTAAGGAATGTTAAACCCAGCTGAGACCTGGCCACTGCCTGGAGTTTTAACAAACCTCTGAAGGCTCTGCCAGTGGCAGAAAAAGTTACTTGTTATTTGAATGGGTCCCATTGAGGGCCATTAGACTGAAACACTGTTGGTAAATGCAGGTTGCAGCAACAGTCCCATCAGGGCTGATTAGAAGAGAAAGTCAAAGGTACTGATTGAAGTTAGACAAAGAAAGGGATGAGTCTGTTACTATGGCAAGTAGCCCACAGTGGTTAAAGCGAAATGGTCAAGCCTTTCACTCCCAGCCCCTGTGAACAGCAATCCCTTCCTTCATAAATTCCATCAGACCCCCACAGAGGAGGGAATGCAAGGGGGAGGGATGGCTGCAATGAAAGTGGCATGTAAACAAATCTCAGATTCCTACTTGGTTAGCCAAGGCAGCACAGCCCAGGTGTGGGGAGAAAGAGGCAATTTCAGATTTCTAGGTCTCAGGGACGGAGCTCAGCCAACGCACCTGGGCTGTGACCGGCTTTGCTGTGCTCCCCATGCACCCCAGCTCTGCCAGTGTCCCTCAGTCCGAACCCACAGCCCCTTCCACTGTTCCATCTTTGGGTTCACACAGGCACAGTTCTGTCACTGCCCCTGAGTCCCAGTCGGCAGCCCCCTGCTATCCCCGCCCGGGGCTGCCCCCCACACATCTCTGCTGAAGTTCCATTATTCCTAACACACAATCCCTCTAGTATCCCAGTATTAGCTCCCTTCACAGCATTGGTGAGATGCCTCAGTCCTGACTTACATCACTCCTACTATTCCTGTACACAAACCGTTCCCCAACTCTGCCAATGAGCTACAACCCCCCCCATCATTGCTGTCCTACCCCAAACACACAGCCTCCAAAGTTTGCCTTTTAGTCTGGCCCTTTTCAGCCCTTTATTGGAAATGGCCTGATTCCCTCAGGTGGGGACCCTTCTCTACCAGGGCTGGCTTGGCCCCCGGCTCTCCAGCCCAAGGGCACATGGTCCTGTCACAGGCAGGGATAGGCAGATATAGTTAAAGTGGTGAAACTTGTATGTGTAGACAAGCCGTGCACATTTATTCCTCACTCTGGACACGAAGGGGTCGGATAACGGGAGGTCTGACAACAGAGATGACAGAAAGAGAAGACTCAGTTTAGTTCTTTTATTGCACGATGCTCTTGGTGACAGACACACAGTTATTAGGGTCTGATGGAACAAGGTAAAACCTGAGAAGAAACTGGTGGAAAACATCCCCGGGGAGCGGAAGGAATTCTCCCGCTAGCAGGCTGTACAGGCTGGGTTTTCCCATAAGAGGCCGATGCTAGGCATCCAAATCCTATAGGCAGTGAATAGGAGTTCAGCACCTAACATCCTTTGGTCCCATTGTCAATTACAACAGGACGTGGTGGAGAAGACAGGGCACTGGATTGGGACTCTGGAGAGATGGTTTTCTGCCATGAGCCTGCTTAGTGACTCTGGGCAGGTAACGTCACCTCGTTCTGCCTGAGTTTCCCCAGCTATAACATGAGGACAAGGGTGTGGAGCTGGGGCTAGAATCACAAAGCTCCCACTTTAGGCACCTGAAGCCCAGAGTCCAGCCCCCGGGATTTTCACACCCAGCTCAGCTCCTGGCAAACACTGCAGGCACCCAAGTGTTAGCAGTAAATGGGCTGTAGGTGCCCCTGGACGTGCCCTCTGCAGGCCCAAACCAGGCATCCGGATGCCGAGGCCCCAGAGCGCCGCACAAACCTGGGGAAGGTGGGTGTTCCCCTGCCTGACTCTCCTCCAGGGCCCCGTCCCATAGGCCAGGTGCCCAGAGGCTTTGGAAAATCGCACTGGGCCCCCAAGTATCTGGAAACAACTGGCCCTAAATCATTGCTGAAAAGTGGGCAAATACGAGTTCTGTGCTGGTGTCCTGTGGCCAAGGCCAGAGAGTTTCCTTTGGCTTTTCTCTTCCTTTGGAAAGCAGCCTGGAGATGAAATACATACTAGGAAACCAACGTTAATGGTACAATCACCAAACACTGGAATTCCAGACAGATGTTGCAAGCCTATGTTTTTATAATGTAGATATCATACAGTGGTGTATATGAGTGCATATGCATATGTGTGAGTGTATGTGCAAATGTGTGTGCGCACATATGTATATGTGCTTGCATTTGTGTATGTGTTCATGTGGGTGTGGATATGCATGTGTGTGTGTGTCCATGTGTGCATGAGTGTCTGTGTGCATGCATATGTTTGTCTGGGTAAGTGTGCATATGCATAAGCGTGTGTGTGTGTGTATGCATGTGTGGATGTATGTGTGCATGTATATGTACGTGTGTTTTCATGTTTGTGCATATATGTATGTGTATATATGTTTGTGGATGCGTATGTGTGCGTGTATGTGTTTGCATGTGTGTGCGTGTGTGTGTGTAGAAGTCTCCCATCCTACAATGAATGGATGCCCAGTGTTCCAGCTGAGTCCATATTGCCTGCACCCTCTCACTGAGCACAATCTCCCCCATTGTCTGAACTTTGAGCAGTCACAAGTTCAAATCTCCCACCAGCCGAGTAGTACCCACCTGTGGAATCTGACAAGACTGGGGTCCCAGGTTTCAAGAAGTCTCTTCATCTCCACTTTCTCCCAGGGCTGTAAGAGCAGTGGTTCTCAGCCTGGGGTATGCGTAGCCTGGGGTACACAGAGATCTTCACAGGGATACATCAACTCATCTAGAGATTTGCCTAGATTTACAACAAGCTACATAAAAAGCACAAGCAAAGTCTGTACAAACTAAAATTTCATAAGACAATGACTTGTATATACTGCTCTAGACTATACACTGAAACGTAAGAACAATATTTGTATTATAATTTATTTATTTCATAACTTTATGGTAAACATGAGAAACTCAGCAGCTTTTCAGTACTAGTGCGCTGTAATAGTTTTGTATTTTTATGTCTGATTTTGTAAGTAAATAGATTTTAAGTGAGGTGAAACTTGGGGATACACGGACAAATCAGACTCCTGAAAGGGGTACAGTAGTCTGGAAAGGTTGAGAGACACTGTGTAAGAGCAGGACACGAAGCCCAGTGGAGCTCAGGGAAACACGACCTGGGACTACACCAGGCTTCGCTTCAGGCCCTACCCCAGCCATTGTTGTATCTACTTTAACCAAAGGAAATTGTCTGGTTAGCATGTTCCAAACATGAATTTCCTGCAAGCTTTCCTCAGGGCCTCCTGGACCTCTTTGTTTCTCAGGCTGTAGATGAGCGGATTGACCAGCGGGGTCAGGACGGCATAGACGACAGAGAGAACTTTCTTGAAGTCCCTTAGGATGTCAGTGGTTGGGAACATGTAGACAATCAGCAGAGTTCCATAATAAATGCTCACCACAATGAGGTGGGAGGAGCAGGTGGAAAAGGACTTTTGCCTCCCAGTGGTGGACGGGATTCTCAGGATGGTGAAAATGATGCAGACATAGGACATCAAGGTAAGAAGGAATGGGACCAGTAAGAAAACCAAGCTGAGTGGGAAAGCCAATGTTTCCATCAGGTGAGAGTCATTGCAGGACAGTTTTATAAGGGGGATGAAATCGCAAAAGAAATGGTCAATAACGTTAGGGCCACAGAAAGTTAACTGAGATATTGACAATGTTGTTATGCTATTACCTAGGAAGCCACCTATCCAAGAGCCACATGCAAGCTGGAGACGAGCCCTGCCACTCATACGGGCTGCATAGTGCAGTGGATTGCATATGGCTAAATACCGATCGTAAGACATCACTGAGAGGAGAAGGCATTCTGTTGCAATCAGAGAACCAAAGAAATAATATTGTATGACACACCCATTGAATGAAATAGTCCTGTCCCCAGTCAGAAGACCAACCAGCATCCTGGGCAGGATGGTGGAGGTGTAGCAGGTCTCCAAGCAGGACAAGTTCCCCAGGAAGAAGTACATGGGGGTGTGAAGGTGCTGATCAGTCACAACCAGTGCAACGATGAGGATGTTACCGGCCATGGTTGTGATGTAGATCACTAGAAACAGCAGGAAGAGAAGAGTTTGTTGATTAGGAAAATTCCCGAATCCCAGGAGGATGAATTCTGTGATGGACGTCTGGTTCACTTCCTCTGGGTTCACCATGCGTTCCAACTAGGGGAAAGAAACCAAAATTTACAATGGAATCTGTAGAAGATACATTTTCATCATGCTTTAGCATCAATTTAGTTTCATAAATATTCCATAAGGCCCCTCATCCTGTGGGGTCAGTGAAGAACCAAGACTCTGGAGGCAAATTTCCTATTTAGATCTTTTTTATTCCATTATCACCCCCCTCTGGTCAGTGAAGAGATCGATGCAGACAGAAACCACACACACTGTTGTGCATATTGATGTCAAAATTGGCAAAGCCATTTTGAGTTAGTCATTTTTAACTTCGACAGGTGGTCCCCATGGCTCACCAGGGTGAACTGTAACTTCTTGCACTGCAAACATATTATCAGTTCAGCTAATGGCTAGCAGGCTGTAGTGGACTCAGCCAAGACAGGGGACAGTGATCAACACACTGTCATAGCAGGCTATGTTAGTCTCCATGAGTCAAGGTCCAGCCCTTTCCTGCTTTTATTCTTTTCCCCCTTTTTTCACATTCATCTTGGACCACTCCAGAGAGAGAGAGACATGTCACTGAGCTGTTGCATCACAAACTGATGCCAAATTTACACTTCACTCCCCTTATGGTTTCCTTTGCTAGCACCACAACCACCATGGTGTTTCAGTTACTTTTTCTCTGAAACACTCGCCAATTGAATCTCGTTTTATTTCTATCTGCAAGTGACTCATTCCTCAGTCCTGCTGTGAAAAGAACAGGAGTACTTGTGGCACCTTAGAGACTAACAAATTTATTTCAGCACGAGCTTTCGTGAGCTACAGCTCACTTCTTCGGATGCATAGAATGGAACCCACAGACAGGAGATATTTATACATACAGAGAACATGAAAAGGTGAAAGTATGCATACCAACAGGAAGAGTCTAATCAATTGAGATGAGCTATCATCAGCAGGAGAAAAAAAACTTTTGAAGTGATAATTAAGATGACCCATAGAAGGTGTGAGGAGAACTTAACATAGGGAAATAGATTCAATTAGTGTAATGACCCAACCATTCACACTCTCTGTTTAAGCCTGAGTTAATTGTATCTAATTTGGAGGATTCTCTGCAGTTTGAGGTCTTCAAACTGCAATTTGGGGACTTCAATAACTCAGACATAGGCTAGGGGTTTGTTATAGAAGTGGATGGGTGGGATTCTGTGGCCTGCATTGTGCAGGAGGTCAGACTAGATGATCATAATGGTCCCTTCTGACCTTAAAGTCTATGAGTCTATGAGTTCAGCAGTCTCTCTTTGGAGTCTGTTTTTGAAGTTTTTTTGTTGTAAAATTGCCACCTTCAAGTCTGTCACTGAGTGGTTAGAGAGGCTGAAGTGTTCTCCCACTGGTTTTTGAATGTTATGATTCCTGATGTCAGATTTGTGTCCATTTATTCTTTTGTGTAGAGACTGTCCGGTTTGGCCAATGTACACTGCAGAGGGGCATTGCTGACACATGATGGCATATATCACGTTGGTAGATTTGCAGGTGATTTTTCTTCCGCTCCCTGCTGGTGTTGTCTGCCACTATGATTAACTACATGCTCTGGGTGAAGGGGGATTATGAACTCGCATGGGACCCACAACTCAATGAGCTTGCTCCTCAACTGTCTGCCTCCATGGATCACAACTGAGAATACCAAATGCAGAACCAATTGCTGAGAAATAGGACAGACACACCCCAAAACTGGTGGTAATTCTTCCACAAGATATACCAAACCAGAAACAAAATAAACTTCTGTATCACCACACTGGCTAATAAGAAGTCAGAAAAGCAGTCTCCTTAGGCATTCCAGTCCTTCTACCACCACCAAAATACTAGACTTAATGAGGAGGGGATATTTAAAGCAATTGCATCAAACAAACGTTTTTGTCTGATCCCAAAGGACCAGCTGCACACCTAGGTCAATATATAACTCAGATCTTACCCAATAATCATGCCGTGGCCAATCCTTTAGTATTTAGTTAACCAGCACCATGCCCCACTGGAGTTCTGGTATCTGTTATGTAACAACAGAGCTGGAACCAGTGACATGACTCCATTTAGCCTAAAAGGCCAGGTTAATTTTCAGCTGTTCAGGTGTGACTGTACCTTTAGTCAGTGAGGGCATCCTGGCTGGCACACATTCAGGTTAACGGGCTTCAGTGTTCCCTTGCAGTTAATTTTTTAATGTTCATAGACCTGTTATGATCTGAGGTGGTTTAAAGCATAACACAGGTTTTTAGGTTTGCAGATCTGTGACTCTCTGCCTCTTTGAGATTATTTATTAATTATTATTATTTATTATTTATTTTATTTTACTGGTCATAATGTGGGAGGGTATCTTCGCTATCCTCTGCTCATGAGGTTATGTATGTGTCTTGTAGCAGTCTTCTTCACGCTAGTTGAAAGGTTTTATTTTCAGTAGGTGTGGACTGATTCTTTTCTCTTAAAAGGCATGTAATTTTTTCAGGTTCACACTGATGAACACAGAAAACAATTGGGGTGGTTAAACTTTCTTCAAATTCCATAGCCAATTAAGTTATATATTTTCCAGTATAGTGCTGAAATGGGTGTTTGTATATACACACATCAACATGCTTAACTACTCACTTTCCCCCAAAATATGGGAGTTTGGTTAGGAGCCATTTCAGCATGGATGACTTATTAAAAGACAAATTTTAAATAGAACTATATCCTAAACTGCATTATGGTATTGTATCAAAATATTGCATTTCAATGGGAGATTCACCTTCCTTTATAGGAACAGAACAGACTCCTAAACTCTTACCATAAAAGTGGTCCACAGACATTGTCTTTAATGGGATTGAACAAATGATTAAGGATTTAAAGGATTAGGTTCCAAATATGTAAATTGTTCTAATGAAACTGACAATGCCTGAGCTGTCAGATCAGAAGAAGTTTCATTCAGATAAAGGTGGTCAGATGTGTGATAGCCCCAAGTCTTTCCAGTACCCCGTACCCGCTAAAAATTTCTTACCGGTACTGCATTCTGGAGAGTACCACCCTAACTGAAATACTGGAC
Source organism: Mauremys mutica (assembly GCF_020497125.1). Taxonomy (NCBI): domain Eukaryota; kingdom Metazoa; phylum Chordata; order Testudines; family Geoemydidae; genus Mauremys; species Mauremys mutica. The sequence continues at coordinate 58,957,438 of NC_059084.1, read as the reverse complement.
ACAACCATTTTCTGTCATCATGTCTGAACTACAGTTCTCCTTTTCAGCTACCAATTTTGGCATCCACAAGGCATTAGATGCATCAGAGCTTACTAAGAAATCACAGGAAATATTCAAAGCACCTATGGGTTTATCCAGAATGCTGCTTTGCTGTGTATAGCCAGGAATCCAGCCTCCCTTTGAACCTTTCTGACCTGTATTATGTAATGTCCGTCTTGGATTTGTAAAAGGACAGCCAAGCCTCCATCTTGGATACCCTTCTCCTCAGATGATTTGGTGCCCTTTCAGCTTTTTTTAAATCAAGGAGGGGAAAGGTCAGGATAGTTAGAGTCATGTGACAGCCATAATCTGCCTAGCAACTGCAGCTGATTTAGTGAGTGGCTGGCCTGTCACTCAAGGCTGCCAGTCTGAGTGGCAGCCAGAGACCCACATAGTTCAACTAGCTGCTAGGAGCCTCAGAGGGTCTCATACATAGGACTTTGGATTCTTGGTCTCTATGAACATACTTGCACTCAGCTGCTACAGACCATTAGTGAGCACATGCTTGCACTGGACTACGAGGTCAAGCAGAGACTGCGTGGGCAAGCACTGAAGACCTACCTGAGGGAGAAGATCTGCCAAGAGGGAGAAGACCTGCCTGGAGGACCTGTCCAGAAGGAGAAAAATACCCAGTTCCTGAGTTTCTGTTTGGTGTCCAGCACCCCTGATTTTCACCACTATCCCTGTTGGTATCCTGAGTTTTTGTCATTGTGTCCCTGTCTTCAGGATATGGTATTGTAATACCCATTGTGGTTTTCCTCTATTTTACATCCGTAGGTTCAGGGGGTTTAAGGGCTCTGAGCTTCATGCTCTGGTAACTGTTAACAACTGAGTGTGTCTTCCTTATGTTGTTTATTCTCTGAAGGGGTCCTTGTCTAGTTTACTGACTAGTGGCATAATAAATATGTGTCTGTTACATCTTATTCTGCCTCTGTCTTACTAAATCACCTGATGATAGATGTGGGAGGGGGGGATCTGCAGACAGCCCATCTTCTGATCTGTGTAGACCATAGTTAAAATGGTTTGGGCTAACACTGGGTCAGTGGATCAGTACACATCTGAAAGACTCTGGCAGTTAGGAACTGAAAATATCTCAATCAAATCACTTCCATACCCCTGTTTGTAAAATCTACCATGAGGATTCTTATCTTTAGGAGCTTCATCAGTTACAGAAATTCTGCTCTTACCCTCTTCACCTAGGGCTTGCGCTAAAGGAACATTTTGCTGAACAACAACAGACTCTTTCAGGGTTTCACTTAAATCCAGAATCACCCCTGGCACATTGGGAGGATTTTCACACAATTCCCTTTTATGCAAGCAGCTAGACTCCATAGTTAAAAGGTTAAAGGCACTTTCTTTCCCTTTGCAGCTTTCCTCACTGGCAACATTTAGGTTACCAGGCTCAACACATACAGGCTTAGGGACCATTCCCTCCTTGTTACAAGTTTCCACACTGTCAGTGGGTAACAGAGTTAAATCACCTTCATGCTCTCCTTGTGCCCTGGTCTTGCTATCAACCTGATGAAACAGAGTTGTCATACCTTACTCAGCAGCCCACTAGCAACAGGGAAAATAGAAGCACCAGAATCGCCTAGTCCCTGTTCAGTACTGAAGATGGAAAGTCCTCAGCAATGTTCTCATTCTTAGCACTGAGAGTTTTCATCACCAAAACACTTTACAACATAAACCCCGTTAATTCTGTTCATGGCCGGGGAAAACACTTGGCATCATAGAAAAGGAAATGATGCCTCTGTGCAAATGATGGATATGTTAACTTTTTCTTCCCTGTCCTGAATGATCTATTTTTAACGAAGATGAGGTGAAAGGTTTGTTTACCTTAAAGTTGGCACAGAAGAAGCTGGAATCTGTAACTTGACCTCTCACTTGGTGTTTCAGAGAGCAGGATCTGTCTCTGATCTGCACTCCCTTCACCTATGTTAGTTATCTCAAGGTATGTCTTCCCTGCACACTACTGGCGGAGGCACTACACCGCAGAGCAGAGCAGTAACGAGACCTGCGTGTTCCTGCCTGGACACCCTAGTTGTGCTGAGACCCTTGATTTGATTTGCCTTGTATCTCTCACCAGAAAATAAATGTCCCTCCTGAGTCATTGTTTACCCTGCAAACACAACAGGTGAATTTTCCCTCGAGACTTTGCTAATGGGCACATTAAATTACCATGAAGGAAAATTGAATACCAGGTTTTGTTTAGGTTTTTGAGGTACACAGTATGTAAATAGACTATTACTTCTTCCGGCCACTCAGGGAATGGACCAGAGAAGGGAAAACTTCAGAACTAAATAGTCTTTATTATTTGAAGCCTGAGACATGGAGCAGGGCCCCACTCTGCTCAGTGCTGTATAAACATAGAACAAAGAGATGGTTCCTGCCTCAGGCTTCTCTCACTCTGTCCTGTTGAAGGTGTGGGTGAAATACTTAGATATTCATTGGGCTAAAGAGACAGACTGAGAATTGCGCTCCAGCCCAATGGTTGGGGCACTCGCGTAGGAGCTGGGAAACCCAAGCTCCAGTCCCCTTGCTGCAATGAATAGTTAGTTATTTCATATGCCTCCTCCACGTCCCGTCTGTGCCCTAGAGCTGTTCTGTGCCCTGGCACCTGAGCGCACTGCCAAGGCAGAGTAAGTGCATGTGGTTGTGTTGGGCCAGGGCATTACTCAAGAAGCGCAGAGTTCTGGTGGCATTGACATGTAGCTTTACCCAGCACCTCCTCATTAGGAAGAAAGTCCAGGGTGCATGGAGATGGTGGAGTTGGGAGCCCACACTGTTGAAGTTTGCACCTTCCCCTTCTTTTGTCCTTTGGTCAGCCAGTGTGGCAATGGCCAACTTTCCTTCCAAAGACTCTTTCTACAAGAACCCGAAATGGAGCGATGGGGCAATAGCTTATCCCCTCACTATCTTGTCCGTCAATTAGCTTGAATTTCCCACACACCAGTTTTGGTTCATCGATTTGCACTCTTATGCTGTTCTAGTTTACCAGGCACGACTGTAACACCGTCCTTGAGTTCTAGCAAAATGACTTTTTGTTTGGACTAATTTAGTCTTTTGTCTCTTCTTTGCATCTTTTTTCCATCCCCCTTTGTTGTTCTTGGTCACCATGACACTGTATGAACTTTCACTCATTTCTCCCAGTAGAGGTCGCACAGAGGGTAAGTTTGTAGGCCAATAATCACAGATCCTCTGTAAATCCAGCCCTTGGTGGGACTTTTAAAAGCATCGAAGTTGCAAATACCCTTTGAAATCAGTGATTTTGAGGAGCCTTGGTGCTTTGGAAAAACCCACTGGGTACCTAAATACCTCTAAAAATCTGTCGGTAAGTGCCCTTGAGATAACTTAAAAAGCCGTCACAAGTAACCTCATAACTAAAGCGCAGTCCAGCATAACTCACCACCAGCATCCCAGAAGGTCCCACTCTCTCCCCTCTTTCCATCAGTGTTAGAAAGATGAACCAGTTGTGTTAGTCCAATGGATTCAATATTCTGGCAGTAATGGGCATAATGAACAGATCTACCCCAGATGCTAGTCCAGCAAACCACTAAGACAACTTGAACTGTAGTGATTTCAGTGGGAATACCCTGGTGTTTACAATTAAGCATGTGCTTAAATGCTTTGCTGGCTGGGGGCTGGAGCATTCAGTGCTATGTAGGATCCAGTCTGCTCATACTGAGCAAGTGCAGGATCCCCCATCAGGTCCAGGTCCCATGGCACCAACACTTTGGACCAATTCCCATCCAATTCCCTTAGAAAGGTTTGAAAATGTCAGCAGAGTTAGCTGATCTTACATTTTCTCCAACCAACCCCCTGTTGCCCTCAATAGAAAGCACAGATGTACCCAGTCCCCACCCAATGAGCTCACTCAATTAGTTCAGGTAGCATTTTTAAAAGAGTGTAAGTGATTTAGAAGCCTAAGTCCTATTTCAAAAGTTTCGCACTTACTGAGGTTTAGCAACATATATCTCATTGAAAGGCAACGGTGTGACGGGTTGGATCACAGACGGGTTGGATCAGCTTGGGGCTGCCAGCTGATGTGCCAAAACTATTTCTGCCCCTGCCTTCCCTGCCAGCTTGGGACTCCAGAACCCTGCCTGGTTGTGCCAGACACGCTAGCCGGTTACAAACACAGACCCAGGTTTGAACCACGTCCCACAAGCTTAAGGCTTAATTGAAAGCAGCTTAAGAAGTGTTCCTGTCTGTAACACTCAGATGCCCAACTCCCAATAGGGTCCAAACCCCAGATAAAGCCATTTTACCCTGTACACTATAAAGCTTATACAGGGTAAACTCATATCTTGAGCCAGCTGAAGACAAAATGGAGGGGTCTCCCATGGGTTTAAATAGACTTTCTCTTGTGTGTGGAAAGCCCTCCATCCCCCTGTGTAGAATTCAGCTACAAAATGGAGTTTTGGAGTCACATGGGCAAGTCACATGTCCATGCATAACTGAGTTCCTTACCAACCAAGCCACATCCCTGGGAAAGCTCAGATGTGGATTGGTGTCTCCAAGTTCATTATTGGCTTAAGGGCTTCTTGAATGAGCACTTACTGAGAATAGTCTTTTCTCAGGAAGCTGACCAACTGCTTCACTGAGGCTACTTAAGATTAAACAAGTACATAGCCAATATTCATAATTTCAAATACAAAAATGATACATGCATACAAATACAATGAATATATTCAGTAGATCATAACTTTTATAGAGCTATGTTACATGGCATATGTAGCATAAAACACATTCCAATTATGTCATATATACTGTGATAGACCCAGGCCAGTTGGGTACAACAAAGTAGTAGAAGGCAGATATACTGGCCACTGGATAAGCAGTTCTCTGTTTCCTGACTGACCAGAGCAGGGACTGCTCCAGGCTAATGAAAACACCTGACTCCAATTAACCAGCAAAGAGTCAGGTGAGGCCATTAAGGTAATGTGAACACCTGACTAATTAAGGCCCGTTTGATACTATAAAAGGGCTCACTCCAGTCAGGCTGAGGAGAGCCAGGGAGCCAGAGGAGAGGAAGTGCAGCAGAATGGCTGGTTAGTGAAGACACCCTCAAGCCATCAGTAAGGGAGCCCTAAGGTAAGGGTGAAGAAGAGAGAAGTGGGGAAGTGGCCCAGGGAAATATAGCAACTCTGGTAGTGAAACTCGGCTACCAACAGCTGCTACCATTAGGGTCTCTGGGCTGGAACCTGGGGTAGAGGTGGGCCGGAACCTGGGGTAGAGGGTGGGCTCACCCCCCCACCCACAACCTGCCACTACAGAAACACCTTCTGGGAGGGGAAGACAGGACAGGAGGTTAAACTGTTCTGAAATAAAGCCCATAGGGCAACAGAGACTGTGGGAGTTCTCTCACCAACCTCCTTGCTGGTGTATGATGAAAAGGGCTCAGTAGACTGTAACCCTGGCCCTAGAGAGAGAAGGGCTACGTGGAGGGTCGCCGTGAGCCCCTGAGGCTAGCATAAACCGCCTAGACGCACGGGACCCATGGGGACAAGGTCGGAGCTCTACCACAATACATTCATAAGCATATTCCCATAAAGCATTATAGGGTGCAACATCACAAACGGGACTTAGCCTCATATGTCACTTCTGAAGTTTGCTTAAGTGTTTTTGAAACTGTTACCCTTAGCTCAATGCCTGCTGGTCAGTCATTTCTGAAACAAGGAAGTGCAGCCTGCTGCTCAGGTAAAATGCAGGTGCAACAGGGTGCTTTACACGTTTAGGTTGGGATCTTCAAAGGGGGGGGTAATTTACACAATAAAGTCCCAACTCCCATGAGATTGCTATGAGAATTTGGCACCTAACTCCCATAGGCTTCTTGGAAGGGCCCATACCATGGCAGCATGGAAGTCAGAGACTTGTGATTATAAAGTAAAAATAATTTCTTCCCATTCCCAGAAAAGTTTCAGGGTCACAAGCATCTTCAGTGCCACAGCACATAATACAAATTATGTTATATTGTTCCAGACCTGTAGGTCTCTAATTGATCTATTAGCATTTGAGAACCAAAGAATAGCACTGATTCCATCCCATAAAGGACACTGTTCTAAATTCACACTAGCCAAATCATGGGCCAGTTCAGGTGCAGTCAATACAATCATTTCAGGTGTGTGTATTGCAGTATATTCTACAACCTGACTCTAACACTGTCCTTTTTCAGCATGAAGCTTTTGACCTACTGCCACTTCTTCCCCTGAAGGGAAGGTTTATTCCAGCATTTACAGAAGGATACAAATATCCCCTTATTTCTGAATGAAAAACCAACTAGGAAATTGTTATAATTCCCAGTTCTCTACTACTATAATTTCCCCCCTAATCATGCAGTAAGGTCTCATTCCAATTTATCCCCTGAGTGAAAAATTTTGTGTCAAAACTTTGTTGTTCTTAATGTCCAAATGTTGAACATTTGTGGCTTGCATAATTGTATTTTGAAAAAAAGGGGGTTGTTTGTTTGTTTAATTGATCTCTGGCAAAAACATTGCTGTCCTGCTTGGGTGACTGCTGCTTGGGGGGCTGGAGTAGCTGGGGAGGGGTGGCCCAGGGCTGTGGTAGAGGGGCAGGGAGAAAGGGCTCAGAGCTCTGAGTGGATAGGGGAGGCAGAAGGGGGCAGGTCTTCTCACACTGAGGGTTAGATTTTGAATTCTAAGTTGATTGACTCTTCAGCACTGTAAGGAATATTAACCGTGTAATTTGAGTTAAAATAATTGTTTTATTTGCTCATTCCCTGTGATCAGCTGCCATGTAGAGATGATTAGGAATGATACATAAAGGATTGGCCACATTAACCTTTGCGTCCCCCAATGCCCAATACACAGTATAGCCACCCCTTTCCCAGCCTTCCTCCTCTGCTATCCCTAGTGTCCCCATGCTAGAGCAGAGCTGCCCCTTTCCCATTCCTCACCCTCTGCTGTCCCCAGTGACCCTTTGCCCCAGGTACATTCTTGCACGTGCAGCGGGCAGTGTACAAACACAGGAGGTACAGCATTACACTGTTGGAAACAAACCAACCAACCCTGAACACCATTCTGGGATGTATCAGCAGGAGTGTTGTAAGCAAGATGTGAGACACACTTCTTTCATTGTATGCCACGCATATTGAGCCTGATCTGGAGTACAGTGTCCAGTTCAGGAAAGATGGGGACAAATTGGTTAAAGTCCAGAGAAGAGCAGCAAAATGATTAAAGGCCTAGAAAACAGGACTTATGAGGGAAGACTGAAAAAATTGGGTTTGTTTAGTCTGGAGAAGAGAAGACTGAGAGAGGACATGATAACAGTTTTCAAGTACATGAAAAGTTGTTACAAGAAAGAGGGTGAAAAGTTGTTCTCCTTAACCCAGGGTTTCTCAAACAGGGGTCGCCGTCTGTGTAGGGAAAGCCCCTGGGCTCCCCCTCCAAACCCCCCTGCGGCCCCAGCCCTGGGCTCTCTCCCCCCGCCACCTGCACCCTCCTTCTGCCCCAGCCCTGGGTCACTGGTGACTTGCTCCCAGGGCAGGTCATTCAGCAGGAATTTTGGATGTGCACAAAACACAGAGAGGATTGGTTCCCATATGGTTACAGAACTGCAGTAAAGTGGAACAATTTTCAGCTTGTGTGATTGGAGGATATCTGGTTGCATATTATAAGACTGTCCTCCATAAATGAGGAAAAGTTGAGGTGCCTTTATTATTCTTTTGTTCCACTCTGTGTTTCTATGGGGAATTTGCCAATGCAATATCACTGTCTTCCTTTCAAACAAACAAACAAAAAAGGCAATGGCTGTTGAAAATAGCAATTCCAGTCCTAATGACCACTGGGAAGCATTTCTTGCTCAATTTTATCCTACTTTTTCTACAGCAAGTTACAGTGGATCAGTATATTTGATTTGGGAGAAATGAAGTAACAGCTGCCCAAACTGAGCTTGAGCACTCCTGAATTTTGAGGTGTTCAAATCTGGAAGGCAGGTGCTGGGTGTGTGTGGGGGGGGTGCTGTGGGCTCCGTGGGGGAGCACGGCAGCATGTATGCAGCAGCGTGTCTGGTGCTGCGTGGAGCCAGACACGCTGGTCTGAGTGGCATGATCAGGGGGCTGGGGGGTTGGAGAAGGGGTAGGGGGTTCTGGGGGGCAGTCAAGGGACAGGGAGCAGGGGGGGTTGGATGGGGCGGAGGTTCGGGGGGCAGTCAAGGGACAGGCAGCAGTTGGATAGGCATGAGAGTCTCAGGGGCTTGTCAGGGGACAGGTAGGGGATGGGGTCCTGGGGGGAAGTTGGGGGGTGGTCTCAGGAGGGGGCAGTTGGGGACAAGGAGAAGGGAGGCTTAGTTAGGAGCAGGGTTCCCGGGAGGGGGCGATCAGGGGACAAGGAGCAGTGGTGCTTAGATAGGGGGTGGGGTCCTGGGGGGCAGTTAGGGGCAGGGGTCCCGGGAGGGGGTGATCAGGGGACAGGGAGCAGGGAGGATTGGCTGGGTTGGGGTTTCTGTGGGGGGCAGTCGGAGGGAGTGGACGGTGGCAGGGTGGGGCTTCCCTCCCCATGGAGTGTCCTGTTTTTTGAATGTTAAAATATGGTCTCTCTACCATTCACAGTGCAACTCTCCACTTACAGCAGGCTGCCGCATGAGGTCCCCCCTTCCTTTCCAGTTGGTAGTGGACAAGGGAATGCTGGGAAATATAGTTCTTTCCCTGCTCCAGGGATGGCTCTACAGGCAGGGAGCTAACCAAGGAACTACAGCTCCCAGATCCCCCTGTTGGTTCTCAGTTCCCATGCTAGATCCCTGCCGCCCCTACAAATGGGCTGCTCCAAGCAGGTGCTTGCTTTGCTGGTGCCTAGAGCCGCCCTTGCCCAATGGGCCTGGGCTCCTGGAAGCGGTGCGGGTCACAGACCTTAGTGGTTGCCGCTTCAGCAGTCCCCTTTGGCCCGGAGCAGCGATCTGGGGCCAGTGGGCCATGCAGCCCTGTCAGGGATAGGCAGATCGTCTATGTGAAGATAAGGCTTGACTCATTTATTCCTCCTGCTGGACATGAAGGGGACAGAAAGCGGGAAGTCTGACAACAGAGACGACAGAAAGAGAGGACTCAATTTAGTTATTTTATTGCACGATGCTCTTGGTTACAGACACACAGTTATTAGGGTCTTCTAGAAAAAAGTAAAACCTAAGAAGGAACTGATGGAAAACATCCCCTGGGAGAGGAAAAAATTCTCACGCTAGTGGTTTGGCTGTAAATGTACAGGCTGGGTTTTCCCATAAGAGGCAGATGTTAGGCACCCAGATCCTATGGGCAGTGAATGGGAGTTGGGCACCTCACACCCTTCAGTCCCATTGTCAATTAGAACTGAACATGGTGGAGCACACAGGGCACTGGACTGGGACTCTGGAGAGTTGGTTTCCTGCCACTAGCCCACTGAGTGACTCTGGGCAGGTAATGTCACCTCGTGCTGCCTGTGTTTCTCCAACAAGAATATGAGGACAAGGGTGAGGAGCTAGGACTAGAATGACAAAGCTCCCACTTTGGGCATCTAAATCCCAGAATCTGGCCCCTGGGATTCACAGACCCAGCTTGGCTGCTGGCAAACCTTGCAGGCACCCAAGTAGGCATGCCATAGGTGCCGCTCTACATGCCCTCTGCAGCCCAACTCCAGGCATCCGGGCGCCAAGGCCGCAGAACAACACCCAAATCTGGGGAAGGTACACAATCACCTGCCTGACTCTCCTCCAAGGCCCCATCCCACAGGCCAGGTGCTCAGAGGCTTTGGAAAATCCCACTGGGCCCCCAAGTATCTGGAAACAACTGGCCATTAATTTTTGCTGTAAAGTGGGAAAATACGAGTTCTGTGCTGGCGTCTTGTGGCTGAGGCCAGAGGTTTCCTTTGGCTTTTTTCTTCCCTTGGAAAGCAACCAGGGCAATGAAATACACAGTAGGAAACAAACGTTAATGGTTAGGGTTCCAGGCAGACATTGCCTATGTTTTTATAATGTAGGTATCATATATTTATGTGTATGTGTGCATGTGCATGTGTGTGGGTATGTGTGGTTGTGCGTGTCATGCTTGTGTGTGTGTGTATATATGCACATGCATATGGATATGTGTGTGTGTATGTGTGTGGGCCTGTAAGTGTGTGTGTACATGTGTGTGCATGAGTGTGTGCATCCATGTGCGCATGTGTGTGTGCGATGTGTATGTGTATCTGGGTCTGTGTATGTATGCGTGTGCGTGCATGTACGTATGTGTGCAATTTTGTGTGTGCGTATGTGTGCATGTGTGCTTGAGTTTGCGTATATGTGCATGTGGGCGTGTTTATGTGTGCCTGTGAGATGGGGGGGCAGGTGTGCATATGTGTGTGCGTGCCTCTGTCTGGGTAAATTATTATGTGTGCATATGTGCATGTGTGTGTGCATGCGTATGTGTATGTGTGCATGTGCATATGCGTGCGTGTGTGTATGTGTGTATGTCTCTAGAAGTCTCTCACCCTACAATGAACGGATGCTCAGCGTTTCTGCTCAGTCCATTTCACCAGCACCCTCTCACTGAGCACAATCACCCGCATTGTCTGAACTTTGAGCAGCCATGAGTTCAAGTTTCCCACCAGCCCAGTGAAAACCACCTGTAGAATCGGACATGGGCACTAATAAGACTGGGGTCCCATATTGTGTGTGGTCTCTCCATCTCCACTTTCTCTCAGGGCTGTAAGAGCAGTGGTTCTCAACCAGGGAGACGCGTACGCTGGGGGTACACAGAGGTCTTCCAGGGGTACATCAGCTCATCTAGAGATTTGCCTAGTTTTACAACAGGCTACAGAAAAAGCACTAGCAAAGTCTAAACTAAATTTCATACAGACAATGACTTCTGTATTCTTCTCTACAGATTATACACTGAAATGTAAGTACAATCTTTATATACCGATTGATTTGTTTCATAATTATATGGTAAAAATGAGAAAATCAGCAGTTTTTCAGTAGTAATGTGCTGTGACAGTTTTGTATTTTTATATCTGATTTGGAAAGATTTTAAGTGAGGTGAAACTTGGAGATACGCAAGACAAATCAGACTCCTGAAAGGGGTACAGTAGTCTAGAAAGGTTGAGACACATAGTGTAAGAGCAGGACATGAAGCCCAATGAAGCTCAGGGAAACACGACCTGGGACTACAGCGGGCTTCACTTCAGGCCCTACCCCAGCCCATGTTATATCTATTTTAACTCAAGGAAATTGAACGATTATCATGGTCCAAACATGAATATCCTGCAAGCTTTCCTCAGGGCCTCCTGGACCTCTTTGTTTCTCAGGCTGTAGATGAGGGCATTGACCAGAGGAGTCACGATCGCATAGAAGACAGAGAGAACTTCCTTGAAGTCGCTCAGGATTTCAGTGGTTGGGAACATATAAGCAATCAGCAGAGTTGTAAAGTAAATGGTCACCACGATGAGGTGAGAGGAGCAGGTGGAAAAGGCCTTTTGCCTCCCAGTGGTGGACGGGATTCTCAGGATGGTGGTGATGATGAAGATGTAGGACATCAAAATAAATAGGAATGGGACCAGTGAGAAAAACAAGCTGAGTGTGAAAGCCAATGTTTCCATCAGGTGAGGGTCATTGCAGGAGAGCTTTACAAGGGGGATAAAATCGCAAAAGAAATGATCAATAATGTTAGGGCCACAGAATGTTAACTGAGATATTGACAATGTTGTTATGCCACAACATAGGAAGCCACCTATCCAAGAGCCACCTGCAAGCTGGAGGCAGGCCCTGCCACTCATACGAGCTGCATAGTGCAGCGGATTGCATATTGCTAAATACCGATCGTAAGACATCACCGACAGGAGAAGGCATTCTGTAGCCACCATTGAACCAAAGAAATAGTATTGTGTGAGGCAGGCACTAAATGAAATGGTCCTGTCCCCTGTCAGGAGACCAGCCAGCACCCTGGGAAGGATGGTGGAAGAGCAGCAGGTCTCCAAGCAGGACAAGTTCCCCAGGAAGAAGTACATGGGGGTGTGAAGGTGCTGATCAGCCACAACTAGTGCAAAGATCAGGACGTTCCCAGTCACGGTTGCAATGTAGATGGCAAGAAATAACAGGAAGAGAAGAGTCTGTAGCTCAGGGAGATTCCCAAATCCTCGTAGGATGAATTCCATGAGAACCGTTTGATTCACTTGCTCTGGGTTCACCATGAAGTCCAACTAGGGGAAAGAAACCCAAATTTACAATGGAATCCGAAGAAGATATATTTACATCATGCTTTAGCATTAGTTTAGTTCCATAAATATTGCATAAAGCCCCTCATCCTGTGGGGTCAGTGAAGAACCAAGACTCTGGAGGCAAATTTCCTGTTTAGATCTTTGAGATTCCAGTATCACCCCCCTCTGTTCAGTGAAGAGATCGATGAAGGCGGAAAACCACACAAACCGCCGTGCATATTTATGTCAAAATTGGCAGAGCCATTTTGAATTAGTTGTTTTTAACTTCAACAAGTGGTCCCCATGGCTCACCAGGGTGGACTGTGACTTCTTGCACTGCAAACATATTATCAGTTCAGCTAACAGCTAGGAGGCTCTAGTGGACTCAGCCAAGAGCGGGGACAGTGATCAACATGCTGTCAAAGCAGGTTACATTATTCTCCATGAGACAAAGTCCAGCCCTTTCCTGCTTTTATTCTCTTTCAATATTTTCACAGTCATCCTAGACCTCTCCAGAGAGAAAGAGAGAGAGAAAGATCACTGAGCTGTTGCATTACAAACTGATGCAAAACTTACACTTCAGTCGCCTTACAGTATCCTTTGAAGCATCACAACCACAGTGGTGTTTTGGTCACTTTCCCTCAGAAACACTCACCAATTGAATCTCATTTTGTTTCTGTCTGCAACTGAATCATTCCTCAGTCCTGCTGTGAGTTTGCTTCCGCTCCCAGATGGTGTTGTCTGCCAATATGATTAACTTCACATTCTTGGTGATTATGGGATTATGAACTCACACAGGACCCACAACCCAATGAGCTCACTCCCCAACCTGGCTGCCCCCCACTCTCTGATTGCTCTGTTTTCATGCTATTTTATCCAACATGCCGGTCCCCAGCTCTTGACTTCACTCTCTGTTATAGAATCCCACTGGTTTTGGAAAGGGAGCCACTCAGCCAGCCACATGGTAGTGCCAGTAGCGAAGGCAATTGGATATTTTCAAACAGTGTCCTTGTAACACCCAAACATGTCACATCAGTGGAACCCTGTCAGCCACTGTATAATTCCACTGACAATAATGGCACGTGTGTGAAAAGATTTATTTTTACAGTGCTCAGTCCTCTGTGTGGTTCATTTTCCCCAGGCCTTCTAGGCAGTTATCAATTTCTCTCTTAATAATCAAACAATAATAATGAAATAGGCATTGTTAGAAAAACAATGGAACAACGTGCAGAATTAGTGGAATTATTTTCATGATAACAGGACCTGTTTTCCCCCTCCATGGTCCACACTGGGAGTTCCCAGTCAGGTCTCCAACCATCACCTTTCTCTTGGCAGGGACCCTTCTCCCAGTCCCATCTGGCAGGGGGTTTAAAGACTGCACAACTCCCTGCCTTGCACAGGGAGGTCCCCAGCAAGCCAGTCTGTCTAAGGCCCAGAAGCACTATGTTGCTTTCTCTCCAAGGGCTAGGAACAGGTATTGCTAACACTTACAAGTTACCACACAGAACATTTATTTTCAAGGTGAAAGCATCACTAAGGAACAGATCATTAAAAGACAACAAACAAATTTAAAATAAGCCTCAAATACAGTAGGAGGGAGGGATAGCTCAGTGGTTTGAGCATTGACCTGCTAAACTCAGGGTTATGAGTTCAATCCTTAGGGGGGCCATTTAGGGATCTGGGGCAAAAATCTGTCAGGGGGTTGGACTAGATGACTTCCTGAGGTCCCTTCTAACCCTGGTATTCTAGGAGTCACCCAGCAGCCTGAGTAGGGCAAAGTCTCCTTTACCCTCCTGTCATGAACAGAGATCCTATTCATTTCTATGTTTCCTCAGGCTGGTCTATACTTAAAATTTAGATCAACTTGGCTACCTCACTCAAGGCTGAGGATAATTTTATGCCTTCTTTGAGGCAATCAAGTTGACCTCTCCCACCCAACAGTATACACCAGTAGGTTGAGTGTCACCATGCCTATGTGGGTCACAACTGAGAATACCAAATGCAGGATAAACTGCTGAGAATAAGGCAGACAAATTCCAAAACTAGTTATTCTCCCATAAGATATACCAAACCAAGATAAACTTCTGTCTCACCACACTCGCTAATAAGAAGTCAGAAAAGACGTTTTCTTAGTCATTCCAATCCTTGTACCACCACCAAAACACTAGATTTAATGAGGAGGGGTATTTAAAACCAATTTTAAACCAATTGCATCAAACCTCCACACCTTGGTCAATATATAACTCAGCTCTTACCCAATAATCATGCTGTTGCCAATACTTTAGTATATTAAATCTAAAGGTTTGTTTATAAAAAGAAAGGAGGAAAGGTGAGAGTTACAATTGGTTAAAGGAATCAGATACATACAATAAATGCAAAGTTCTTGGATCAGGCTTCTAGCAGTGATGGAATAAATTGCCGGCTTGTTAAGTCTCTGGTTGCTTCCGAATCATTGGAAGGTCCTCAGTTTCTAGGTTAGAATGCTCGCATTAGTACAAGTTCATCGTAGTCCAGAGTTTGGAGCAGGAAAGAGGCCAATAATCATAATTTCAGATACAAAAATGAGACACGTATACAAATAACACAATCATATTCAGCAAATCATCACTTTCATATTGTGACAGATCCAAACCAGTGGGGTACAGGAGTCTGATAGAGGGCAAATATACTGGTCACTGGATGAGTAGTTTTCTGTTCCCTAAGTGACCAGACCAGGGGCTGCACTAGAGTAATCAGGAACCTGCTAGAACCAATTAAGGCAGACAGGCTGATTAGAACACCTGCAGCCAATCAAGGCAGGCTAATCAGGGCACCTGGGTTTAAAAAGGAGCTCACTCCAGTCAGGCGAGGGGGAGCCAGAGGAGAGGAAGTGCGTGTGAGGAGCTGGGAGCAAGAGGCGCAAGGAGCTGAGAGTGAGAGGGTGTGCTGCTGGAGGACTAAGGAGTACAAGCGTTATCAGACACCAGGAGGAAGGTCCTGTGGTGAGGATAAAGAAGGTGTTTGGAGGAGGCCATGGGGAAGTAGCCCAGGGAGGTGTAGCTGTCATGCAGCTGTTGCAGGAGGCACTATAGACAGCTGCAGTCCACAGGGCCCTGGGCTGGAACCCGGAGTCGAGGGCGGGCCCGGGCTCCCCCAAACCTCCCAACTCCTGATCAGACAGGCAAAGTTGACCCAGACTGTAGGGAAGATCACTGAGGTGAGCAAATCTGCCAAATAAGCGCAGGACCCACCAAGGTAGAGGAGGAACTTTGTCACAATATTGACACCTTACTTGACACACATTGTATAAGATTCGTTCCAATTGTACAGCAGTGGTAGCAACAATGATCTACGTGGTCATATTTTAATCAGATAACGTCACACTGAGCTATCGCCTCTTGGGAAGGAGGATTTACTACAGAGATAGGAAAACCCGTTTAGTCGCTGGGGTAAGTGTCTACACGACAGTGGCGTTACTGCAGTTGTGCCCCAGATCTCTTTGTAGTTGTGGAAGTAGAGAAAGAACTGACAGGGATTTGTAGGGGATCTTAATGCAAGACAGTCTCTGTTAGCAAGAGTCAGGCTAGCTGTAACCCTAATAACGCGAGATTTGTAGAAGCGAGGATTGTGTGAGGCGAGTGGAAAAGAACTGTGTGAGAAGTTGTTTTGACCTTGTGTAGATAATATAATATGAAATGTAGACTGGCTTCTAAATAGAAGTGAGAAAAATAAGATATCAAGATGGCCTATGTATAAACAAAATGCAGCTGTTGCTTATTATTGTATGTAACAAAAAGTATAAATGCTTACTGTAATTGTTTACCTGTGGAGAGACCTGCCTGGGACTGGGGCAACCCTGTGTCCTAGGGCACTCCCTCTCTCTATACACTTGTAAAGAGAAAATAAAGTATCTGACTCTGCTGCACCCAACCAAAAAGTGAGAACTAAGTTTTTCTCTGACATAGTGTAGACATGCCACCAGTCTCTGGAAAAGCCAACCTGAACCAGTACATGCAAACCATCCCTGGGAGGGTGCAACTTCTCTGGAGGTGCGTAGTCTCAGTAACTTGCCTTCATTACCCCCTGCTCCGGTTTTTGGTTCCTGATGGAGCTGTGTTGACTCTACTCCTCGGAGCTTCATACAAGCCCCAACCCACATTGATCCATGACCTTAGTACAGTGAGGTCCCCAACAGTATCAGTCACAACACTATATTAGTGATATGTGAAATATTATAAGACTCAATTCTTGATGGAGATTATTATTGATTATTAATGTTGCAATGGTCCTTAGGAGACCTACTTATGGACCAAGACCCATTGCGCTCAGAGCTGTACAAACCCAGAATGTTCTTGTGGTAAAGTATAGTAATGTTGCTTAGTACTGAAGATAGAAAGTCCTAAGCAGTGTTCTCATTCTCATTACTGAGAGTTTTCCATCACCAAAATGCTTTACAACATGAACCTATTAATTCTGTCCATAGCCTGAGGAAAAAACTTGGCATTATCTAAAAGGAAATGTGCAGGTGATGGATATGGTGACATTTTCTTCCCTGGCCTCAATGATCTATCTTTAACAAAGATGAGCTGAAAGATTTGTTTACCTTCAAGTTGGCATAGAAGAAGCTGGAATCTGTTGCGTGATCTCTTCCCTTGGCATTTCAGAAAGCAGGATACTGGTTCTGTCGTCCATCTACGATCTGCACCCCTTCACCTATTTAATTGTCTCAATGTATGTCTACCCTGCACACTACTGGCGTTACAGAGCAGAGCAGTAACGAGACCTGCATGTTTCTTCCTGGACACCCTAGTTGTGCTGAGACCCTTGGTTTGCTTTGCCTTGTATCTCTCACCAGATAACAAATGTCTCTCCTGAGTCATTGTTTACCCTGCAAACACCATAGGTGAATTTTCCCTTGAGACTTTGCTAATGGGCATGTTAAATTACCGGGAAGGAAAAGTGAATAACATGTTTTGTTTAGGTTTTTGAGGTAGAGAGTATGTTAATAGACAAACTTCTTCTGGCCACTCAGGGAATGGAACAGAGAAGGAAAAGCTTCAGAACTAAAAAGTCTTTATTATTTGAAGCCCGAGACACGGACCAGGGCCCCACTGTGCTTGGTGCTGCACAAACAAAGAAGAAAGAGATGGTCTCAGGTCCTAGGCCTCTCTCATTCTGGCCTGTTGAAGATGTGTGTGAAATACTTAGATATTCATTGGGCCAAGGAGACAGACTGAGAATTACACTCCAGCCCACTGGTTGGGCCACTCGCGGAGGAGCAGGGAGACCCAAGCTCCAGTCCTCTTGCTGCAATGAATAGTTATCTCATACGCCTCCTCCACGTCTGGTCTGTGCCCTAGAGCTGTCCTGTGCCTGAGCGCGCTGCCAGGGCAGAGTGAGCACATTTGTGTTGGGTTGGGTCATTGCTCACTGAGCACAGAGTTATGGTAGCACTGGCATGTAGCTTTACCCCACACCTCCTCATTAGGAAGAAAGTCCAGGATGCCAGGAGATGGTGGGAGTGGGAGTCCAGGCTGGTGAAGTTTGCACCTTCCCCTTCTCTTATCCTTTGGTCAGCCAGCCTGGCAATGGCCAACTTTCCTCATTCTCTTTCTATGGAGAACCCCAAAGGGAGTGATGGGGCAATAGTGTTATGCTTGAACAAAGCACATGAGATTTTTTTATAGGGGAAAAGGCAACATGCCACATTTATTGAGAATACAGCAATTAGCATGTGCTTTTTAGTCACACACACACACACACACTATGCACACACTCCTGGCCCTCAATGTTTATAATTACCAGTCTAGCGTCTGGATCAGTCTAGAGGCCAGCCAGCTTGGTTGCAGAGAGGAGCCGGGCTCTGTTAATAGTGATCCAATGCTCCTGGAGTTGTTGGCAAGACGAACCCAAAGCCCCATGGCAAAGCACCCTGTTCTTATAATCCTTTTTCTCCATTTAAGTCTATGGATTTTGCTGTGTCAATTTATGACCGGTCACTCCTCCGTGGGTGTAATCTTTTGATGGCCCAAAACACCTGTGGGAGGGTCACCCTGTCTGGTTTTGATTTAATCAATAATCTTGTGTTTTAAGGGTGCCAGCTTTCACCTCAGGGTCATCAGTCTGCCTCTCCTCAACCATGAAAATAAACAAACAAACCCTGAAGAGCATTCTGTGATATATCAGCAGGAGTGTTGTAAGCAAGATATGAGACAAACATTTTTCACTCGATACCATGCTGATAAGACCTCCACTGGAGTGCTGTGTCCTGTTCAGGAAAGATGAGGCCAAATTGGAAAAAGTCCAGAGAAGAGCAACATAAAAGATTAATGCTCTAGAAAACAGGACCTATGAGGGAAGATAGAAAAAACAGGGTTTGTTTAGTCTGGAGAAGAGAAGACTGAGAGGGGACATGATAACAGTTTTAAAGTACATAAACGTTTGTTAAAAGAAGGAGGGTGAAAAGTTGTTCTCCTTAACCTCTTAGGATAGGACAAGAAGCAATGGTCTTAAATTGCAGCAAGGGTGCTACAGGTTGGACATTAGAAAAAAATTCCTAATGGTCAGGGTGGTTAAGCACTGGACTAAATTGCTTCACAAGATTGTGGGATCTCCATCATTGGAGGTTTTTAAGAACAGGTCAGACAAACACCAGTCAGGGATGATCTTGTAATGACCAGGGGCGGCTCTAGCCATTTCGCTCCCCCAAGCACAGCGGCATGCTGCAGGGGGCGTTTTGCCGGTTGCCAGTCCCGCGGCTCTGGTGGACCTCCCGCAGAGGTGCCTGCGGAGGGTCCGCTGGTCCCGCGGCTCCGGTGGACCTCCCACAGGCGTGCCTGCGGATGCTCGACCGGAGACATGGGACCAGCGGACCTTCCGCTGGGACGCCTGCGGGAGGTCCACTGGAGCCACCTGCCGCCCTCCCGGCAACCGGCAGAGCGCCCCCTGCGACATGCCGCCCCAAGCACACGCTTGGCGTGCTGGGGCCTGGAGCCACCCCTGGTAATGATGTAGTCCTGCTTTGAGTTCAGAGGACTAGATGACCAGCTGAGGTCCCTTCCAGTCCTACTTTTCTATGATTCTGTTAATGTAAAAGACATTTCCTTTGGATTATAGGAATTTGTTTCAAAGCTAGGAACGTATGGATGTATTTTCACAGGGACTCACACAAGGTCTCTAGCCATATTTTGCACCAGGATAACTATTTTTGTTAGTGGTGCTAATGTGTTATGGAAATAGTTATACTGCTACATCTTCTCGTGTGGACACAGTTTACCAATAGATCACTTATTCCCCTTCCCATATGGGAATGAACTATCCCGCCAGAAGCATCATCACATCAGTATCATTGCATCTACACAGTGTAGACGAGTGGACACCTCACAGCGCCCCCTGGAGGACTCAGGGCAGCTAAGAACACAGCCCCTCACCTCAGTTTCCTTTCCCCGCCCCATATAATGGAGGAATTCCACTAGCCTCAGGGTTTTCCCTCCAGGATCCTCTCTCATTCTCTGAAATCTCACATCAGCCTCCTGAGTTTGCCTCTTTCCCTAGCCCCATTCCGCCCTTTACTGGAAATGGCCTGATTCCCCGCAGGTTGAGACCCTTCTCTGAGCCGGGCTGGATTGACTCCTGGCTCTCCAGCCCAAGGGCACACAGCCCTGTCAAGGGCCGGGATAGGCAGATATAGTTCAAATGGTGCAACTTGTCTGTGTAGACCAACTTTGCACATTTATTCCACACACTGGATACGAAGGTGACAGATAACGGGAGGTCTGACAACAGACGTAACAGAAAGAGAAGACGCAGTTTGGTTCTTTTATTGCATGATGTTCTTGGTGAGAGACTTGCGCGCTGAGTGACTCTGGGCAGGTAATGTCGCCTTGTTCTGCCTGAGTTTCCCCAGCTATAACATGAGGACAAGGGTGTGGAGCTGGGGCTAGAATCACAAAGCTCCTACTTTAGGCACCTGAATCCCAGAGTCCAGCCCCCAGGATTCACACACCCAGCTCAGCTCCTGGCAAACACTGCAGGCACCCAAGTGTTTGCAGTAAACGGGCTGTAGGTGCCCCTGGACGTGCCCTCTGCAGCCCCACACCAGGCATCCGGATGCCGAGGCTCCAGAGCGACGCACAATCCTGGGGAAGGTGGGCGTTCCCCTGCCTGACTCTCCTCCAGGGCCGCATCCCGTAGGCCAAGTGCCCAGAGGCTTTGGAAAATCCCACTGGGCCCCCAAGTATCTAGAAACAACTGGCCCTAAATCATTGCTGAAAAGTGGGCAAATATGAGTTCTGTGCTGTCGTCCTGTGGCCAAGGCCAGAGGGTTTCCTTTGGCTTTTCTCTTCCTTTGGAAAGCAGCCTGGGGATGAAATACACACTAGGAAACCAACATTAATGGTACAATCACCAAACGCTGGAATTCCAGACAGATGTTGCAAGCCTATGTTTTTATAATGTAGGTATCATATATTTTTGTGTGTGTGTGCATATGTGTGTGTGCATATATGTGTGTGGGTATTTGTGCATATGGGTATGTGCGGGTATGTTTGCTTGTGCGTGTGGGTATGTGTGCCTGTGTGTACGTGTGTGTGTGTACGTGTATGTGTGCATGTATATGTGTGCATGCTTGTATGTGTGCATGTGTGTGTATGTGTATGTGTGTCTTGGTGTGTGTGCCTATGCATGCATGTGAATATGCATGTGTGTGTGCATGCATCTGCGTTTGTAAGGATGTGTGTGGATGTATGTAGGTGTGCATTTTCTGTGTGTGTATGTGTGCATGTGCATGCATATATGTGGGTGCATATGTGTGTGCACATGTGCATGCGTGTGTATGTGTGCATATGTGTGCCTATGTGTGCGTGTCTGTATGGGTGCTCGCATTTTCGTATGTGTGACTGTGCATATGTGTGCATGTGTGTGCGTGCATATGTGTGTATGGGTAAGTGTGTGCGCACGTATGTATGTGTGTGCATAGGCATGTGTGAATGTATTCATGCATGTATATGTGCATATGTGTGCATGTGTGTATGTGTGTGTGCCTGCATGTGTGTGGATATGTGTGTGCATGTGCATATGCATATATGTGCATGTGTGTGTTTGTGTGCATGTGTGCGTCTAGAAGTCTCTCACCTACAATGAACAGATGCTCAGAGTTTTTGCTGTGTCCATTTCGCCTGCACCCTCTCACTGAGCACAATCGCCCCCAAGTCTCCCACCAAACCCAGTGATACCCATCAGTGGAATCAGATACCGGCCCTAACAAGACGGGGGTCCCAGGTTTTGAGTGTCTCCATCTCCACTTTCTCTCAGGGCTGTAAGAACAGTGGTATTCAACCAGGGGCACCTGCAGCCTGGGGGTACACAGAGGTCTTTCTGGGGTACATCAGCTCATCTAGAGATTTGCTTAGATTTACAACAGGCTACAGAAAAAGCATTAGCAAAGTCTAAACTAAAATTTCATACAATGACTTGTGTATTCTGCTGCATAGACTATACACTGAAATCTTTATATTCTAATTCATTTATTTCATAATTATATGGCTTTGAAAGTTTATAAATCAGGTGAAACTTGGAGATACACAAGACAAATCAGACTCCTGAAAGGAGTACAGTACTCTGGAAAGGTTGAGAGTCACTGTGTAAAAGCAGGATATGAAGCCCATTGAATCTCAGGGAAACACGACTGGGGACTACAGCAGGCTTCAGTTCGTGCCCTACCCCAACCCATGTTATATCTATTTTAACCCAAGGAAATTGACTGGTTAGCATGATCCAAACTTGCATTTCCTGCAAGCTTTCTTCAGGGCCTCCTGGAACTCTTTGTTTCTCAGGCTGTAGATGAGGGGATTGACCAGGGGAGTCAGGATGGTGTAGGCGACAGACAGAACTTTCTTGAAGTCGCTCAGGATGTTGGTTGTTGGGAACATATAGACAGTCAGCAGAGTTGCATAATAAATGCTCACCACAATGAGGTGGGAGGAGCAGGTGGAAAAGGCCTTTTGCCTCCCAGTGGTGGACGGGATTCTCAGGATGGTGGCAATGATACAGATGTAGGACATCAAGATAAGTAGGAACGGGACCAGTGAGAAAAGCAAGATGAGTGTGACAGCCAACGTTTCCATCAGGTGTGGGTCATTGCAGGAGAGTTTTAGAAGGGGGATGAGATCACAAAAGAAATGGTCAATAACGTTGGGGCCACAGAATGTTAACTGAGATATTGACAATGCTGATATGCCACTACCTATGATGCCACCTATCCAAGAACCACCTGCAAGCTGGAGGCAGGCCCTGCCACTCATACGGGTTGCATAGTGCAGCGGATTGCAAATCGCTAAATACCGATCGTAAGACATCACCAACAGGAGAAGGCATTCTGTACCAACTATAGAACAAAAGAAATAATATTGTGTGAGGCAGCCACTAAATGAAATAGTCCTGTCCCCTGTCAGGAGACCAGCCAGCACCCTGGGCAGGATGGTGGAGGAGCAGCAAGTCTCCAAGCAGGACAAGTTCCCCAGGAAGAAGTACATGGGGGTGTGAAGGTGCTGATCAGCCACAACTAGTGCAAAGATCAGAACATTCCCGGCCACGGTTGCGATGTAGATGATGAGAAACAGCAGGAAGAGAAGAGTCTGTAGGTCAGGGAGATTCCCAAATCCTCGTAGGATGAATTCTGTGAGAACCGTTTGATTCACTTGCTCTGGGTTCGTCATGCAGTCCAACTAGGGGAAAGAAACCAACATTTACAATGGAATCTGAGCGGATACATTTTTATCATGTGTTAGTATCAATTTACTTTCATAAATATTTCATAAGGCCCCTCATCGAGTGGGGTCATAGAGAAACCAAGACTCTGGAGGCAAATTTCCTTTTTAGATCTTTGAGATTCCAGTATCACCCCCCTCTGGTCAGTGAAGAGATCGATGCAGGCAGAAAACCACACACACTGTTGTGTATATTGATGTCAAAACTGGCAAAGCCATTTTGTATTAGTCTTTTGTAACTTCGACAAGTGGTCCCCTTGCTCATCAGAGTGGACTGTGACTTCTTGCACTGCAAACATAATATTGGTTCAGCTAACAGCTAGGAGGCTCTAGTGGTCTCAGCCAAGAGTGGGGACAGTGATCAACATGGTATCAAAGCAGGTTATGTTAGTCTCCATCAGACAAGGTCCAGCCCTTTCCTGCTTTTATTCTTTTTCCCTATTTTGACATTCATCTTGGACCTCTCTGGAGAGAGAGGGAGAGAGACACATCACTAAGCTGTTGCATCACAAACTGATACCAAATTTACACTTCACTCTCCTTATGATTTCCTTTGCCAGCATCACAGCCACCTTGGTGTTTCGGTTCCTTTCCCTCAGGGACACTCGGCAATTGAATCTCGTTTTGTTTCTGTCTGCAATTGACTGGTACCTCCATCCTGCTGTGAGTTTGCTTCCACTCCCCGCTGGTGTTGTCTGCCAACGCGATTAACTTCACATTCCGGCTAAAGGGGGATTATTAACTTGCACAGGACCAACAACCCAATGAGCTCACTCCCCAAATTGGCTTCCCCCCACTCCCTGATTGCTCTGTTTTAATGCTATTTTATCCAACATGCCGGTCCCCTAGCTCATGGCTTCACTCTCTGTTACTGAATCTCACTGTTTTTGGAAACTGAGCCACACAGCCAGCCACAAGGTAGTGCCAGGAGCGAAAGCAATCAGATATTTTCAGCCACTGTATAATTCCACTGACAATAATGGCATGTGTGTGATAAGATTTATTTTTACCGCCGTTCAGTCCTCTGTGTGGATCATTTTCCCCAGACCTTCTAGAGAGTTATCATTTTCTCTCTTAATAATCAAACAACAATCATAAAATAGGCATTGTTAGGAAAAAAATGGAACAATGTGTAGAATTAGGGGAATTATTGTCACGATTTCAGGGTAACGGCACATGTTTTCCCCCTCCATGGTCTACTCTGGGAGTTCCCAGTCAGGTCTCCAGCCATCATCTGTCTGTAGGCAGGGACCCTTCTCCCAGGCCCATCTGGCAGGGGATTTCAAGACTGCACAGCTCACCGGCCTTGCTCAGGGAGGTCCCCAGCAAGCCAATCTACCTAATGCCCAGCACCATAGTGTTTCCTTCTCTCCAAGGGCTAGGAACAATTATTGTTAACACTTACGTGTTAACACACACCAAATTTATTTTCAAGGTGAAAGGATGACCGAGGAAAAGATCATTAAAAGACAACAAACAGATTTAAAACTAACATCAAACACACCAGGAGTCACCCAGCAGTCTTATGGGCCTGAGCTGGGCCAAGCCTTCCTTGTCCCCCCATCTTGGACAGAGATCCTGTTCATTTCTGTGTTTGCTAGGGCTGGTCTACACTTAATGCTTAGATCAACTTAGCTACATCGCTCAGGTCTGAGGATAATTTTACGCCTTATGCGACATTGACAAGTCGACCTCCCACCCATACACAGTAGACACCACTAGGTTGAGGATACAATTCTTCTGTTGACCGAGTGTCACTGCGCCTCCATGCATCACAACTGAGAATACCAAATGAAGGACAAACTGCTGAGAAATAGGGCAGACACACCCCGAAACTGATGGTTCTTCTCCCATAAGATATATCAAACCAGCAACAAAATAAACTTTTGTCTCACCACACTGGCTAATAAGTCAGAAAAACAGTCTCCTTAGGCATTCTAGGCCTTATACCACACACTAGACTTAATGAAGAGGGGCTATTTAAACCAATTTCACCAAAGAAAAGGGTTCTTCTGACCCCAAAGGGCCAGTCACACCCAGGTCAATATGTAATTCAGATCTTACCAAATAAACACGTTGTTGCCAATCCTTAATATCCTTTAGGAATCAAATGCATACAATAAATACAAAGTTCTTGGATCAGGCTTGTAGCATTGATGGAACGTTCTCTGTTCCTAGGTTAGAATGCTCCCATTAATACAAGTTCATCGTAGTCCAGAGGTTGGAGCAGGAAAGAGGCCAAAACACATAACATCAGATACAAAAATGATACATGCATACAAATAACACAATCATATTCTGCAAATCATAACTTTCCTATTGACACCTTACTTGACACATTTTGTATAAGATTTGTTGCAATTGTATAACAGTGGTAACAACAATGATCTACATGGTCATATTTGAATGAGATAACATCACACCAAGCTATTGCCTCTCGGGGAGGAGGATTTACTACAGAGATAGGAAAACCCATTCAGTCGCTGGAGTAAGTGTCTACATGACAGTGGTGTAGCTGTCATGTATCTCTTGCAGTTTAGACATGCCACCAGTCTCTAGAAAAGCCAGCCTGAACCAGTACATGCAAACCATCCCTGGGAGGGTGCAACTTCTCTGGAGTTGTATAGTTGTATAGTCTCAGTAACTTGCCTTCATCACCTCCCGCCCCCAAGTTTTTAGTTCCTGACAGAGCTGTAATCACCCTCCCCCTTGGAGCTGTATACAAGCCAGGACTCACAGTGATCCATGACCTTAAGACAGTGGAGTCCACAACAGTAACAGTCAGAATGCTATATTATTAATAATAAAACAAAACAATAATAATAATTAATAATAATAACTCAATTCTTGATGGATATTTTTATTGATTATTAATATTGAAATGGATCCTAGGAGACTTACTTATGGACCATGACCCATTGAACACGTAGCTGCACTAACCCAGAATGTTTGTGTGACAAAGTATCAGTAATATTGCTCAGTATTGAAGATGGAAAGTCCTCAGTAAAGTTCTCATTCCTATCACTGAGTGTTTTCCATCATCAAAATGCTATACAACATGAACACATTAATTCTGTCCATGGCCCAAGGAAAAGACTTGTCATCATCTAAAAGGAAATGATGCCTTTGTGCAGGTAATGGATGCGGTGACATTTTCTTCCCTGTCCTCAATGATCTATTTTTAACAAAGATGAGCGTGAAAGGTTTGTTTACCTTAAAGTTGGCATAGAAGAAGCTGGAATCTGTAACTTGACCTCTTCACTTGGAGTTTCAAAGAGAAGGATACTGGTTCTGCCGCCCGTCTCCGATCTGCACCTTCTTCACCTATTGTAGCTGTCTCAAGGTACATCTACCCTGCACACCACTGGCAGAGGTGTGTAGGGTCTGTGTGGGTACACAGTGCAGTGAAGAGCAGTAATGAGATCTGCATGTTTCTGGTTGGACACTGTAGTTGTGCTGATACCCTTGGTTTGCTTTGCCTTGTATCTCTCACCTGAAAATATATGTCTCTCCTGAGTCATTGTTTACCCTGCAGGTGAATTTCCCCTTGAGACTTTGCTAATGGGCATATTAAATTTCTGAAAAGGAAAAGTCAATCGTATGTTTTGTTTAGGTTTTTGAGGTAGACAGTATGTTAATAGAGTCAAATTTCTTCTGGCCACTCAGGGAATGGAACAGAGAAGGAAAAGCTTCAGAACTACAAAGTCTTTATCATTTGAAGCCGGAGACATGGACGAGGGCCCCAATATGCTTGGTGCTGTACAAACAAAGAACAAAGAGATGGTCCCTGTCCCAGGCCTCTCTCACTCTTTCCTGTTGAAGCTGTGTGTGAAATACTTAGATATTCATTCGGCCAAAGAGATGGATTGAGAATTGCGCTCCAGCTCACTGGTTGAGGCACTCGCATAGGAGTTGGGAGACCCAAGCTCCAGTCCCGTTGCTTCAATGAATAGTTAGTTATTTCATATGCCTCCTCCACGTCCCATCTGTGCGCTAGAGCTGTCCTGTGCCCTGGCACCTGAGCGCACTGCCAAGCTAGAGTGAGCGTGTGTGGGTTATGGTGGGTCGGGTCATTGCTCAAGGAGCACAGAGTTATAGTAGCATTGGCATGTAGCTTTACCCAGCACCTCCTTATTAGGAAGAAAGTCCAGGGTGCCAGGAGATGGTGGGGGTGGAAGCCCACGCTGGTGAAGTTCGCATCTTCCTCTTCTCTTGTCTTTTGGTCAGCCAGCGTGGTGATGGCCAACTTTCCTCCCAAAGTTTCTTTCTCTGAGAACCCCAAAGGGAGTAATGGGCAAATAGCCCATCCCCTCACTATCTTGTAGCTCAACTAGCTTGCATTTCCCACACACCAGTTTTGGTTCATTGATTTGTGCTCTCACGCTGTTCTCGTTTACCAGGCATGGCCGCAGGGCCGGTTTTAGCCAGTGCGGGGCCTGATTTGTGGGGCATGTACTCTCCCGGCGGCACTTTGGATTTCCGTGCTCCTGCGGTGGTAGCGGGGCCGCGGGCAGGGGCGGCTCCAGGCCCCAGCACGCCAAGCGCGTGCTTGGGGCGGCATGCCGGGGGGCGCTTCGGTGGAGCCGCGGGACCAGCGAACCCTCCGCAGGCACCGGAGCCGCTGGACCAGTGACCGGCAGAGCTTGGGGAGGCGAAATGTCTAGAGCCGCCCCTGGTTGCGGGGCTCCAGCTGGGAGCGGGGAAGCCGCACTTCCCACTCTCCGGCAGGGAGAGCTGGACCGCGGGATTGCGGGGCTCCGGCCATGATAGTGGGGCCATGGGACTTGCTGCGCGCGGCCGGGGGACCGGGACAGCGGGGTTGCGCGGCTCTGGCCGGGGTGGCGAGTCCCGGGGCTCCGGCAGGGAGAGCAGGGCTGTGGGGTTGCGGAGCTCCTGCCAGGAGAGCAGGCCACAGGAATGCAGGGCTCCGGCCAGGGTAGCGGGGCCACGGGTTTGCGGAGCTCTGGCCGGGAGAGCGGGGCTGTGGGGTTGCAGGGCTTCGGCTGGGAGAGCGGGACCATGGGGTTGCGGGGCTCCTGCCGGGAGAGCGGGCTGCAGAGATGCGGAGCTCTGGCAGGGGTAGCGGGGTTGCAAGTTTCCGGGGCTCCGGCCGGGGGAGTGGGACCACGGGTTTGCGGGGCTTTGGCCGGGAGAGCGGGACCACAGGGTTGCGGGGCTCCGGCCGGGAGATCGGGACCACGGTAGCGGGGCCACGGGACTTGCCGCGCCCAGCTGGGGGAGCGGGGCCACGGGACTTGTGGGGCTCCAGCCGGGAGAACGGGACCGCGGGATTGCGGGGCTCCATCTGGGGGAGCGGGACCATGGGGTTTCGGGGCTCCGGCCAGGAGAGCAGGGCTGTGGGGTTGCAGGGCTCCGGCTGGGGGAGCGGGACCGCGGGGTTGCAGGGTTCTGGACGTGGTAGCAGGGCCGCGTGACTTGCCGCGCTCCGGCCGGGAGAGCGGGACCGCGGTGTTGCGGAGCTCTGGCCGGGGTAGCGGGGCTGCGGGGCTGCGGAGCTCTGGCTGGAGTAGCAGGGCCATGGGGCTCCGGCCAGGAGAGCGGGGCTGTGGGGCGACAGGTCTCCGGCCTGGGGAGCAGGACTGCGGGATTGCTAAGCTCTGGCCGGGGTGGTGGGGTCGCGGGGCTCCAGCCTAGAGATCAGGGCTGCGGGGCTCCGGCCGAGGTAGCGAGACTGCATGGTTGCGGGGCTCCTGCCGAGAGAGCGGGACCGCAGGTTTGCGGGTCTCTGGCCAGGAGAGCGGGACCGGGTGTTGCGGGGCTCCGGCCAGGGGAGCGGGACCGTGGTAGCGGGGCCACAGGACTTGCCATGCTTGGCTGGGGGAGCGGGACCGCGGGGTTGGGGGGCTCCAGCCGGGAGAGCGGGGCTGCGGGGTTGCGGGGTTCCGGCCCGGGGAGCAGGACCGCGGTGTTGCGGGGCTCCGGCTGGGAGAGAGGGGTTGCGGGGCTCTGGCAGCGGGGTCGCAGGACTTGCCGGGCTCCAGCCTGGGGAGTGGGACCACGGGGTCCCGGGGCTCTGCCCGGGGTAGCGAGGCCACGGGACTTGGGGGAGTTGGGCTGCGCGGTTGCGGGGCTCCGGCCGGGGGAGCGGGACCGTGGCGTTGCGGGACTCTGGCCGGGAAAGCGTGGTTTCGGGGTTGCGGGGCTCTGGCCGGGGGAGCACGGCCGCGTGACTTGCCACCCTCTTGCCTGGGGAGCGGGACCGCGGGGTTGCAGGGCTCCGGCTGGGGGAGCTGGGCCAAAAGGCAAAAGCTGACATTAACATTGTTTCAGTCTGTGTGTTACTTGACATCGTGCATTCATTGTCACCATACAAGAGAAAGGCTCTGCATAGACGGAAATTTGCTTGGGCATCAGTAGAAAATGTTAAGTAAAATTTGCTTTAAAAATTAAACCTGGTGCTTTGTTATCTTGTGTCATCTTTTTTATTTCTTACCTTTCAGCTATTTAAGTGAACTCTAAAACTTTCATACTGAGTGTTTACTATCTGACGTTGTATCTCTCTAATCTCCTTCATAACCATCACTGACTTTTTTCCATTTTAATACTATCCCATAGTATCAGAGACAGTGAGAAAAATAGCAATAAAGGTACATGACTATCTTTCTATCTCTATAGAGAATGATAGATATACATGCCTCTGTCTCACATAGAGAGACGTGATGTATTCCCTGCAGCCAGGGCCAGCTTTAGGAAGTGTGGGGCCCAATTCGAACAGTTCTGATGGGCTCCTGGCAGGGATGACTAAAAAAAAACAACACATGTAAAAAAACATGTGGGGCTTGTACTCACTGGACGGTGCTCCGAGTCTACGGCGGCACTTCGGCGACAGGTCCTTCACTCGCTCCAGGTCCTTGGTGGCACTGAAGGACCCACCGCCGAAGACCCAGAGGAAACGAAGGACCCACCGCCGAAGTGCCACCGAAGACCCAGAGCACCGCCGGATGAGTAAAAATTAAAAAGGCGCCTCTAGCCAGGGAAGGGATTCTCACTGGGCCCGGGACCCGATTTGGGGTAATTGGTGGAATAGGCCTAAAGCCGGCCCTGCATGGCCGTAACACAGTCCTTGAGTTCTAGCAAAAGGGATTTTTGTTTGGACTAATTCAGTCTTTTGTCTTTTCTTTGCATTTTTTTTCCTTCCCCATTTGTTGTTCTTGTTCACCGTGACACTCTATGAACTTTCCCTCACTTCTCCCAGTTGAGGTCGCACAGAGGGTACGTTTGTAGGCCAATTATCACAGATCCTTTGTGAATCCAGCCCTGGGTTGGACTTTTAAAACCATCAAAGTTGCAAACACCCTTTGAAATCAATGAGTTTGAGGAGCCTGGGTGCTTTGGAAAAACCCAGTAGGCACCTAAATACCTTTAAAAATCTGTAAGTGCCCTTGAGATAACTTAAAAACCCATCACAAGTAACTGGCATAACTAAAGTGCAGTGCAGCATAACTCATCATCAGTGACCCTGAAAGCGCCAATCTCTCCCCTCTTCCATCAGTGTTAGAAAGACGAATCCCTTGTTTTAGTCCACTGGATTCAATATCTTGGCAGTAACAGGGATAATGAACAGATCTCCCCAGATGCCAGTCCAGCAACCCACTCACACACCTTGAACTGTAGTGACCTCAGTGGGAATACCCTGGCGTTTACAATGAAACATATTCGTAAATACTTTGCTGCCTGGGGGCTGGAGCACTCAGTGCTGGTAGGATCCAGTCTGCTCACATTGATCAAGTGCAGGACCATCAGGTCCAGGTCCCTGGCACCAACACTATGGACCAAATTGTTCCAGAGGTCGATCCAGAACTGAGCTCAATGGGAAGGTTTGGGGCAGATACTGTGTGAGGGAGAAACAAGTTAGTATGGCAGAACTGACACCTAAAATCATTCTTATCCAGTTTCCTCCACTGACACTCATGGCATATGTACAGAGAAGTGGGCACGGCATTACATACACACTTCTGTCCTTCTCTTTAACTGGTTTTCTTTATTCCACAGAAGGGCTCACTACATACAGAGACCCAGCCAGGGTCTTATGCCAAAAATAACAAAGTTTGAAAATCCCTGTGGTTAGCTCCTAGGGGTAGAAACAGTATTACTGATCACAGAACTATCCCGTAATATTACTTTAGCTGGAAATTTACCCTCTTAGGGACGAATAAATTCTGCATGAAATTTGTAACAAAGCACCAGCTTTTCTCATTATTAGAGCTATTCAGGACCAGAATTTTCATTTCATGGGAAATTCAACGAGATCAAATTTTTCTTTTCATTCTAATTCTGACTTTTAATTTTAAATTTTATGTTGAGATTTTATTTAATGTTTTATTTCTTTTTATGTCATTTATTCTATTTTCAATTCTATTCTACTGTTTTCTTTTCATATTATATTTCATTTTATAGTATTTTACACTATTCTTCCCCCTACACAAAATTTTGTAGAAATTTCCCGTGGAACATTTTGATCTTGACAATTTGGCATTTTCTGATGGTAAAAACATTCCATCAGAAAATTATCAATCTTCATTAACACATATTAGAGAATCTTGTACCAGAACTATAGGCCCTTTGGTGGTGTATTGGAATGAATGATAACCACCAGAACGTGTTCCAGCAGTTACAGAAGAACACAAATATCCACTTATTTCTGAATGCAAATAAAAAAACAAAACTAGAGGACTGTTATTCCCAGTCCTCTCCTAGCATAATTTGCTTCCTAATCATGCAGTAATGTCTCATACAATTTACCACCAGTGTGAATAATTTTGTGTCACCAAAGCTTTGTGGCTCATAATACACAAATGTTAAATATTTGTGGCTCACACAACTGTATTTTGGAAAAAGAGGTTTTTTAAAAATTAATCTATGGAAAAAATATTGCAGACATGGATGAAATCCCATTGCTTAACTCTTCGAAGGATGCACGTCTAATATGAAAGTGGCTAGAATACACAGACAGACCAGAATCTTCTCAGACAGTGGCTTAAATTTCAAATTACAAGTTGATTGACTCCATAATTTAAGGAATATTTTTAACTGAAATCAGGGGTTTAATCATTAATACTGGTTATTTACCATTCACGGTGATCAGCTGTCGTGTAGAGATCAATAGGAAGGATACAGAAAAAAGTGGCTTCCTCTTAATGCCCATTGTACATCATGGCCACACCCTTACCAAACTTCATCCTCTCCCCTCCATAGTCTCTATGATACAGTACGACTGCCCCTTTCCCATCTCTGCAGCCCCCAGTGCCCCTTGGCCCTGGGTACATTCTTGCTTGTGCAGCCAGTGCTGAAGCTGGTACCATGGTTTCTATATTTAATGAGCTAGCTAGAGTACAGCTAGAGTGGCTACAGGAGATTCCATTCACACCCCTGGCTGCAGTGTAGATGCACCCAAAGTATGTAAACTGAATTATTCAGTCAGGCCTCTTTCTGTCAGTCGGCTGTTTTTGAC
This sequence comes from Mauremys mutica, assembly GCF_020497125.1. NCBI lineage: Eukaryota > Metazoa > Chordata > Testudines > Geoemydidae > Mauremys > Mauremys mutica. Next base: position 58,925,027 of record NC_059084.1, on the reverse strand, counting down.
TTGGCAAATCAGCGTAAATTCTCAGCATGCCATTTTAATGCAGAAGACAGACAGGTTCCTTGGATTCCCAGAGTTCTTTTCAAAGCCACGAACGTACTGACGTAGTTTTACTGGGACTTACTTACGCGAGGTTGCCACATGGATTTTGCATCAGGATCACTATTCGGGTTAGTGGTGTGACTTTGTTTTGGAAATTGTTCTACCATTACAACCTTTAGCACAGACACAGCAAACCAATATCGAGGTCCCTTGGACTGGTATAGCTTCTTCCCCTTCAGAATGAACGATCCAGATACAAGCAGCTTTACATCAGTGTAGTTGCATCCAGTCAGATTAGATGAGTGGCCACCTCACGGCGCCCACTGGAGGCCTCAGGGCAGCCCAGAATGCAGCCCCTCACCTCAGTTTCCCTTCTTCATTCCCCAAATAAATTCCACATTTTTTTTCCAGTCCAATAGCAACAGCCCCCAATTTAGGTTTCATTTATTAACTTAACATTCAAAACTAAAATGCAGATGACACCTTCCCTTCAGTTACCTACACCCCAAACTCCCCCTGTCCAGTCTGAGCAATGTCTGTCTTAGCAGGACACTCCCAGCTCTTCCTAGCTGGAGCAATTCCCCGTCCCAGGGTTTTCCCTCATTCACTCTCTGAACTTTCACTTCAGCCTCCTGAGTTTGCCTCTTCCCCTATCCCCCTTCTGCCCTTTATTGGAAAAGGCCTGATTCCCCTCAGGTGGGGACTCTTCTCTTCCCCGGGCTGGCTTGGCTCTCGGCTCTCCAGCCAAAGGGCACATGGCCCTGTCACTGGCAGGGATAGGCAGATATAGTTAAAGTGGTGCAACTTGTATGTGTAGACAAGCCTTGCACATTTATTCCACACCTACTTGATATGAAGGGGACTGTGGCAGGCCTGAGGTAGAAACCCCTTGGATGTCCTGCCAAAGAGGGTAGCTCCTCCCCTGCTTCTCAGCAGAACGGCCAAGTGCAGGGGCCCAGACACTCAGCAAAGAGCTCAGCTGCAGGCTCTAATGAGGGCAGGCTCAGAAGAATCAGCTGAGCTGAGTGGTGCCAGCTGGGCTGGGAGCTAGGAGGAGATATAAGCCCAGGGAACTCACTGGGGGAAAGGCTAGCCGGGGGGAAGACAGAGGAACTGCAGCTCTGTCTCTACCGGCTGCAGAAAGCCTCAGGGGCCGGTAGATCCAGGGAAGGGTCAGTGTGGGGATTGGTGTTGTGGGAATCGGGACTCTGTAATAAGCACTGTAAATAAAAAGACACGGGAGAACCAGCTGAAGGAGGCGTTGGGACCCTTTTTTTGACCAGCCCAAGCACAGAGCACAGGGACGAGAGGGCAGAGACCTGTGCAGACCCTGTGTCAGGGACAAATAACGGGAGGTCTGACAACAGTGATTAGGAATTCAGCATCTCACACTCTTTGGTCCCATTGTCAAATACAATTGGATGAGGTGAAGCAGACAGGGCACTGGACTGGGACTCTCGATAGCTGATTTCCTGCTACGAGCAAACTGAGTTATTCCAGCCCTCTGGGATTCACAATCCCAGCTTGGCTGCTGGCAAACCCTGCAGGCACCCAAATGTTTGCAGTAAATGGGCTGTAGGTGCCCCTGGCCGTGCCCTGCGGAGCCCCACACCATGTATCTGGATGCCAAGGCCCCAGAACAACAAACAAACCTGGGGAAGGTGCGTGTTCCCCTGCCTGATTCTCCTCCAGGGCCCCATCCAGCAGGTCAGGTGCCCAGAGGCTTTGAAAAATCTCACTTGGATCCCAAGTATCTGGAAACAACTGGCTGTAAATTGTTGTTGAAAATGAGCCAATAAGAGGCCTGTGCTGGTGTCCTGTGTTCTGGGGCCCAGGCCAGAGGGTTTCCTTTGGCTTTTCTCTTCCTTAGTATGAAGCCTGGGGATTAAATACATTCTATGAAAATAAAGTTAATTATTCATTTTTCTAACATTGGAGTTACATGCTGACATTGCAACTCAATATTTTTAGAATGGATGCACCTGATTTTTCAGGGATGTGTGTGTATATCTAGAAGTCTCTCACCCTACACAGAATAGATTCCCAGTGTTCCAGCTGAGTCCATTTTACCTGTAACCTCTCACTGAGAACAATCTCCCCTCATTCTCTGAACTTTGAGCAGCCACAAGTTCAAGTCTCCCACCAGCCCAGTAGTATCCACCTGTGGCATCTTATATAGGTCCTAAGAAGCCTGGGGTCACAGGTTTTAAGAGGTCTCTCCACCTTCACTTTCTCCCACAGTTTTGACCCTGTAAAAGCATGACTCAAAGACCAGTGAAACTCAGGGAAACATGAGCTGGGACTACAGCAGTCTTTGGTTCAGTTTCCTACCCTAGCCCATGTTATATCTATTTTAACCCAAGAAAACTGATGGGTTAGAAGGTCCAAACATGAATTTCCTGCAAGCTTTCCTCAAGACTTCCTGGACCTCTTTGTGTCTCAGGCTGTAGATGAGGGGATTGACCAGGGAAGTCAAGACTCTGTAGATGACAGACAGAACTTTCTTGAAATCGCTCAGGATTAACATAAAGCCGTTCTGTGGTTACATTTCTGTCTTAAAACATGTAGAATATAGTTAAGTTAATTCAAAATAGCCTAGTTCTTGTCTTGGAACTGCTGTTATATTAGTTTCTTTCTGGGAGGGAGTTTGGGTGCAGGAGAGGGCTCCAGGCTCGGGCAGAATGTTGGGGTGTAGGAGAGGGTGAAGGGTGTGGGCTGTGGGAGGGAGTTTGATGCAGGAGGGGATTTTAACCTGGGTCAGGAGGTTGGGGTTGGGGTGCAGGAGGGGGTGCGGGATATGTTAGGGAGTTTGTGTGAAGGACAGGATTCTGACCGGGGGCGGTTCATGGCCAATCGGAGCTGCGGGGACGGTGCTGGCAGTGGGGGAAGTACGCGGAGCTTTCCCCCTCCACACCAGGTGCTTCAGAGACGTGCCAGCAGCTGGCCACTTCCGGGAGCAGCGTGGGGCCACATTTTGGAGGCAGCCAGCCTGAGTCCTGCTGCGCTGCTGGACTTTTAGCGGCCCATAGATGGCAATCGACTGGCAGAGGCTCCAGGATCAACCAGTTGATCACAATCAACAGGTTGGTGACACTGAATTGTGTATAATGATGGATTTATTTTTGTGGGTCCCCCCCTTAGCCCGAGGCCCAGGGTTGCAGCCCCTAAAGCCCTGCATTAATCTCGCCCTGTCCAGAACTGGAGGTCTGTACCAGTCTGTTAGAGTTTGAGAACCAAAGAACAGCACTGATCCCATCCACAGTGTTCTACATTCACACTAGCCCAATCATGAGCCAGTTTGGGTGCAGTCTGTATTGCAATATATTCTGCAACTTGACTCCAACACTGTCCTTTTTCAACATGAAGTTTTTGACCTACTGTCACTTCTTGCCTTCTTTCAGCATTTACAGAAGAATACAAATATCCACTTTATTGCTGAATGCAAAAGCAACTAGGAGATAGTAATCATTCCCGGTTCTCTCCTGTCATAATTTGCCCACTATCCTTGCAGTAAGGTCTAAACCCAATTTATCCCCAGTGTGAATAATTTTGTGTCACCAAAGCTTTGTTGTTCATAATGCCAAATGTTGAACATTTGTGGCTTGAATAATTGTATTTTTGAAAAAGGAGTTTCTTTGTTTTTTTAAATTGATCTCTGGTAAAAACATTGTTGTCCGGCCTGGGTGGCGCATATCATAGGCTGGGGGAAGCTAAGCCTCCCCAAACAACCTAGCATGGCCCTGCCCGTGCTTCGCCCCGAAGCCCCTTCCTGCTTGCCACTTTCCCCTTGCCCCTTCTCCATCTCTGGCAGGCTGCTCCTTCCGGGAAGTGCACCAGGGCTGGGGCTGGGGCTAGCTTTACAGCCTCAGCCAGGACTTGAGGGCTCTGGGGCTGCCTAGTCCTGGGGCCCGCCAGGCAGTGGGGCCACACTGCCTAGTGCTTGGGAGAGCTGAGGGTACTGGGTTGGGGCATCCCACTGCTGGGGCAATGGGGCCAGCAGCTGCATGGAGAAGAGAGGGGCTCGGGACTCCGACAGGGTAGGGGGGCATAAGGGGCAGAGGAAGGGGCAGAGGGGGGCGGGGCCTCAGGCAGAAGGGATGGGGCTGGGGGCTTGGCCCCCCCAAGGAGTATCTCACGCACTGCCCATGCCGACAGGGATGAAATCCCATTGCTTAACTCTTCAGGGGAAACACGTCTAATCTGCATATTGGCTAGACTACAAGGCGAGAGCTGAATCTTCTCACACTGCAGCTTAAAATTTTAATTCCAAGTTGATTGACTCCTCATCACTTTAAGGAATATTAAACCTGTGATTTCAGTTAAAATAATTATTTTATTTGCCGTTCCCTGTGATCAGCTGCCGTGTAGAGATCATTAGGAAGGCTACATAAAACATTGGCCACATTGACCTTTGCTTCTCCTGATGCCCACTACACAGTATAGCTCCCCCCGCCCGTTTCCCAGCATTACTCCTCTGCTATCTCTAGTGCCCCCATGCTAGAGTAGAGCTTGCCCCTTTCCCATTCCGGACCCTCTGCTGCCCCCAATTCCCCTTTGCCCCAGGTACATACTTGTATGTGCAGCTGGCACTGTACAAAAACAGTAGATACAACAGTACACCGTTGGAAACAAGCAACCAAACCCAAACACCATTCTGGATCTATTAATGGGAGTGTTGTAAGCAAGGTATGAGAAGCAATTCTTTCACTCGATACCATGTTGATACGGCCTCAACTGAAGTATTGTGTCCTGTTCAGGAAAGACGGGGACAAATTGGAAAAAGTCCAGAGAAGAACAACAAAAATGATTAAAGGTCCAAAAAACATGACCTATGAGGGAAGATTGAAAAAACTAGGTTTGTTTAGTCTGGAGAAGAGAAGACTAAGAGGGCAAATGATAAAAGTTTTCAAGTACATAAAAGGTTGTTACAAAAGCAGGGAGAAAAGTTATTCTCCTTAACATCTTAGGATAGGACAAAAAGCAATGGTCTTAAAGTGCATCAAGGGCACTGTATACTGGACATTAGGAATAAAATTGTGGGACCTGCATCATTGGAGGTTTTTAAAAACAGCTCAGACACCTGTGAGGAATGACACAGTACTGCCTTGAGATTAGAGGACTGGACTAGATCATAGAATCATAGAAGATTAGGGTAGGAAGAGACCTCAGGAGGTCATCTAGTCCAACCCCCTGCTCAAAGCAGGGCCAACACCAACTAAATCATCCCAGCCAGGGCTTTGTCAAGCTGGGCCTTAAAAACCTCTAAGGATGGAGATTCCACCACATTCCTAGGGAACCCATTCCAGTGCTTCACCACCCTCCTAGTGAAATAGTGTTTCTTAATATCCAACCTAGACCTCCCCCACTGCAACTTGAGACCATTGCTCCTTGTTCTGTAATCTGCCACCACTGAGAAGAGCCAAGCTCTATCCTCTTTGGAACCCCCTTTCAGGTAATTGAAGGCTGCTCCCCACTCTTCCCTTAGCCTCTCCTCATAAGTCATGTATCCCAGTCCCCTAATCATTTTTGTTGTCCTCCACTGGACTGTCTCCAATTTGACCACATCCCTTCTGGAGTGGACACAAAACTGGATTCAATACTCCACATGTGGCCTCACCAGTGACGAATAGAGGGGAATAATCAAGTCCCTCGATCTGCTGGCAATGCTCCTACTAATGCAGCCCAATATGCTGTTAGCCTTCTTGGCAACAAGGGCACGCTGCTGACTCATATTCAGCTTCTCATCCACTGTAATCCCCAGGTCCTTTTCTGCAGAACTGCCGCTTAGCCAGTCGGTCCCCAGTCGGTAGCGCTGCATGAGATTCTTCCTTCCTAAGTGCAGGACTCTGCACTTATCCTTGTTGAACCTCCTCAGATTTCTTTTGGCCCAATCCTCCAATTTGTCTAGGTCACTCTGGATCCTATCCCTATCTTACAGCATAGCTACCTCTCCCCCCAGCTTAGTGTCATCCACGAACTTGCTGAGGGTGAAATCTATCCCATCATCCAGAGCTTTAATAAAGATGTTGAACAAAATCAGCCCCAGGACCGACCCTTGGGGCACTTTGCATAATACCGGCTGCCAACTAGACATCAAGCTGTTGATCACTACCCATTGAGCCCGACAATCTAGCCAGCTTTCTATCCACCTTATAGTCCATTCATCCAATCCATACTTTTTAAAACCCAAATGAAGCTCAGGGAAACACAACCTGGGACCACAGAAGGCTTTGGTTCAGTCTCTACCCCAGACTATGTTATATCTATTTTAACCCAAGGAAATTGATCTGTTAGCATGGTCCAAACATGAATTTCCTGCAAGCTTTCCTCAGGGCCTCCTGGACCACTTTGTTTCTCAGACTGTAGATGAGGGGATTGACCAGGGGAGTCAGGACTGTGTAGACGACAGACAGCACTTTTTTGAAGTCGCTCAGGATGTTGGTGGTTGGGAACATATAGACAATCAGCAGAGATGCATAATAAATGCTCACCACAATGAGGTGAGAGGAGCAGGTGGAAAAGGCCTTTTGCCTCCCATTGGTGGATGGGATTCTTAGGATGGTGGCGATAATGCAGATGTAGGACATCAAGGTTAGCATGAATGGGATCAGTGAGAAAAGCAAGGTGATTGTGAAAGTCACTATTTCCATCAGGTGAGGGTCATTGCAGGAGAGTTTTAGAAGGGGGATAAAATCGCAAAAGAAATGATCAATAACGTTGAGGCCACAGAATGTTAACTGAGATATTGACAATGTTGTTATACTATTACCTAGGAAGCCACCTATCCAAGAGCCACATGCAAGCTGGAGACAGGCCCTGCCACTCATACGGGCTGCATAGTGCAGTGGATTGCATATCGCTAAATACCGATCGTAAGACATCACCAACAGGAGAAGGCATTCTGTAGCAGCCAGAGAACCAAAGAAATAATATTGTGTGAGGCAGCCACAAAATGAAATAGTCCTGTCCCAGGACAGGGGACCAGCCAGCATCCTGGGCAGGATGGTGGAGCTGTACCAGGTCTCCAGACAGGACAAGTTCCCCAGGAAGAAGTACATGGGGGTGTGAAGGTGCGGATCAGCCACAACTAGCACAATGATGAGGACGTTCCCAGCCACGGTTGCAATGTAGATCACTAGGAACAGCAGGAAGAGAGGGATCTGCAGTTCAGGGAGGTCCCCGAATCCCAGGAGGATGAATTCTGTGATGGACGTTTGGTTTCCCTGCTCTGGTTTTCCTATGGGATTTGTCTATGGGAAAGAAATGAACTCTGACATATAAATGAAGAAAATTCACTTAATAAAACTTCAGCACTGTTTTCATTGCCCCCCTCTGCTGGCTACTGGAACAATGGGTGAGTGTAGATTGGAGGTCAGGGGAGGGGAAATGCCATCTCGTGATACCTGGGGCAAATTTCATATCTGAGCAGACTGCAGGTTCAACAAAACATTAATCTCTCTGGAAACTCGTGTAGTAACTTGACAGATGGCATTAAGCCCTCAAATATTAAGATGATGGGGCTTAGGTAAAACAGTACAAAATGTGTTGCTTCAAATAGTCACATTTTTCACTACCTGATGTATCAGAGAAGGGCAATGTTCTTTATAGATTGGAGATCCATGGGCGAAATGAGACAGGATTTTATATTTTAGAGGAAGCCGCAACAGAGAAACAAACCAAACAATTAAGGCTGGGATTTGCAGTGTATGGGCAGCCAGCTCAAAGTGAATTGCAGTGGAAATGGGCCGTCTAACTGTATTAGAGCCACAAATGCCTCTCCTTCCCTAGGACAATACTTCATTGTCCTGCAGTCGTACACACTACACATAGAGAAGTGATCTTCATTAAAAACCAAAACCAAAAAAATTCCCGCTAGAAACCACCATGTTATCTGGAAATTGATCCACTCTTGCCACATAAAAATCTGGATAAAATTTGAAATTTGTAAAAAATGTGCAATTTTCATATTATGAGAGTTGTGTAGAACCTGAATTTCCATTTCTTCGGCAATTCCATGATTTCAAATGTTGGATTTCATTCCAATTTTACTTTTAAAATGTATTTACCAATTTTAAATTTTATTACTAGTATATTTTTATTTTATATTTCATTGTGTTTTATAGTTACTTACATTTATTTCTGTTCAGTTTTATGCTATTTTATTTCATAAAGCTCTATACAACAACTCTTTTCCTCAACAAAATTGTGTAGAAATTGATTTGTTCCCCTGGAACACTTTGATCTCTATCAACAAAAGATATTTTCATAAAAAATGCCAATCAGAATTTTTTTTTAGCTCTATGTTTTCTTTATCTTTGTTAAGGTAATACTAAATCTCTCTCTCTCTCTCTCTGGTCTGCCACTACTCTCTCTAGCCCCATTTCTGATCCTTAAAGAGAGAGGGTGAGTGAGGTCATATCTTTCCCTGGATGGATTTACTAAGCTGTATTACCCGCTCAGTAAAGCCCTGATCCTGCACAGAATGATGCACAAGGTTAATTTTAAACCCCGGGAATAATTCTGTTCTGTCCCATACTTCTCCGCTTACACCTCAGATAAAAGTTCTACTTACTTCAAGGATGGAGCCTCTCTGATTTCAATGGGATTTGGACAGCGAACTCCTTGAGCTTTCATTAAATGTACAGCTCAGCTGGATTTGATTTCCATCGACAGACATTTGTAAAGGTCAATATCAGCTGATACAACCAAACCAATCAACATAAACTATCAGAAACAGTGGACATTAGTGCAACCTCTCCCTGCGTTTTGCACCTGCAGGGACGGTGTGACCGGCCTCACGGCCAGGCAGGGAGCCCTCTGCACCCAGCTGTCCCGGGAGTGAATGAGCGGGGCTGGGACAGCAGAGCTGCAGAGGGCTCCCTTTCATGGCCACATGGCTTCTGACACCCATCCCTGCAGGCGCAAAGTGCAGGGAAGTCTGCAGTCCTGGCAGGCTCGGGCTGTGAGGAGGAGGGTGAGTCTCTGGCTGTGGGGGATGCCACCCTGCTGCCAAATGGTTACTGCCCATCGATGAAGCAGTTCAACAATGAGGTGATCACTCCATTGGCCTGGGACTCCCTGCCATCCTCCTCCTTCTCCCAGCCCTGGCCATTGATCTCTGCTCCACTGGGCCAGAGCAGCCACCTTCCCTGCCACTTGCGCCCTGGTGTCTTGGATCCCTCGGCAGGTTGGGAGCCCTCCGACACCCTGCTGGCAGCACTGTCCTCGCCCTGACCCACAACTTAACTCCCCCTGAGCTACTGGAAAATTTAATAGTTAAAAAGTGTGTGTGTGTGTGGAAAATCTTAAAGATAAAATAATCCCAATGTTAACCCTCTAAGGGGAGAAACAAAACTGTTTTGTGCCAAGTTCCCTTATAGCCAGTGTCTGTCTCACGAGCACTGAGCGCAGCAGCCAACAGCAGCTCTGCTTATTCAATGCCCTGTGAGGGGGGAGCTTCCAGTGAGGGGCACAACCCTGTAGGGTCAGAAGGGGAGGTTAGAGAGGAACGAAGCCTGTTCCCGTGTTTGAGGTGCTAGTTCCCATTTTTGAAGAGTTGGCAGATGTTGGTTAATTTCCCTGCTTTATCATCGGCTCCTTGTGTGACTTTCAGGGCAGATTTCCAAAGGCTGGTAAGTACCTAACAATGCACACGGGTGCCTGAGTAGGGGCCGTACCTAACACCCATCGATTTCCAATCCCACTGGGGGTCTGCGTCTTGAGGTGCCAAAATACTTCCATAAATCTGCTCCTCTGTGAGCCAGGTCCCACCTGTAAATCAGGGGTAATTTCATCACATGGGGTGGTGGGAGGATAGATACATTTAAGGCTGTGAGGTGCCTAGATATCAGGGTGATGGAGGCCAGTTAAAGAACTAGGATAGTCGTGACTTGACAGGTCTTTCCTATTCCTAAATTCAGTCATTTTGCTTTGGGTTTTGGAGTTTGAGAGAGATCAGTTCCCCGTGGATTCCCATGGGATTAGTTACCGAACAGACCTACACAGCTTCAAACTCCTCAAGATTCAAGGATCAGAGAAGCAGCAAAGAATCCTGTGGCACCTTATAGACTAACAGACGTTTTGCAGCATGAGCTTTCGTGGGTGAATACCCACTTCTTCGGATGCAAGCAGGCTACCCCTCTGATACTTAAGGATCAGAGAGGAAAAGGTTGACTTACCTTTAAGTCGGATCTGTGAGCAGCTGGAGTCTCTGTTGTCACCTCCTCATGCAACATTTCAAGGACCAGGATCCAGGTTATATAGTCCATTTTCTCTCTGCACTGCATTCACCTACTTCCAGATGCCCAGTAACAGGAACGACAACTTAGAAAAGCTACGGAGGCTCCGTTCCAAATATGGTATTGTGACCTTGTGCCTCATATCCACTGTCAAATGGGGAACGTCTTTTCTGGTTCAATAAATATCCTTCTGTGGGAAAAGGCAGTCTCCTGAGGCATGTCTGCTGTGGGGAATGCAACAGGCAAGGGGAAGTTGGTATTTACTGAGATTTTCTAAAACTAGACCAGAGTCAAACTTCTAATCTCAGAGGAAGAGTCCTGGAGAGGGAAGAAACTTCTAATCCTGAAACAAATCTCTCTCTTTATTGTGTGAACGCTATGGTGATTGTTGAGAAATAACCACACTAATTCTAGATTTTAGAGCTGCCTCAGTGATTTAGACACTAGTTTCTATCCAATTCCTTTAGAAAGGTTTGAAAATGTCAGTAGAGTAAGCTGATCTTACATTTTCTCCAATGTTGTCCTCCATAGCAAGTGCACATATACCCAGTCCCCATCCAATGAGCTCACTCAATTACTTCAGGTAAAAAATTTTAGAGTCTAGGTGATTTACAATCCTAAATCCCATTTTCGAAAGTTTCTCAGTTGCTAAGGCTTAGCAACCTAAATCTCATTGAAAGGCAATGGGATTTAGCCTCCTATTTCACTTTTGAAGTTTACTTAAGTGTTTTTGAAAATGTTACCCGTAGCTCAGTGCCTGCTACTCTTTTCTGAAACAAGGAAGTGCAGCCTGCTGCTCAGATAAAATGCAGGTGCAACAGGGTGCTTTACACATTTAGGTTGGGATCTTCAAAGAGGGGTAATGTATGCAATAAAGACCCAACTCCTAAGATATTGCTATGAGAATTTTGCACCTAACTCCCTTAGGCTTCTTGGAAAGGCCCATACCAAGGAAGCATGGAAATAAGAGACCTGAAATTATAATGTACAAAGAATTTTTTCACACATCCCAGAAAAGTTTCAGGGTCTCACGCTTCTCCAGTGCTACAGCAATTATACAAAAATGTAATTTTGTTCCAGAAAGAATTCCAGAAAGAATTTTTTCACACATCCCAGAAAAGTTTCAGGGTCTCACGCTTCTTCAGTGCTACAGCAATTATACAAAAATGTAATTTTGTTCCAGAATTGTAGGTGTCTAGTTGATCTGTTAGAGATATTGTGAACCAAAGAATAGCACTGATTCCATCCTGTAAAGGACAGTGTTCTCCATTCACACTAGCTGATTCATGGGCCAGTTTGGGTACAGTCAATACAATCATTTCAGGTGTTTGTATTGCAGTATATTCTACAACTTGACTCCAAGACTGTCCTTTTTCAGCATGAAGTTTTTGATCTACTGTCATTTCTTGCCCTGAAGGGAAGGTTTCTTCCACCATTTACAGAAGGATACAAATATCCACTTATATCTGAATGCAAAACCAACTAGGAGACTGTTATAATTCTCAGGCTTCTCCTACAATAATTTGCTCCCTATCTATGCAGAAAGGTCTCATTCCAATTTATCCCCAGTGTGAAAAATGTTGTGTCAAAACTTTGTTGTTCATAATGTCTAAATGTTGAACATTTGTGGCTCAAATAATTGTATTTTGGAAAAAGGGGGTTGTTTCTTTCTTTGTTTTTTTAATTGATCTGTGGAAAAAAACCCCACTGCTGTCAGGCCTTGGTGACATGTATCGTAGGCTAGGGGAGGCTAAGCCTCCCCAAACAGCCCAGCATGGCCCTGCCCATTCTCCGCCCGAGACCCGCTCCTGGTTGATGCTTTCCCCTTTGCCCCAGCCTTGGCAGGCTACTCCTCTTCCAGGAAGGGGGCTGGGGCTAGAGCCTGTGGCCGGGACTTGAGCCACCTGGAGCTGCCCAGCTCTGGGGGCCCCCAGGCACTGGGGCCACAGTGCCCGGCCCTACAGGGCTGTGGGTGCTGGGGCTACAATGCCTGGTGCTCGGGCGAGGCGAGGACGCTATGGCACTAGGGCAGGTCAGCCCAGGGCTGGGGTCGCAGGGCCAGCATCTGCGAGGGGGAGAGAGGGGCTCAGGACTCCGGCAAGGTGGGAGTGGGCTGGAAGTGCTTAGGTAAGAGTTGGAGGGGGGGCAGGGACTCAGGCAGAGGCAAGCAGGGTCTCAGGAGAGGGGACGGGGCTGGGGGCTAGCCTCCCGCAAGGAACGGCTCACACACAGTCCATGCCAACAGGGATGAAATCCCATTGCTTAACTCTCCAAGAGAAATACGTCTAATCTGCATATTGGCTAGAATACAAGGCGAGAGCTGAATCTTCTCAGACTGCAGCTTAAATGTTTAATTCCAAGTTGACTGACTCTTCATCACTTTAAGGAATATTAAACCTGTGATTTCCTCTAAAAATAATAATTTGCCATTCCGTGTGATCAGCTGCCATGTAGAGATCATTAGGAAGGATACATAAAACATTGACCACATTAACCTTCGCTTCCCCTAACACAGTATAGCCACCCCTTTTCCAGCCTTCATTTTCTGCTATCCCTAGTGCCCCCATGCTAGAGTAGAGCTGCCCCTTTCCCATTCCTCATGCTTTGCTGTCCCCAATGCCCCTTTGCCCCAGGTACATTCTTGCATGTGCAGCTGGCACTGTACCTAAACAGAACATACAACAGTACACTGAAGGAAACAAACGAAGAAACTGTGAATATCATTCTGGGATATATTAGCAGGAGTGTTGTAAGCAATACATGAGAAGCACTTCTTTCACTCGATATCAGGCTGATAAGGACTCAACTGTACCTTCCATGATAGGTGCTTGTGTAACCATTTCTGAAAACCTCCTGTGATGGGGATTCCATGACCTCTCTTGGTATCCTGTTCCAGTGCCAATTTTTTTTATAGTTGTAAGCAGAGTCAGGATGAGCTCTACCCTGACATCTGGTGGAGAATTATGGCAAGTATGGAAAAGAACTTAGGGGGCTGATCTTGTTTGCTGATCTTTGGCGACTCTTCGGCTGCAGCTCAAACTGGGTTTTGATTTTTTTCTTCGCCACTTGGGGCAAAAATGCTGGAGCCAGCCCTGATTCTGTAGCAGCCATAGAAGCAAAGAAATAATATTGTGTGACACACCCATTGAATGAAATAGTCCTGTCCCCAGTCAGGAGACTGGACAGCACCCTTGGTAGGATGGTGGAGGTGTAGCAGGTCTCCAAGCAGGACAAGTTCCCCAGGAAGAAGTATGTGCAGGGGTGAGCTGGAGCCGGTTCGCACCGGTTCGCGCGAACCCGTTGTTAAATTTAGAAGCGGTTTTAGAACCGCTTGTTAACTAGCTTCCCTGCGAGGGAAGCTTTGACGGGCTCTGCCTGGGACGCCTGTAATTCCTCCTCCCGGCCGCCGGGGGGCGCTGCGCTGTGCTGCGAGAGTCATGTGAGCTGCCTCCTGGCCCTGTTGCTGCTCCTGCTCTTTGGACCTCTGGCCCTGGGGGCTCCTGCTGCTGCCTGGTGAGTCCCGGGCTGCCTCCGGCTGCTCCCAGCCCCCCCCGCCGTGTGAGTATCTGCGCCCCTCCCCCACCTTCCCTGCCCCCAGCCGCCCCCAGCCCCCAGCCGCCCCCTGCCCACAGCCACCCGCAGCCAGCCCCTGCCCGCAGCCGCCCCCTGCCCCACCCCCTGCCCACAGCCACCCGCAGCCACCCCCTGCCCCCAGCCGCCCTCTGCCTGCAGCCAGCCCCTGCCCACAGCCAGCCCCTGCCCCCAGCCACCCCCAGCCAGCCCCTGCCCCCAGGCAGCCCCTGCCCCCAGCCACCCCCAGCCAGCCCCTGCCCCCAGCCAGCCCCTGCCCCCAGCCACCCGCAGCCAGCCCCTGCCCACAGCCGCCCTCTGCCCACAGCCAGCCCTTGCCAAAGCCACCCTCTGCCCGCAGCCAGCCTCTGCCCACAGCCGCCCGCAGCCACCCCCTGCCCACAGCCACCCGCAGCCCGCCCGTCTGCATCACCTGCCCACAGCCAGCCTGTGTCACTACCTTCCTCCAGCTAGCCCTGCCCCACGCCCCTATCTGCAGCCAGACCCACATCCACTGATGCCCTGCAGTTCCCAGGGCAGTAACCCTGCACACCTGCTTTAATGAGGGGGGGGGCAGGGAGCAGTTGGGACCCACACATGTGCACACCCTAGAGTGACCAGACAGCAAGTGTGAAAAATCGGGACGGGGGTGAGGGGTAATAGGAGCCTATATAAGAAAAAGACCCAAAAATTGAGACTGTCCCTGATCACCACCCACATATGTGAAACGGAGCTCATTTCTAGTTCAGCCCCATCTTTTTAAAAAAGAACTTTAGGTAGGGTTAAAATACATCTGTATTTTCCTGGACATGTCAGACTTTTCGGTTCTTAATCACCTCCTCGGAAAATATGGATGTATGGTAACCCTATTGGTACAAAAAATACATGCTGTCGCACATCCCTTAAATCAGAACTTTTTATAGGGAACCCGTTGTTAAATCAGAACTTTTTATAGGGAACCCGTTTTTAAGATTTTGGCAGCTCATCACTGAGTATGTGGGAGTGTGCAGATGCTGATCAGCCACAACTAGCATCATGATGAGGATGTTCCTGGCCATGGTCGCAATGTAGATCACTAGGAAGGAGAGAAGGAGCTGCAGTTCTGGGAGATCCCCAAAACCCAGGAGGACGAATTTTGTGTTAGACGTTTGATTTCCCTGTTCTGGATTCGCCATGGAGTTTGTCTACGGGAAATAAATTAACTTCAATGTAAATGAAAAACAATGTTAACTCAATAAAACATCGCACTGTTTTCATTGTCCATCTCTGCTGGATACTGGAAGGATGGTTGAGTGGAGAATGGAGGCCAGGGGAGGGGAAATGCCATCTCATGATCCCTGAGGCAAATTTTATATCTGAGCAAGCTGCAGGTTCAACAAAACATTAATCTCTCTGGAAATGTGTACTAAGTTGACAGATGGCACCAAGCACTCTAACATTAAGGTGATGGGGCTTAGGTAGAACAGTAAAAAAGGTGTTGCTTCTAATAGTAACATTTCACTACTTCGTGTATGAAAGCAGAACAGTGTCATTTGTAGATTGGAGATCCATAGGCCAAACAAGTCAAGATTTGTTATTTTAGAGGAAGCTGCAACAGAGAAACAAACCAAACAATTAAGGCTGGGGTTTGCAGTGTGTGGGCAGTCAACTGGAAGTGAATTGCAGTAGAAATGGGCCGCCTAACTCTATCAGAGCCATTTGAAAGTTTTTATCATCAGACAAATACCTCTCCTTCCCTGGACCAAGATTTCATTGTCCTGCAGTAGGACAATCTACTTTTAGAAACACGATCTTCATTAAAAAGGAACAAAGAAAACAACTCCATCTGGAAACCACCACGTTAGCTAGAAATTGATTCTCTCTTGCATGAAAGAAATTCTGTATAAAATTTGAAATTTATAAGAAATGTGCTATTTTCATATTGTGAGAGTGATATAGAGCCCAAAATTCCATTTAATCTTCAATTCTGTGATTTCAAATGTTGGTATTCATTCAAATTTTCACTTTTTAAAAATTTATTTATCATTTTTAATTGTATTTCTAGGTTATTTTTTATTTTATATTACATTGTATTTGATAGTTATTAAATTTATTTCTATTACATTATTTTTATATTATTTTATTTCATTTTATATTATTTCATAAAGCTCTATACCATTGATTCCCAAACTGGGGGGCGCACCTCCCCTGGGGAGGCATGAAGAAATTCCAAGGGGGACACGAAGCTGCCAGGCCCTTGAGCTCCCTCCCCTCCTGTCCCCACTCCCCTGCAGCCATGCTGCTATGCCGGCAGTGCAGCCGCCCAGGCTTTCCAATAAGCCAGTCCTGCCACTTTGAGTGGCCTGGTAAGGGAGCAGACAGTGGGGGGAGGAGGGGTTGGATAAGGGGTAGAAGGTCCCGGGGGGCAGTCAGGGGACAAGGAGCAGTTAGATGGGGTGGGGGTTCTGGCGGGGCAGTCAGGAGACAGGGAGCAGGGGGGTTGCATAGATGTGGGAGTGCTGGGGGGCCTATAAGGGGGTGGGGGTGTGGATAGGAGTCGTGGCAGTCAGGAGACAGGGAGAAGGGGAGCTTGGATGGGGGTGTAGTTCCAGGAGCAGGTGGTCAGGGGACAAGGAGCTGAGGGGGTTGGATAGGGCATGGGGTCCGGAGAGGAAGCGGTCAGGGGACAAGGAGCAGGGCGTACATAGGGGGTGGGGTCCTGGGGGGTGGTTAGGGGCAGGGGGTCCCAGGAGGAGGCAGTCAGGGGACTGGGATCATGAGGGGTTGGATGATGATAAAGGAGAGGTGGGGGGGCGTGAGGGTTTCTCGAAAATTAAAAAGGGTGAGTGATGCTGAAAAGTTTGAGAACCACTTCTCTATACAATAACTTCCTGAACAACATTTTCTAGAAAATGATATGTTCCCAGGGAACATTTTGATCTTGAATGCCAATCAGAACTTTTTATCAGCTCTACATTTTCTTCTTTATCTTTGGTTTAAAAAATATTAATTCTTTCTCTGTTGGTGGCTGTCTAGTCTGCCTGACTGTCTCTCTGTCATTGCTAAGCCTCAGAGAGACAAGGTGGATGAGGTCATATCCTTTATTAGACCAATTTACTAATCCTTATTAACTGCTCAGTAAGGCCCTGATCTGCACAGAATTATGCATAAGGTTATTTTTATACCCCAGGAATAATTCTGTTCTGTCCGAGCCTTCTCCCACTGAAGTCAGAGATCAAATTTCCACTGACTTCAAGGATGGGGCCCTATAATTCCAATAGGATTTGGACAGCTAATGCCTTTACCCTTCTTTGAAACATATAGCTCAGCTCGGCTGGATTTGATTTCCATTGATAGACGTTGGTAAATGTTGATATCAGCTGACACCCTGATATCAACAAACAGTATCAGCAACAGTCGGTGTTAGTGCAGCCTTCCCCGCACCTTGCGCCTGCAGAGATGGTGTCACCGGCCTAGTGGCGATGCACAGAGCCTTCTGCACCGAGCTGTCCTGGGAGTGAGCGAGTGGGGCTGGGACAGCAGAGCTGCTGAGGGCTCCCTGCATGGCCATGGCACCCATCCCAGGCCAGACTGGGAGGAGAATCTTATCCCGACAGGGGGCTGATGCTGGGAAGAAGGGTCCCATCACCCAGAGCCCGGAGGTGTGTGGCCACTACCAGAGCAAGTGTCCAAACCACAGCATCCCTGCAGCACAGCCAGGGCCTGAGAAGTAGGTCTGGGACTTACAAGGAACAGACTGTGAACTGCCCTGACATTTCAGAGACACTGGTTGTGATGTTCCCTGCCACAGAGCAGGGTGATGTGTTTTCCTTTAACCTTTCCCACTTTTTCTTATTCCTTTTAAAATTAATTGTTGATTAAATAATTTTTATTTGCTTTAAATTGTATGTAATGATCAGTGGTTCAGGAAGGTGCCCAGTGCAGAGAGAGTACCCCAGAGTGGGGATACCCTAGTCCCTGTCCTAGGTGACCACAGCAGGGTTGGGGGTTGAGCCCCCCAGGAATCCTGGGCCCAGCCTTCTTGGGGTTACGAGGACTCTGCCAGACAGGAGAGTGGAAGGGGAGTCCTCCAGGGCAGGGAGGCCTCTGGGTAAAGGAAGTGGGAGCGAGGACTCAGATCCTTTTGCTAGCCCACTTCACCGGGATAGTGCAGAAGCCAGGAAAGTTCCCCACAATAGTGGGACCATTCCGCTGTTTACATTTATATTTCCTTGATCCTTTGCAGATGTACTTATGAGTTGGATATGGTACAGAGACTGTTCTAGCCTCATTGATTGCTGAGTTCTCCCTCGCAATGGACAAAGATCAGATGTCTGCTGACTTTCTCACGTGAGTCAGCAGCCTTTGATACCTGTGGTATAAGCAACATAGCCCTTGCTTGAGTGTTTTTCTTCTTTCCTCTCCAAATGTCAAAGCCTGTTTCCCTTGAACTCAACAGCAAAACTCCTTTTGATCTCAATGGGAACAGGATTTAGCCCCAAGAGATTAGAGAATGTGATTTTGATCAATTGCTTATCTTTCCAGAGACAGTTCTCATGTATGTTCTGCCAGGCTGATTTTGATTGCCCCTCCTGTATGTCATGCTGGGGAAAATAATAAAACAATTTGGGCTGCAGTTCTATCAAGATGGACATGGCACACACAGTTCTAAGCCTCTTTTCCATCAAACCCAGGTGGCGCAGCATCTTTGCTTTCCTAGTGCCTGGCAGAGAGCAATACCTAGATAGAGGGAACCTGGCAGAAGCTTAGTTTGGACACAATGGAGGCACTAATAGTGTGTTAAGGGAAAGTGGGACGATTGTCCTTCCTATTCTTCTTTCATTTAAGAAGTTTTATTTTGGGGTGCTGTTGGATCCTCAATGACACCTGGAAGTACAGGTGGCACCAGGGGCCCAAAACATCATTTTAGAACTGTAAGTGTTTAGCAGATGCAGTTGTAAAATTTTAGGGGGTGGCGGAGGAGATGGGGAGAGAGTGGGGGCACCGGGCTGGGGGCGGGGCAGGAAGGTGGCACATGGAGAGTTACTTGGGGAGGTCTTATTTCCCACCCGTTCCCTTGTGTCCCTCCCATGAGTGCAGTACCAGCAAGAAATACATTCTACTTGCACCACTGATTTTAACTGAAGGAAACTGACCGGTTAGCTTGGTCCAAACATGAATTTCCTGCAAGCTTTCCTCAGGGCCTCATGGACCACTCTGTTTCTCAGGCTATAGATGAGGGGATTGACCAGGGGAGTCAGGACTGTGTAGATGACAGACAGAACTTTCTTGAAGTCACTTAGGATGTTGGTGGTTGGGAACATATAGACAATGAGCAGAGTTCCATAATAAATGCTCACCACAATGAGGTGGGAGGAGCAGGTGGAAAAGGCCTTTTGCCTCCCGGTGGTGGATGGGATTCTCAGAATGGTGGTGATGATGCAGATGTAGGACATCAAGGTAAGGAGGAATGGGGCCAGTGAGAAAACCAAGCTGACTGTGAAAGCCAATGTTTCCATCATGTGAGGGTCATTGCAAGAGAGTTTTATAAGGGGGATGAGATCACAAAAGAAATGGTCAATACCATTGGGGCCACAAAATGATAACTGAGATATTGATAATGTTGTTATGCCACAACAAAGGAAGCCACCTATCCAACAGCCACCTGCAAGGTGGAAGCAGTCCCTGCCACTCATACGGGCTGCATAGTGAAGTGGATTACATATTGCTAAATACCGATCGTAAGACATCACCAACAGGAGAAGGCATTCTGTAGCAGCCAGAGAGCCAAAGAAAAAAAATTGTGTGACACACCCATTGAATGAAATGGTCCTGTCCCCAGTCAGGAGACTGGACAGCATCCTGGGCAGAATCGTGGAGGTGTAGCAGGTCTCCAAGCAGGACAAGTTCCCCAGGAATAAGTACATGGGGGTTTGAAGGTGCTGATCAGCCACAACTAGCACCATGATGAGGATGTTCCCAGTCATGGTCGCAATGTAGATCACTAAGAACAGCAGGAAGAGAAGGAGCTGCAGTTCAGGAAGATTCCCAAATCCCAGGAGGACAAATTCTGTGTTAGACGTTTGATTTCCCTGTTCTGGATTCGCCATGGGGTTTATCTATAAGAAAGAAATTAACTTCAACATAAATGAAAAACAACGTTCACTCAATAAAATGTCAGCACTGTTTTCATTTTCTCCCTCTTCTGAATAGAGGAACAATGGGTGAGTGGAGAATGGAGGCCAGTGGAAGGGAAATGCCATCTCGTGATCCCTGGGGCATATTTGAGGAGACCGCAGGTTCAACAAAACATTAATCTATCTGGAAACACATCTCGTAACTTGACAGATGACAGCAAACTCTCACATACTATTGTGATGGGGCTTAGGTATAACAGTACAGAAACATGTTGGTTCAAATAGTTGCATGTTTCACTACCTGGTGTGTCAAAGCAGAACAATGTCCTTTCTAGATTGGAGATCCATAGGCCAAACAGGCCAAGATCTGATATTTTAGAGGAAGCCACAACAAAGTAACAAACCAAGCAACTAAGGGTGGGATCTGCAGTGTGTGAGCAGGCAACTCCAAGTGAATTGCAGTGAAAATGGGCCATCTAACTCTATCAGAGCCATTTGAGTGTTTTTATCACCAGACAATTGCCTCTCCTTCTCTAGGCCAAGATTTCATTGTACTGCAGTCAGACACTCTACATGTAGAGACATGATCTTCATTAAAAACAAACAAACAAACAAACAAACAAAACAACTGCAGCTGGAAACCACCATATTAGCTAGAAATTGATTCTCTCTTGCAAGAAAAAATTCTGTATAAACTTTAAAATTTGTAAGAAATGTGCTATTTTCATATTCTGAGAGGGACGTAGAACCCAAACTTCCATTTCATTGTCAATTCTGTGATTTCAAATGTTGGTGTCCATTCCAAATTTCAATATTAAAAAAATTATTTATCTATTTTTAATTCTATTTCTAGGTTATTTTTTATTCTATAGTACACTATATTTTATAGATATTTAAATTTATTTCTGTTAAATTATATTATTTTATTTCATTTTATATTATTTCATAAAGCTATACACAATAACTTCCTGAACAACATTTTCATAGAATCATAGAATCACAGAATCTCAGGGTTGGAAGGGACCTCAGGAGGTCATCTAGTCCAACCCCCTGCTCAAAGCAGGACCAAACCCAACTAAATCATCCCAGCCAGGGCTTTGTCAAGCCTGACCTTAAAAACCTCTAAGGAAGGAGATTCCACCGCCTCCCTAGGTAACCCATTCCAGTTCTTCACCACCCTACTAGTGAAAAAGTTTTTCCTAATGTCCAACCTAAACCTCCCCCTCTGCAACTTGAGACCATTACTCCTTGTTCTGTCATCTTCTACCACTGAGAACAGTCTAGATCCATCCTCTTTGGAATCCCCTTTCAGGTAGTTGAAAGCAGCTATCAAATCCCCCCTCATTCTTCTCTTCTGCAGACTAAACAATCCCAGTTCCCTCAGCCTCTCCTCATAAGTCATGTGCTCCAGCCCCCTAATCATTTTTGTTGCACTCCGCTGGACTCTCTCCAATTTGTCCACATCCTTCTTGTAGTGCAGGGCCCAACACTGGACACACTACTCCAAATGAGGCCTCACCAGTGCTGAATAGAGGGGAATGATCACATCCCTCGATCTGCTGGAAATGCCCCTACTTATACAACCCAAAATGCCATTAGCCTTCTTGTCAACAAGGGCACACTGTTGACTCATATTCAGCTTTTCGTCCACCGTAACCCCTAGGTCCTTTTCTGTAGAACTGCTGCCCAGCCATTCGGTCCCTAGTCTGTAGCAGTGCATGGGATTCTTCCGTCCTAAGTGCAGGACTCTGCACTTGTCCTTGTTGAACCTCATCATATTTCTTTTGGCCCAATCCTCTAATTTGTCTAGATACCTCTGTATTCTATCCCTACCCTCCAGCGTATCAACCACTCCTCCCAGTTTAGTGTCATCTGCAAACTTGCTAAGGGTGCAGTCCACACCATTCTCCAGTTCGTTAATGAAGATATTGAACAAAACCAGCCCCAGCACCGATCCTTGGGGCACTCCACTTGATACCGGCTGCCAACTAGACATGGAACCATTGATCACTACCCATTGAGCCCGACCATCTAGCCAGTTTTCTATCCACCTTACCGTCCATTTATCCAGCCCATACTTCTTTAACTTGCTGGCAAGAAGACTGTGGGAGACTGTATCAAAAGCTTTGCTAAAGTCCAGAAATAGCACATCCACTGCTTTCCCCTCATCCACAGAGCCGGTTATCTGATCATAGAAGGCAATTAGGTTATTCTGGCATGACTTGCCCTTGGTGAATCCATGCTGACTGTTCCTGATCACTTTCCCCTCCTTTAAGTGGTTCAGAATTGATTCCTTGAGGACCTGTTCCATGATTTTTCCAGGGACTGAGGTGAGACTGACTGGCCTGTAGTTCCCTGGATCTTCCTTCTTCCCTTTTTTAAAGATGGGCACTACATTAGCTTTTTTCCAGTCATCCGGGACCTCCCCCGATCGCCATGATTTTTCAAAGATAATGGCCAATGGCTCTGCAATCTCATCGGCCAACTCCTTTAGCACCCTTGGATGCAGTGCATCTGGCCCCATGGACTTGTGCTCGTCCAGTTTTTCTAAATAGTCCCAAACTACTTCTTTCTCCACAGAGAGCTGGTCACCTCCTCCCCTACTGTGCTGCAGAGTGCAGCTGTCTGGGAGCTGACCTTGTCTGTGAAGACAGAGGCAAAAAAAGCATTGAGTACACTAGCTTTCTCCACATCCTCTGTCACTAGGTTCCCTCCCTCATTCAGCAAGGGGCCCACACTTTCCTTGACTTTCTTCTTGTTGCTAACATACCTGAAGAAACCCTTCTTGTTACTCCTAACATCTCTGGCTAGCTGCAACTCCAAGTGTGATTTGGCCTTCCTAATTTCACTCCTGCATGCCTGAGCAATACTTTTATACTCCTCCCTGGTTATTTGTCCAATCTTCCACTTCTTGTAAGCTGTTTTTTTGTGTTTAAGATGAGCAAGGATTTCACTGTTAAGCCAAGCTGGTCGCCTGCCATATTTACTTTTCTTCCTACACATCGGGATGGTTTATTCCTGCAACCTCAATAAGGATTCTTTAAAATACAGCCAGCTTTCCTCGACTCCTTTCCCCGTCATGTTATTCTCCCAGGGGACCTTGCCCATCAGTTCCCTGAGGGAGTCGAAGTCTGCTTTTCTGAAGTCCAGGGTCTCTGTTCTACTGCTCTCCTTTCTTCCTTGTGTCAGGATCCTGAACTCGACCATCTCATGGTCACTGCCTCCCAGGTTCCCATCCACTATTGCTTCCTCTACTATTTCTTCCCTGTTTGTGAGCAGCAGGTCAAGAAGAGCTTTTCCCCTAGTTGGTTCCTCCAGCACTTGCACCAGGAAATTGTCCCCTACACTTTCCAGAAACTTCCTGGATTGTCTGTGCACTGCTGTATTGCTCTCCCAGCAGATATCGGGGTGATTAAAGTCACCCATGAGAACCAGGGCCTGTGATCTAGCAACTTCTGTTAGTTGCTGGAAGAAAGCCTCATCCACCTCATCCCCCTGGTCTGGTGGTCTAGAGCAGACTCCCACCACGACATTAGCCTTGTTGTTCATACTTCCAAATTTAATCCAGAGACTCTCAGGTTTTTCTGCAGTTTCATACTGGAGCTCTGAGCAGTCATACTGCTCTCTTACATACAACACAACTCCCCCACCTTTTCTGCCCTGCCTATTCTTCCTGAACAGTTTATATCCATCCATGACAGTACTCCAATCATGTGAGTTATCCCACCTCGTCTCTGTTATTCCAATTACATCATAATTCCTTGACTGTGCCAGGACTTCTAGTTCTCCCTGCTTGTTCCCCAGGCTTCTAGAAATTTATATTCAAGGGAAGATTTTGATCTTGATTGACACATTTTTTATCAGCTCTACATTTTCTTCTTTGTCTTTGGTTAAAATAAATAATTCTTTCTCTGTTGGTGGCTGTCTAGTCTGCCATGACTGTCTTTCTTGTCATTGCTGATCCTTAGAGAGACTAGGTAGGTGAGGTCATATCCTTTATTAGACCAATTTACTTATCCTTATTAACTGCTCAGTAAGGCCCTGATCTGCACAGAATTATGCACAAGGTTATTTTTATACCCCAGGAATAAATCTGTTCTATCCAAGCGTTCTCCTACTGAAGTCAGAGATCAAATTTCCACTGACTTCAAGGATGGGGCCCTTTGATTCCAATGGGATTTGGACAGCTAATGCCTTTAGCCTTCTTTGAAACATATAGCTCAGCTTGGCTGGATTTGATTTCCATTAATAGACGTTGGTAAATGTCAATATCAGCTGACACCCTGATATCAACAACAAACAGTATCAGCAACTGTTGGCATTAGTGCAGCCTTCCCCGCACCTTGCGCCTGCAGAGATGGTGTCACCGGCCCAGTGGCCGGGCACGGAGCCTTCTGCACCGAGCTGTCCTGGGAGTGAGCGAGCGGGGCTGGGACAGCAGAGCTGCTGAGGGCTCCCTGCATGGCTGTGGGGCCAGTGACACCCATCCCTGCAGGCACCAGGTGCAGGGAAGGCTGCCAGAGCCGAGAGCCCCAGCAGGTCTGTCAGGAGGCAGAGGAGGAGGAGGAGGGCCTCGCTGTTGGGGGGCCCCACCATTGCTGAACGGCTTCTACCCATGGATGGAGCCATTCAACAGCAGGGTCAGAGCAGCTGCCTTCCCTGCCCCTTGCACCCTGGTGTCTTGGACCCCTCGGTAGTGCAAGGAGCCACCAGTATCTCCCCTGTCACTGCTGGGAGTTCCCCCACACCCCTGTTGTCAGCGCTACCCCAACCCCACCCCCGTTGAATTTTCCCACAACAGTAAATATTGAAATAGTTAATAATTGGGGGAAAAACCCTTAATATAAATAAATACTAGTGGTCCAAATCACAAAAAAAAAATCTGATTCTGCCAAGCCTTATCATAGCTAACGTCTCCAACCTGAGCACTGTGCGCAGCACCAACTACCAGCTCTGCTTCACCCACCTCACCTTGCTGACCTCTCAGCACCCTGACCAGGCCAATGCCACCAAGAAAAGTAAACTTTTGTGTGTAGCACATAGCACAGGTTAGAGAGGAACGAAGGCTGCTCCGGTGTTTAAAGAGCTGGCCTTGGACTCCGCAGATGTTCCTTCATTTCCCTGCTTCATCACCAACCCTTTGTGTGACTTTCTGAGTGGATTTCCAAAAACTAGTAGGTACCTTACAACCCAGGTGCCTGCGTAGGGACCATACCTAATGCGCATCCATTTCCAGTCCCACTGGGGGTTCTGCATTTTGAGGTGCCAAAAAACCTTTATAAATCTGCCTCTCTGTGTGCCAGGTCCCATCCTCAAATCAGGGGTCATAGCATCGCATGGGGCGGTGGAAGGATAGATACATTAAAGACAGTGAGGTGCCCAGATACCAGGGTGATGGGGGTCAGGTAAGGACCTAGGATAGACGTGACCTGACAGGTCTTTCCTTTTCCAAATTCAGTCATTTTGCTTTGGGTTGGGAGTTTAAAAGAGATCAGAGCCCAGTTCCCCTTGCATTCCAGTGGGGTTAGTAACCTAGAAAACCTATATTGCTTCAAACTACTCAAGATTCAAGGAGCAGGGAGGAAAATGTTGATTTACCTCAAAGGCAGGGTTGTTAGCAGCTGGGATCTCTGCTGTCACCACCTCATGCAGCATTTCAAGGACCAGGATCCAGGTTATTCAGTCCATTTTCTCTCCCCACTGCATTCACCTACTTCCACGTGCGCAGTAACTGGAACGACAACCTAGAAAAGCTACCAGGGCTCAGTTCCATGTGTAGTAACATAACCCTGTGCCTCATACCTTCTGTAAAATGGGGAACATCTTTTTTGGTTCATTATATATCCTGCTGCGGGTAGAGGCAGTCTCCCGAGACATTTCTGCTGTGGGGAAGACAACAGGCAAGGGGAAATTAGTGTTTGGTTGATTTCTAGACAATGTTGGTAGGGCAAAAAGAACAGGAGTATTTGTGGCACCTTAGAGACTAACAAATTTATTTGAGCATAAGCTTTCGTGGGCTACAGCCCAGTTCATCCAATGCATAGAATACTTCTAGTCTCAAAGGAAAAGTCCTGCAGAGAGAAAAAAACATTTCATCCTAAAACAAAATGTCTGCTTCCTGGGTGAATGTTATTCTGATTTTGAAGAAATTATTCTACTGCTTAAATGTCTTAGGAAGGCGTACCAGCCTAAATCTCACTGAAAGTCAACAGGACTTTGGCTCCTAAGTCACTTCTGAAGTTCTCTTACATGTTTTTGAAAACGTTACTCAACTTTTCCTCAGATAAAATGCAGGTAGAACAAGGTGTTTTACAAATGTAGGCTGGGATTTTCAAAAAACGGGTAATGTACACAACAAGCATACAACTGCCACTGAATTGCTAGAAGAATTCGGCCTTTTCTCCCTTTCTCTTCTTGGATAATTTTGTGTCACCAAAGCTTTGTTCTTCATAATGACCAATTCTGAATATTTGTGGCTCACATAATGGCATTAAAAAAAAAGAGGTTTTCTCTTTGTTTTTTAAGTAACCAGACAAAAATATAGCAGCTGTGGATGAAATCCTATTGCTTAGCTCTTTGAAGGATATTAGATGAATATAGGGCAAGAATATATTAAAAAGGGACAAACCTGAATCGTCACGAAACATTTTTTTATTCCAAGTTGTAACTTGAAATGTTAAATTCCAAGTTTATCAACTCTTAATCACTTAAACAATATTTTAACTAAAATCAGTGTTTTAATGGTTACTGCTGTCCATGATTCCCCAATCAGGTGTGATCGAGAGATCATAAGAATGGAAACAAAACACTGGTCTGAAACCCTGGTTGACCCTTCGTGCTCATTACACTGTGTACACACCGCTTCCCCACCCTCACCCTGTGCTGCATGTAGTGCCCATTATACAGTATAGCCGCCCCTTCCCCACCTCCACCCTCTGCTGCCCCTAGTGCCCATTATACACTATAGCTGCCCCTTCCCCACCCCCACCCTCTGCTGCCCCTAGTGCCCATTATACAGTATAGCCGCCCCTTCCCCGCCCTGTGCTGCCCCTAGTGCCCATTATACAGTATAGCCGCCCCTTCCCCACCCCCACCCTCTGCTGCCCCTAGTGCCCATTATACAGTATAGCCGCCCCTTCCCCACCCCCACCCTCTGCTACCCACATAGTTATCATATACATGTGTGCGTGCATGTGTGTGTCTCTAGACGTCTTTGATCCTACAATGAATGAATGTTCAGCATTCCAGCTGAGTCCATTTCACCTTCATCCTCTTACTGAGCACAAGCACCTGCCTTTCTCTGAGGTTTAAGCAGCCACGAGTTCGTCTTCCACCAGCCCATTTGTACCCCCTGTTGAATCTGATATAAGCCCTACAAAGACTGGGGTCCCAGGTTTTAAAAGGTCTCCTCATCTCCACTTTTTCCCAGTGACTCTATGACTCTGTAGGAGCAGTGGTTCTCAACCAGGGGTACGTGTAGCCTGGGGATACACAGAGATCTTCCAGCTCATCTAGAGATTTGCCTTGGTGGTAGCCGGACGGTGAGGCTGCACTCTTCTCCTTAAAGTGGCAGAATGCGGCTAAGCAGGGCATTCATTATTTGTATGGCTTTAACATTCTCACCATTCTTTTAGTACTGGGAGCTAGACAACCAAAACACACTCACTGAATGTTAGTGAAGGGACAACAGTCCCCATACATGAAGGCCCCAGATTTCCTAAAGTCCTCAGTCCCTTGGTTAGAATGCTCCCATCAGTATATGTTCAAAGTCCAGAGACCTGAGCAAGAAAGAGGCCGGAGCAGGAAAGACACAAAATGGAGATGTTTCCAGGCCAGGGCCTTTTAGCTTCTGCCAAGTGCCAAGTGAAGGGAAATCTGTTCTCACTGTGAAAGATGGTGTTTGGAGTCGCATGGGAAAGTTACATGTCCATCTCCCCCACCCATATTCTAATTTGAACATTCACAGAAAAAAGTCCATTAAGTGAGGACAGGTGTTCTCCAGGGTCCATTGAGAGATAAGTGTTTCTTAATGGGCCATTCAGCTTGACTTATCCCTTCATGTGCTGGCTAAAAACCTTGTGGGTGTTACCAAAGGCGCAAACGTGTAGCGAGCAGAGCTAATATTCATAACCTCAGATACCAAGATGATCCATGCATAGAAATAGCCAAAACATAAGTACCAGCTATTTCGCATACATGACGTTTCCCAAAAGAGATTCTGAAAAATCGCACCACATATCGGAGACTTTATGTGCCAGCACCATGCCCCACTGGAGTTTTGGGATCTGTTATGTAACAACAGAGATGGAGCCAGTGACTTGACTCCGTTTAGCCTAAAAGGGCCAGGTAATTTTTTAGCTGTGCAGGTGTGACTATACCGTTAGTCAGTGAGGGCATTCTGGCACACATTCAGGTTAACGGGCTTCAGTGTTCCCTTGCAGTTAAATTTTTACTGTTCATGAACCTGGTATGTTCTGAGGTTGTTTAAAGCATAACACAGGCTTTAAGGTTTGCAAATCTATGACCCTCTGCCTCTTTGAGATTTTATTATTTATTTATTTATTTATTTATTTATTTTACAGGTCATAATGTGGGAGGGTCTCCTCTCCACCCTCTGCTCATGAGGTTATGAATGCATCTTGTAGCACTCTTCTGAACACCAGTTAGAAGGAAATTTTTTCCAGTAAGTGTGGACTGATTCTTTTCTCATAGAAGCCATGTAATTTTCGCAGGTACACACTGATTAACACAGAAAACAATTGGGGCTGTTAAACTGTCTTCAAAGTCCATAGAAAATTAAGTTCAGCTACATTTTCCAGTACAGTGATGAAATGGGTGTTTGTATATACAAACATCAATATTCTTAACTACTCACTTTCCCCCCTACCCAGATATGTAGTATTTCAGTCTGTTTATATGGAATATGGGAGTTGTGTGAGGAGCCATTTCAGCATATGTATGACTTATTAAAAGATAAATTTTAAGTAGAACAGTATCCTAAAGTGTATTATGGTATTGTATCTAAACATTGCATTTCAATGGGAGATTCAACGTTCTTTATAGGAATAGGACAGACTTCTGAAACTCTTATCACAAAAGTGGTAAATAGACATGCAAATAGTCCTATTGTCTTCAGTGGGATTGATCAAATGATTAAGGGTTTACAGGATTAGGTTCCAAGATTGTAAATTGTTCTGGATGAAACTGACAATGCCTCAGCTGTCAGATCAGAAGGAGCTTTATTCGAATAAAGGCAGGTATATGTGTGATAAGTCTTAGCTCCCTTGCTAAGATGAGGGACATATTTTCAGCAATGTCCTTGGCAGATTCCTGAGGCAGCTGGTTTAAGGCCATCAGTGTCTGGCATTATAATCTTTACTTATAGTTCTCTCACTCACAAAGCTGGAAAACAAGGAATTTGTTTTCTTTGTTTTGCTACTCCAGTTCCAGTAAAAAAAAAAAAGCATGTTAGACTAGTTTGGCTGCAAAGATGAATTCTATATACACTGGGACAACACCTGATTTCTGTCAGGCTGCAGAACTGGGCTGACATCAGAATCCAAACATCCTCTGGTCAGTGCAAGCAGAGGCGTTCCTCAAATGATTGAGACTTGATGTGATGCAGTATGAATGTCATGGATAATTCAGACAAATGGGAAGAAAAAGAATAAAAAACACTGTTAAAACACCTTCCATTTCCCCCCACCACCCCTCTCCTCTCGTGGACTCCTGACTAACTTAACAGCACAATACATATGGAAACTAACTTAAACAATGCCTTTGTTTATGTTTGTTAGCATACGTATTGTGCTTTTAAAGCCATATAAAGAATAAATGCCCTCCTTAGCTGTGTTCATTTCCTTTGAGGAGAGCTGCCACCATGTCATAGGTTTCACCCCCAGTTAGAGCTGATGGGTTTTAATATGGGAACCTGCATGGACTTTCCTAAACTAAAATTTTAGTTTAGATTTGGTAAAAGCTGCCACCACCCAATAATGTACGTGTATTGGGACACAGTCCTTCCCCAAAATTCTTGGGGATCCCAAGAGCCCCAAATCCATGGAGTTTTTACACCTAGGAGAAGTAAACCATTCCCCCCTGCTTCCTCCCCCGTCCCTTTTCCTAGGAGAGATACCGGGATTTAACTACAGAGGGATGCCTTCCTCCTCCCTTCTCCCCTTTCCCTGAGAATTTACCCAAGGAAAGATTAACCAAGTCCTTAACAGAAAAGATTTATTAAAGAATAAAAAAAAACTATTTTTGTAATACCAAGATGGAACAATACACAGGGTCTAAACTTATCAATCTCTGGAGAGAATTCCCCCTCCCTTCTTTTTCAGTAAAAGCAATAACAGTACAGAATTAAAGAAATTGTATAGCAAAACACAGAATTGCAGTCTATAGATCAGTAGACACAAGTCATTGTCTGTATGAAATTTTAGTTTGTACAGACTTTGCTAGTGGTTTTTCTGTAGCCTGTTGTAAAACTAGGCAAATCTCTAGATGAGCTGGAAGACCTCTGTGTATCCCCAGGCTGTCAGAGAATGGCAGGTGCTTGTGCTCAGTAAGAGGGTGAAGGTGAAATGGACTCAGCTGGAATGCTGAGCATTCATTCATTGTAGGATCAAAGATGTCTAGAGACACACACACGCACGCATACATGTATATGATAACTATGTGGGTAGCAGAGGGTGGGGTGGGGAAAGGGCAGCTATACTTTATAACGGGCATTACGGGCAGCAGAGGGCGAGGAGAGGAGGAGGAGGCTATAGTGTATAATGGGCACTAGGGGGCAGCAGAGGGTGGGAGTGGGGTAGAATGACTATACTGTATAATGGCCCCTAGGAGGCAGCAGACGGTGGGGGTGGGGAATGGGCGGCTATACTGTATAATGGGCATTACATGCAGCAGAGGGTGAGGGGTCGGGAAGGAGCATCTACATAATATAATGAGCATGAAGGGTCAACCAGGGTTTCAGACGAGTGTTTTGTTTTCATTCTTATGATCTCTCGATCACACCTGATCATGGGGAATGACATGGACAGAAGCATTGATTATAGTTAAAATATTGTTTAAGTGATTAAGAGTTGATAAACATTTGAAGTTAAAACTTGGAATTGAAATGTAAGCCAAGCTCCATGCTGATTCAGGTCTGTCCCTTTTTTATATATTCTGGCCCTATATTCAGCCGGTATCCTTCAAAGAGCTAAGCAATAAAATTTCATCCACAGCTGCTATATTTTTGTCCAATTACTTAAAAAACAAACAGGAAACCTCTTTTTTTTGGTTAAATCTCATTATGTGAGCCACAAATATTCAGAATTGGTCATTATGAAGAACAAAGCTTTGGTGACACAAAATTATCCAAGAAGAGAAAGGGAGAAAAGGCTGAACTCTTCTAGAAATTCAGTGGAAGTTGTGTGCTTGTTGTGTACGTTACTCGTTTTTGAAAATCCCAACCTACATGTGTAAAACACCTTGTTCTACCTGCATTTTATATGAGGAAAAGTTGGGTAACATTTTCAAAAACATGTAAGAGAACTTCAGAAGTGACTTAGGAGCCAAAGTCCTGTTGACTTTCAATGAGACTTAGGCTGCTAAGCCTTGGTAATTAAGAAATTTTGGAAAATGGGACGTAGGCAGCAGAATAATTTCCTCACAAATGGAATAACATTCAGCCAGTAAGCAGAGATTTCTTTTAGGATGAAATGTTTTTTCTCTCTCCAGGACTTCTCCTTTGAGACTAGAAGTCCGACTCTATTAACATTGTCTAGAAATAAACCAAACATCAACTTCCCCTTGCCTGTTGCCTTCCTCACAGCAGAAATGTCCCAGGAGACTGCCTCTACCCACAGCAGGATATATAATGAACCAAAAAAGACGTTCCCCATTTGACAGAAGGTATGAGGTACAGGGTTATGTTACTACACATGGAACTGAGCCTCAGTAGCTTTGCTAGGTTGTCGTTCCAGTTACTGAGCACATGGAAGTAGGTGAATGCGGTGGGGAGAGAAAATGGACTGAATAACCTAGATCCTGGTCCTTGAAATGCTGCATGAGGTGGTGACAGCGGAGATCCCAGCTGCTAACAGCCCTGCCTTTGAGGTAAATCAACATTTTACTTCCTGCTCGTTGAATCTTGAGGAGTTTGAAGCAATATAGGTTTTCTAGGTTACTAACCCCACTGGAATCCAAGGGGAACTGGGCACTGATCTCTCTTAAAAGCAAAATGACTGAATTTGGAAAAGGAAAAACCTGTCAGGTCCAGATCCCCCCCGGGGGGGCAAGTGGGGCAATTTTCCCCAGGCCCCAGGCTCTGCAGGGGCTCCCACGAGAATGGCTGAGGCTCCCTCCGCGGCCCCACCCGACCCCATCTCCGCCCATCTCCTGGAGCCTCAGCACATCCAGGAGTGTCTCTGGACAGCTGCAGCATGGCTCTGGCGGGAATGCCCAGTTTGAGAACCCATGTGTTAATTTAATTTGAGCACCCTGTGTCCATTCACATTCATGTGCTATTTTAGCAACAAAGAATCCTGTGGCACCTTATAGACTAACAGACGTTTTGCAGCATGAGCTTTCGTGGGTGAATACCCACTTCTTCAGATGCAAGTGGTGGAAATTTCCAGGGGCAGGTTTATATATGCAAGCAAGAAGCAAGCTAGAGATAACGAGGTTAGATCAATCAGGGAGGATGGGGCCCTGTTCTAGCAGTTGAGGTGTGAAAACCAAGGGAGGAGAAACTGGTTCTGTAATTGGCAAGCCATTCACAGTCTTTGTTTAATCCTGAGCTGATAGTGTCAAATTTGCAGATGAACTGGAGCTCAGCAGTTTCTCTTTGAAGTCTGGTCCTGAAGTTTTTTTGCTGCAGGATGGCCACCTTAAGATCTGCTATTGTGTGGCCAGGGAGGTTGAAGTGTTCTCCTACAGGTTTTTGTATATTGCCATTCCTAATATCTGATTTGTGTCCATTTATCCTTTTCCTTAGAGACTGTCCAGTTTGGCCGATGTACATAGCAGAGGGGCACTGCTGGCATATGATGGCATATATTACATTGGTGGACGTGCAGGTGAATGAACCAGTGATGGTGTGGCTGATCTGGTTAGGTCCTGTGATGGTGTTGCTGGTGTAGATATGTGGGCAGAGTTGGCATCGAGGTTTGTTGCATGGGTTGGTTCCTGAGCTAGAGTTACTATGGTGCGGTGTGCAGTTACTGGTGAGAATATGCTTCAGGTTGGCAGGTTGTCTGTGGGCGAGGACTGTGGGCGAGGACTGTGGGAGGTTGTCTGTGGGAGAGGACTTCACCTCTCTACAAAGGAAAAAGGACTGTAAGCTGTCTAAACTCCTACCTGCCACATGGGGCCACAACCGTGATACCCCTAACCCACCCAGCAATATCGTCAATCTATCCAACCACACACTCAGCCCAGAAGAAACGTCTGTCCTATCTCGGGGACTCTCTTTTTGCCCTGCCACCCCCACCAACATGATACAGTTTGCGGCGATCTGGAAGCCTACTTTCGCCGTCTCCGACTCAAAGAATACTTTCAGGACAACACTGAACAGCGCACTGATACACAGTTACCCTCCCACCAACAGCACAAAAAGAAGAACTCCACATGGACTCCTCCTGAGGGTCGAAATGACAGTCTGGACCTATACATTGAATGCTTCCGCCGACGTGCACAGGCAGAAATAGTGGAAAAACAACATCGCTTGCCTCATAACCTAAGTCGTGCAGAACGCAATGCCATCCACAGCCTCAGAAACCATCCTGACATTATAATCAAAGAGGCTGATAAAGGAGGTGCTGTTGTCATCATGAACAGGTCTGACTACCAAAAGGAGGCCGCCAGACAACTCTCCAACACCAAATTCTACAGGCCACTTCCCTCAGATCCCACTGAGGAATACACTAAGGAACTGAACCATCTACTCAAGACACTCCCTACACTAACACCGGAACAAGTCAACATACCCTTAGAGCCCCGACCAGGGCTATTCTATCTACTGCCCAAAATCCACAAACCTGGAAATCCTGGACGCCCCATCATCTCGGGCATTGGAACTCTCACTGAAGGACTGTCTGGATATGTGGACTCTCTACTCAGACCCTATGCCACCAGCACGCCCAGCTATCTCCGTGACACCACTGATTTCCTGAGGAAACTACAATGCATTGGTGAACTTCCAGAAAACACCATCCTGGCCACCATGGATGTAGAGGCTCTCTACACCAACATCCCACACGCTGATGGAATACAAGCTGTCAGGAACAGTATCCCTGATGATGCCACAGCACAACTGGTTGCTGAGCTCTGTGCCTTTATCCTCAGACACAACTATTTCAAATTTGATGACAATATATATCTCCAGATCAGTGGCACCGCTATGGGCACCCGCATGGCCCCACAATATGCCAATATTTTTATGGCTGACCTGGAACAACGCTTCCTCAGCTCCTGTCCACTCACGCCCCTTCTCTACCTACGCTACATTGATGACATCTTCATCATCTGGACCCATGGGAAGGAGACTCTGGAAAAATTCCACCACGATTTCAACAGCTTCCACCCCACCATCAACCTCAGCCTGGACCAATCTACACGGGAGGTCCACTTCCTAGACACTACGGTGCAAATAATTGATGGTCACATTAACACCACCCTATACCGAAAACCTACCGACCGCTATGCCTACCTTCATGCCTCCAGCTTCCATCCCGGGCACACCACAAGATCCATTGTCTACAGCCAAGCACTGAGGTACAACCGCATCTGCTCTAACCCCACAGACAGAGACCAACACCTACAAAATCTCCACCAAGCATTCTCAAAACTACAGTACCCGCACGAGGAAATAAGGAGACAGATCAACAGAGCCAGACGCGTACCCAGAAGCCTCCTACTGCAAGACAAACCCAAGAAAGAAACCAACAGGACTCCACTGGCCATCACATACAGTCCCCAGCTCAAACCCCTCCAGCGCATCATCAGGGATCTACAACCCATGCTGGAGAATGATCCCACACTTTCACAGGCCTTGGGTGGCAGGCCAGTCCTCGCCCACAGACAACCTGCCAACCTGAAGCATATTCTCACCAGTAACTGCACACCGCACCATAGTAACTCTAGCTCAGGAACCAATCCATGCAACAAACCTCGATGCCAACTCTGCCCACATATC
Source organism: Mauremys mutica (assembly GCF_020497125.1). NCBI lineage: Eukaryota > Metazoa > Chordata > Testudines > Geoemydidae > Mauremys > Mauremys mutica. The sequence goes on along the minus strand of NC_059084.1, from coordinate 58,889,880 downwards.
TACACCAGCAACACCATCACAGGACCTAACCAGATCAGCCACACCATCACTGGTTCATTCACCTGCACGTCCACCAATGTAATATATGCCATCATATGCCAGCAGTGCCCCTCTGCTATGTACATCGGCCAAACTGGACAGTCTCTAAGGAAAAGGATAAATGGACACAAATCAGATATTAGGAATGGCAATATACAAAAACCTGTAGGAGAACACTTCAACCTCCCTGGCCACACAATAGCAGATCTTAAGGTGGCCATCCTGCAGCAAAAAAACTTCAGGACCAGACTTCAAAGAGAAACTGCTGAGCTCCAGTTCATCTGCAAATTTGACACCATCAGCTCAGGATTAAACAAAGACTGTGAATGGCTTGCCAATTACAGAACCAGTTTCTCCTCCCTTGGTTTTCACACCTCAACTGCTAGAACAGGGCCCCATCCTCCCTGATTGATCTAACCTCGTTATCTCTAGCTTGCTTCTTGCTTGCATATATAAACCTGCCCCTGGAAATTTCCACCACTTGCATCTGAAGAAGTGGGTATTCACCCACGAAAGCTCATGCTGCAAAACGTCTGTTAGTCTATAAGGTGCCACAGGATTCTTTGTTGCTTTTACAGATCCAGACTAACACGGCTACCCCTCTGATACATGTGCTATTTTGAGCATTTCAGTTTTCAAAAGATAGGCTCATCCCAGATTTTGGAACAAGCTCAAATGCTCAATTTGTGGAGTATGTACATAAGCTATGTTAAAGACAAACCCACGGTAACCGTCTCCAGTTTGTGAAGGAATCCCATAGAGCCAGTCTCTAGGAAACAGAGAAATGCATGGCGGTTAAGTCCATTAATGGCTGTTAACCAGGATGGGTAAATAATGGTGTCCCTAGCCTCTATTTGTCAGAGGGTGGAGATGGATGGCAGGAGAGAAATCACTTGATGATTACCTGTTAGGTTCACTCCCTCTGGGGCACTTGGAATTGGCCATTGTCGGTAGACAGGATACTGGGCTAGATGGACCTTTGATTTGACCCAGTATTGCTGTTCTTATATTCTAACCTAAAGGAACCCAAAATTATGGAGACAGATATGAGTCAAGGAAGCCAGCAGAGTATCAGAAACCTGGAAAAAGCTGTGACTGGATGGGCTCAGGTGTTTGGTCACAAGCTGAGGTGATTCAAAAGTTTTGGATTTTTTAAGCTTTTTTTTTATTGTTTCTTTAAACAATCAAACACAGCAAGCAGCAAATATTTGGCCACACACTTCTGAAACCCCAAACCATATTCAGGTTTTGGCAGATTAATTCAGCTTTTCAATTAAAAAAAGATCACAACACATTTTGAAGGAAAGCAGACATTGTCTGTGATTTTTTTCTGCTTTTTAAAAACACCTAGTTTTCGACCAAGAAAAAGTTTTGGCGGAAAATATTTGTCCAACCCTTTTAATGAGCTTTAGTGCCTTTTAGCACTAGCTGATGCTGAGAACCAGTGATACCTTGTAAAGAAGTTTTCTCAAAACTGGGTTTGTGCCAAGATGCAGAAGGTTTATTTTTCCCAGAGCTGGTCATGGGGTGTTGGGGGGAGCAAGTGGGGCAATTTGTGCCGGGCCCCACAGGGGCCCCCATGAGACTATATTATTGTATAATATTGCAATTTTTTTTTTATGGATGGGGCCCCCGAAATTGCTTTGCCCCAGGCCTCCTGAATCCTATGAGCGGCCCTGGTCAGGTCACGTCTATCCTAGGTCCTTACCTGACCCCCATCGCCCTGGTATCTTGACACCTCACTGCCTTTAATGTATCTATCCTTCCACCACCCCGTGTGATGCTATGACACCTGCTTTGAGGATAGGACCTGGCACACAAAGGGGCAGATTAATAAAGGTTTTTTGGCACCTCAAAATGCAGAACCCCCAGTGGGACTGGAAATGGATGGGCATTAGGTACCACCCCTACGCAGGCACCTGGGTTGTAAGGTACCTACTGGCATTTGGAAATCTGCTCTGAAAGTCACACAAAGGGTTGGTGATGAAGCAGGGAAATGAAGGAACATCTGTGGAGTCCAAGGCCAGCACTTCAAACACTGGAGCAGCCTTCGTTCCTCTCTAACCTCTCCTCTGTGCTACACTCAAGAGTTTTGTTTTCTTGGTGGCACTTGCCTGGCCAGGGCGCTGAGAGGTCAGCGAGGTGAGGTGGGTAAAGCAGAGCTGGTAGCTGCTGCTGCGCACGGTGCTTGGGAGGACACGTGGGCTACGTGCAGGCTTGGCAGAATGAGATTTCATTTTTGAGATTTGGACCACTAATATTGATTTTTATTAAGAGTTTTCCCCCCAGTTTATTAACTAATTTAATGTTTACTGTTGTGGGAAAATTCAATGGGGGTGGGGTTGGGGTGCAGGGGGAACTCCCACCAGTGACAGGGGAGATACTAGTGGCTCCCTGCACTGCCGAGGGGTCCAAGACACCAGGGTGCAAGGGGCAGAGAAGGCAGCTGCTCTGACCCTGCTGTTGAATAGCTCCATCCATGGGCTGAAGCCATTCAGCAGTGGTGGGCCTCCCACACAGCGAGGAACTCCTCCTCCTCCTCTGCCTCCTGACAGACCCGCTGACACTCTCAGCTCTGGCAGCCTTCCCTGCACCTGGCGCCTGCAGGGATAGGTGTCACTGGCCCCACGGCCATGCAGGGAGCCCTCAGCAGCTCTGCTGTCCCAGCCCCGCTCGCTCACTCCCAGGACAGCTGGGTGCAGAAGGCTCCGTGCCCGGCCACTGGGCCGGTGACACCATCTCTGCAGGCGCAAGGTGCGGGAAAGGCTGCACTAACACCGACTGTTGCTGATATTGTTTGTTGTTGATTTCAGGGTGTCAGTTGATATCAACGTTTACCAACGTCTATCAATGGAAATCAAATCCAGCCAAGCTGAGCTATACGTTTCAAAGAAGTCTAAAGGCATTAGCTGTCCAAATCCCATTGGGATTATAAGGCCCCATCCTTGAAGTCAGCGGAAATTTTATCTCTTACTTCAACGGGAGAAGGCTCGGACAGAACAGAATTATTCCTGGGGTGTAAAAATAACCTTATGCATAATTCTGTGCAGATCAGGGCCTTACTGAGCAGTTAATAAGGATTAGTAAATCAGTCTAATAAAGGATATGACCTCACCCACCTTGTCTCTCTGAGGATCAGCAATGGCAAGAGAGACAGTCACGGCAGACTAGACAGCCACCAACAGAGAAAGAATGTTTTTTTTTAACCAAAGATGAAGAAAATGTAGAGCTGATAAAAACTTCTGATTGGCATTTTTGATGGAAAATGTGTCAGTCAAGATCAAAATCTTCCCTGGAATCATATCAATATCTAGAAAATGTTGTTCAGGAAGTTATTGTATAGAGCTTTATGAAATAATGTAAAATAAATTAAAATAATATAAATATAATTTAATAGAAATAAATTTAGATATCTATACAATACAATGTAATATAAAATAAAAATAACCTAGAAATACAATTAAAAATAGATACATTTTAAAAAATTGAAATTTTCAATTAATATCAACATTTGAAAGCACAGAATTGATGATAAAATGGAAGTTTGGGTTCTACATCCCTCTCAGAATATGAAAACAACACATTTCTTACAAATTTCAAACTTTATACAGAATGTTTTTCTTTCAAGAGAGAATCAATTTCAAGCTAACATGGTAGTTTCCAGCTGCAGTTGTTTTGTTTGTCTGTCTGTCTGTCTGTTTGATTTTAATGAAGAGCACGTCTCTATATGTAGAGTGTCCGACTGCAGGACAATGAAATCTTGGCCTAGAGGCATTTGTCTAATGATAAAAACTTTCAAATGGCTCTAATACAATTAGACAGCCCATTTCCACTGCAATTCACTTGGAGTTGGTTCCCCCCACACTGCAAATCCCTTAGTTGCTTAGTTTTTTTCTTTGTTGCGGATTCCTCTAAAATATCAGATCTTGGCCTGTTTGGCCTAAGGATCTCCAATCTAGAAAGGACATTGTTCTGCTTTGACACACCAGATAGTGAAACATGCAACTATTTGAACCAACATGTTTCTGTACTGTTGTACCTAAGCCCCATCACAATAGTATGTGAGAGTTTGCTGCCATCTGTCAAGTTACGAGATGTGTTTCCAGATAGATTAATGTTTTGTTGAACCTGTGATCTCCTCAAATATGCCCCAGGGATCACGAGATGGCATTTCCCTTCCACTGGCCTCCATTCTCCACTCACCCATTGTTCCTCTACTCAGAAAAGGGAGAAAATGAAAACAGTGCTGACATTTTATTGAGTGAATGTTGCTTTTCATTTATGTTGAAGTTAATTTCTTTCTTGTAGACAAACCCCATGGCAAATCCAGAACAGGGAAATCAAACGTCTAACACAGAATTCATCCTCCTGGGATTCGGGGATCTCCCAGAACTGCAGCTCCTTCTCTTCCTGCTGCTCTTAGTGATCTACATTGTGACTGTGGCTGGGAACATCATCATCATGGTTCTAGTTGTGGCTGATCAGCACCTTCACACCCCCATGTATTTCTTTCTGGGGAACTTGTCTTGCTTGGAGACCTGCTACACCTCCACCATCCTGCCTAGGATGCTGGCTGGTCTCCTGACTGGGGACAGGACCATTTCATTCAATGGGTGTGTCACACAATATTATTTCTTTGCTTCTCTGCTTGGTACAGAATGCCTTCTCCTGTCGGTGATGTCTTATGATCGGTATTTAGCCATATGCAATCCACTGCATTATGCAGCCCGTATGAGTGGCAGGGCCTGTCTCCATCTTGCAGGTGGCTCTTGGATAGGTGGAATCCTATGTTGTGGCATAATAACATTTTCAATATCTCAGTTATCGTTCTGTGGCCCCAACGTTATTGACCATTTCTTTTGTGATCTCATCCCCCTTATAAAACTCTCCTGCAATGACCATCTCCTGATGGAAATGTTTGCTTTCACTCTCAGCTTGATTTTCTTACTGGTCCCATTCCTGCTTACCTTGATGTCCTACGTCTGCATCATCACCGCAATCCTGAGAATCCCGTCCACGACTGGAAGGCAAAAGGCCTTTTCCACCTGCTCCTCCCACCTCATTGTGGTGAGCATTTATTATGGAACTCATTGTCTATATGTTCCCAACCACCAACATTCTGAGTGACTTCAAGAAAGTTCTGTCTTTCATCTACACAGTCCTGACTCCCCTGGTCAATCCCCTCATCTACAGCCTGAGAAACAAAGTGGTCCAGGAGGCCCTGAAGAAAGCCTTCAGGAAAATCAAGTTTGGACCATGCTAACCAGTGAGTTTCCTTCAGTTAAAATCAGTGGTGCAAGTAGAATGTATTTCTTGCTGGTACTGCACTCATGGGAGGGACACAAGGAGGGGGGGACACGTGACCTCCCCAAGTGACTCTCCATGTGACTCCTCCCTGCCCCTCTCCCAGCCCCGACACTCTCCCCATTTCCTCCACCACCCCCTTGCCTGTCTAAAATTTTACAACTGCATCTGCTAAAGAGATGCAGTTCTAAAATTATCCTTTGGGCCACTGATGCCACCTGTACTTCCAGATGTCATTGAGGATCCAGCAGCACCCCAAATTAAAACTTCTTAAATGAAAGAATAGGAAGGACAATCACCCCACCTTCCCTTAACACCTCCGTTATGTCCAAACTAAGCTTCTTCCAGCTTGCCTTTATCTAAGCATTGCTCTCTGCCAGGCACTAGGAAAGCAAAGATGCTGCGCCACCTGGGTTTGATGGAAAAGAGGCATAGAACTGTGTGTGCCATGTACATCTTGATAGAAGTGCGGCCCAAATCGTTTTATTATTTTCCCCAGCATGACATACAGGAGGGGCAACCAAAATCAGCCTGGCAGAACATACATGAGAACTGTCTCTGGACAGATAAGCAATTGATCAAATCACATTCTCTGATCTTTTGGGACCAATTCCTGTTCTCATTGAGATCAAAAGGAGTTTTGCTATTGAGTTCAATGGGATCAGGCTTTGACATTTGGAGAGGAAAGAAGAAAACAACTCAAACTAGGGCCATGTTGCTTATATCACAGGTATCAAAGGCTGCTGACTCACGTGAGAAAGTCAGCAGACATCTGATCTTTGTCCACTCCAAGGGAAAACTCAGCAACCAATGAGGCTAGAACAGTCTCTGTACCATATCCAACTCATAAGTCCATCTGCAAAGGATCAAGGGAATATGAATGTAAGTCATTCCCATTTTTGTCCAGGTGCCCCCGACTGACCTCTCCGAGGCCGGCCAGGAGCACCCATTTCTGCCCAAGCACCCGAAAACGACCTCACCGAGGCCAGCCAGGAGCAAGTATGTCTGCCCAGGTGCCCCTGACTGACAGTGGCGTAGCCAGGGTTGCTGCCGAGGAGAAGCAGCGGAGAAAAAAGGCGCATGTCCTTTGGCAGCATTTCGGAGGTCCTGCGCATGCACCGAAATGCCGCCAAAAGATGGAGCGGCGCATGCGGAGGGCCGTCGAAAGATGGAGTGGCACTGGAAAAGGCACCACTTGGGGAATTCTGGGCTCAGGGGAGCATGTGCTCCCCCAGCTCCCCAACTAGCTATGCTACTGCTGACCGACCTCACTGAGGCTGGCCAGGAGCAACCAGGAGACAGCAGCAGACGGTAAAGTATGACTGGTAACCATCTTTGCCAACTTGCAAAGGCAAGGAGCTGCTGCTGTGTAGCACCGCAGTACCGCGTCTGTCAGCAGCACCCAGGAGATGTACAGTGACAGTGAGCTGAGCGGGCTCCATGCTTGCCGTGGTATGTTCTCTGCATGGGTAACCCAGGAGAAATGATTTTTTGCCGTTGCTTTCATGGGGGGGAGGGGCTCATGACATGTACCCAGAACCACCCGCAACAATGTTTTTGCCCCATCAGGCTTTGGGAGCACAACCCAGAATTCCAATGAGGGGCTGTAACCGGGTCCGTTCCGGGGCCGTCCCCTGCTGAGCTCTGTGCTCCTTCAATAAAGCACTGTGAGGCTTTTCTTGCTGCAGCACCCGTGGCTTTTATTTACACACAGTTCCCACCACCAGCAATACTATTTACAAACTTACACGTCTTCCTATCTCCTCTTTTACAGGGAGTCTCCCTTCAGCTTGGAGACTGTCCCTTCCCTGGCCATTCCCCCCTTGCACTGGCTGCCAGCCAGCCTTTATAGCCAGGGGCGGCTCTAGCTATTAGGCTGCCCCAAGCAGCGCGGTGCGCTGCACCGCCCTTCCCCGGTCCCGCGGCGGGTCCCCTCTTCCCGCAGCTCCAGTTGAGCTCCCGCAGGCATGCCTGCGGCAGGTCCACTGGAGCCAAATGCCGCCCCCCCGGGAAAGGGCCGCCCCACGCACCTGCTTGGCGCGCTGGGGTCTAGAGCCGCCCCTGTTTATAGCTCTTCTACTAGCAGGCCCACAGGTGCAGCCAGTTCCAGAGGCCAGGCACCAGCCTTTCCCCCAGCCCCAATCTATTTCTCCTGATTGGGGCTGGCTGAGCAGGGGCTAATTAGGTGCCTTTGCACCAGCACCCTGCTACAGGGGCAGAGACTGTGCGAACTGTGGGCTAGGTACCACAGCGCAACGCTCCAAATGTCGACGCTAACCTCGGTACTGTGGACGCACTCCGCCAACTTAATGCACTTAGTGGGGACACACACGAACGACAGTATCAAATTGATTTCTAAAAAAAATATTTCTATTAAATCGAACGAATTTCGTAGTGTAGACATGCCCTTAGTTACCAAGGCTTAGCAGCCTAAGTGTCACTGAAAGTCAACAGGACTTTGGTTCCTAAGTCACATCTGAAAGTCTCTTACATGTTTTCAAAAATGTTACCCAACTTTTGCTCATATAAAATGCAGGTAGAACAAGGTGCTTTACACATGTAGGATGAGTAATGTACACAGCAAGCACCAACGGCCACTGAATTGCTAGAAGAGTTCGGCCTTTTCTCCCTTTCTCTTCTTGGATAATTTTGTGTCACCAAAGCTTTGTTCTTCATAATGATCAATTTTGAATATTTGTTGCTCACTTAATGGCATTTTTTTTAAATGTGGTTTCTTGTTTGTTTTTCTTAAGAAATCTGACAAAAATATAGGAGCTGTGGATGAAATCTTATTGCTTAGCTCGTTGAAGGATACTGGTGGAATATAAAGCCAGCATATATAAAAAAGGGACAGACCTGAATCGTCACACAGTTTGGCTTACATTTTTAATTCCAAGCTTTAACTTCAAATGTTAAATTCCAAGTTTATAAACTCTTAATCACTTAAAACACTGATTTTAGTTAAAATATTGTTTAATGGTTACTGCTGTCTATGTGTCATTCCCAATGATCAAATGTGATCGAGAGATCATAAGAATGGACACAACACACTGATCTGAAACATTTGTTGACTCTTAGTGCCCATTATACAGTGTAGACACCGCTTCCCCACCCCTCTCCTTATGCTGCTTGTAATGCCCATTATACTGTATAGCCACCCCTTCACCTCAGCTGTCCCAAGTGTCCATTATACAGTACAGCCACCCGTTCCCCACCCCTTGACCTCTGCTGCCCCATAGTGTCCATTATACAATATAGCCACCCCTTCCCCAACCCCACACTCTCCTGCTGCTAGTGGCCATTATACAGTGTAACCGTCCCTTGCCCGCCCCCATCTTCTGCTGCCCCTGGTGCTAATTATACAGTATAGTCTCCGCTTCGCCACTCCCACCCTCTAGTCCCTCAGCACCCATTATTCAGTATAGCTGCCCCTTCCCAACTACCACTCTCTGCTTCTCCTAGTGCCCATTATACTGTATAGCTACTTCTTTCCCACCCTCATCCTCTGCTGCCCACATTGGTATCACGTATGTGTGTGAGTGTGTGTCTAGATGTCTTTCATCCTACAATGAATGAATGCTCAGTATTCCGGCTGAGTCCATTTCACCTTCACCCTCTTACTGAGCACAATCACCTGCCATTCTCTGAGGTTTAAGCAGCCATGAGTTCAAGTCTTCCAGCAGCCTTGTGGTACCCCCTGTGGAATCTGATATAGGCCTTAAAAAGACTGGGGACCAAGGTTTTAAGAGGTATCCCCATCTCCACTATTTTCCAAGGGCTGTGACTTTGTGGTCAACCAGGGGTACGTGTAGCCTGGGGGTACACAGAGGTCTTCCAGGGGTGCATCAGCCCATCTAGAGATTTGCCTAGTTTTACAACAGGCTACAGAAAAAGCACTAGCAAAGTCTGTACAAATTAAATTTCATACAGCCCAGTTCCGCAGCCTGAGAGGAACCAGTGGTGTTGTCCCCAGTGTAAACAAATAATTCTCCTTTGCAGCCAAACTAGTCTAACATGCATTTTGTTAACTTTAACTGGAGCAGCAAAACAAAGAAAACAAATGCCTCGTTTTCTAGCGGCGTGTGTAAGAGAACTATAAGTGAAGATTATAATGCCACACACTGATGGCCTTAAACCAGCTGTCTCAGGAATCTTCCAAGAACTTTGCTGAAAATATGTTCCTCATCTTAGCAACGAAGCTAAGATTTATCACACATCTGCCCACCTTTATTCAAATGAAGCTCCTTCTGATCTTACAGCTCAGGCATTGTCAGTTTCATTCAGAACAATTTACAAACTTGGAACCAAATCCTGTAATCCCTTAATCATTTGATCAATCCCACTGAAGACAATAGGACTATTTGCATGTCTATGAACCACTGTTGTGGTAAGAGTTTCAAGAGTCTTTTCTGTTTCTATAAAGGGAGTTGAATCTCCCATTGAAATGCAATGTTTGGGTACAATACCATAATACAAGCTTAGGATACTGCTCTACTTAAAATTTGTCTTTCAATAAGTCATATATATGCTGAAATGGCTCCTCACACAACTCCCATGTTCCCCATGCTGAGATGTGATTGAGAGATCAGAAGAATGGATACAAAATATTGGTCTGAAACCCTGGCTGACCCCTAGTGCTCTTTATACAGTATAGCCACCCCTTCACCATCCCTCTGCTGACCCTAGTGCCCATTATACAGTATAGCTGCCCCTTCCCCACCCCCACCCTCTGCTGCCCCTAGTGCCCATTATACAGTATAGCTGCCCCTTCCCCACCCCCACCCTCTGCTGCCCCCTAGTGCCCATTATACAGTATAGCCGCCCCTTCCCCATCCCTCTGCTGCCCCTAGTGCTCACTTTACAGTGTAACTGCCCCTTCCCCACCTTCTGTTGCCCCTAGTGCCCATCATACACTATAACCACCATTTCCCCACCCCTAACCACTGCTGCCCCTATTGTTAACTAATGGGAATGGGGTTGCCTTTCCCACTCAGGTGTGGAAGAATGGTGTAGTGAAAGGACCCTGGAGTACAGTGTGAGACATCTGTGTTCAATTCCCAGTTCAACCAGAGATGGTCTGTGCTGAATTGGGCATGTCACATAATCTGCCTTGTGCCTCTGTAACATGGGGTTTTGAATTCCCAACCTGTGGCAGTCATTGTGAGGTGTCCTGCCATTTTATTTTTGTGATTTGTTTTTTATTAATTTTCTTAAAGAAACAAACAAGAAAAATTATTATGGCTTGTCCATGTCCCCCAGCAGTCTGCATTTTACAGGCTAGCTAAAAAAATTAGGGAATTATGCAGCTATATAACTTGTCAAAGCAACAAGACTAGACAGCACAGAGAAACCATGCATGTGAAGCGGGGGTAAAAACAGATTAAAAAAAGACAAACTGACAAAAAATTGAACTTGGGGAATGGGTGCAGGAAGCAGGAAGGAAAAACAGAGAGGTCCGGTGGAACTGAACTCTGTCATTATTTCAGCACTCTTAATCCAAAAGGATTAAGAAACAGGGTCCAAATTTCTTCCAATTCTTATAATTTCTCCCCATAGCGACAAGCTATTCTTTCTTGAGGTGTCCCATTGTTAATGACTGTGGGGTGCTCAGTTAGGATGTTGCTGACGGCCATGTCATATACCTAGATTGAATGATGTGAACTGATCATTACCCACCACTGAACGTACAGCAGGTATGAAAATCTTATGGGCCCTGAAAAATCTTGATGTCTCAAGTGGGGGCCCCCCAATTGCTGAGGCACCCAAATACAGGTGTACTTTGTATTTTGTCATTCAGCTGGAATTTTTAAGGGACCCAAGGGAGCAAGGTAACACGATCCCATTGAATTTTGGACCCTTAACCTTCTTAGGATCCCAGTGTAAATTGTTCTTTTACCTTAAATTCTTGCTTGGACTTAGTGTATGGAATTGCCTAATTCTAAATGAATATCATACAGTTCCATTCTATTCTAAATAGAAAGATCTGCGTATTGATTGATCTTGCATTTCAGATATTTGCACATCCTCCAGAGAAGCACATTCCCAAAGACCTAGCCAGAAATAGAGACCACCCGGAATCTGTCTCTATAAAACCATATATGAGTTTTGCATTTCACCATTTTCCCTTAATACAATAAGAAACTAAAACCTTGTGATTACTAAATTCTTTTAAAGTCTAGACATTTTCTGACTGTTCTTCTCAAGGCCTCCTTCACCTCTGCGTTTCTCAGGCTGTATATGAAGGGATTGGCCATGGGAGTCAGAATTGTGTAGAAGAGAGAGAACACTTCGTTGAGGTCTCCAAGTGTGTTGTTTTTTGGTAGCAGATACAGAACGATCAGGGTCCCATAGAAGACTGACACCATGATGAGGTGAGAGAAGCAGGTGGAAAAGGCCTTTTGCCTCCAGGTGGTGGAAGGGATTTGTGACAGGTTGTCCCCCTTTTCTGGGGTGCCACCTGATGTACTGGAGTCCCACTGAGCCTGCCTGTCCCACCAGCCTCAGGTCCCTCACCCTGTCCTGCTGAGCCAGGCCCTCAAGCCTCCTCTAGCACACATACAGGTAGGGACACACCCATCTGCAGAAAGACCCAGACACTGAAATCAGATCTGCATGGGAAGAATCAGCTAAGGGATTGCCTACCACTCAAGTGCATACCCCCTCTGGGTGTAAACCCAAAATTGTATTGTCTTGCACTCACAGAGAACTGTACAGCGTAAGCTCATGAAAATCAACCCCTCCCACAATGTGGAGGAAGATATGCACAGCCTTTTGCCCCCCAGTTATGAATTGCACAAACTGGTTTAGAAAAAACAAAACAAGTGTATTAACTACAAAGGATAGATTTTAAGTGATTATAAGGGATAGCACACAGATCAAAGGATCTGGCCCCCAATGGCACTTGCTCCCTTGTGCCTATTATTCTTGGAAACTCATAGCAGCCGAACAAAATGATGAGATTTTAGATAAGGCATTTTGAGCAATTAAAGCCATCTTTGGGGAATAGTGCCACCACTGTGAAGATGCCCAACACCTGATACAGGTACACACAGATAAGAAAAGCTTGGATCCTCTCTGTAGGGCAAAGGTGCTGAACCAAAGACAGCTTTGATGGGCCCCATTCTTCACACACTTTCATTTCACCATCACCTATCACCCAGAAGCCCAGAACAAGACAGTTAATGTACTGTCCTGAAAAAGGGAATACCTCCCTGATCATACCCATACAGTGCTGACATACATCCTCAAGCCCCCCATTTTCCAGGCTGCTTATTCTCCAAGCCCTCCTTTCCTGTAGGGATTCAGTTATGAAGGATGAGCCCCCCAGAACCTTCAGAAACAATACCTAGACCCTGCACAGCCATTACAGTCAAACTTCCTTTATCAGACAAGCATTTTCATAGAGAATTTACTACACTACTGTACAGTCTGGTGGGACTTGAACCCAGCACTATAGGGCTATAAGACAACCAACATTCCCCTATTGCCACCTATAATTTGATGAGTGTTTGCAGCACACAATCTGAAGTGGTTGAACACCAGGGGACACTCTGCCTCAAAGAAGCTGATGGACAGTGGTTTTAGCAAGCCCTAATTGGCTCCTTGACTCTATATAAACCCATGGCTGAAAAGAGGGTGTCTTAGTGGTGACTGAAGACTGACTGCTGGCTGGTTAGGTTTTAGCTGGCAGGCTAGGCAGAAATAAACAAAATTGAAACCAGGCTAGATGATGAAGCTAGGGAAAGCACTTAGGAAGACTAGATGCAAGCAAGGGGAAAAAAAGGTAGATTTTCTGGAACCAGAAGAGGGACCAGCAAATAGGAGGTCAGGGAAGGGAATGGGGGGGAATCTAGTAAACTCCCTAGATAAGGACTTAAAGATAGAGGCTATCAAACCCCTGAGAATGGTTGCATGGATCAGAAAAGTGCTGGAGACAGAGCAGGAGCTAAGATGCTACCTGCTGGAGGCTCCTTAGTGGAATGTAAAAACAGAGAACATGCAGGGAAGCGCCTTAAGACTAAGGTGCTAGGTAAAATAAAAAATAAGCTGCCAGCTACCCAAATTCCTCACTGAAGCAGGAGGGCTAGTGTCTGGGGTGTCAACTGAAATGTCAGGAAATAAAGCAAGGAATAGGTAAAGATAAGGTGATTAACAGCTGAGGCTAATTAGCAGAAGAGGTGATAGCAAGGGCTTGACAGCTGTGTTGGCCACATTTTAAGAGAAGGATGTGATTGGATTGAGTGACTGTAGGATATCGGATATTCTGGACTAAGTCCTTTATTCCTCTGTCTGTGAGAGGCTACAGCTGCCAAAGATTTGGTCATGTAGCAAATACTTCCAAAGGGCAAAAACAGTGCAGTAAGTGTGGAGGTGACCATTCATCTGATTGTGAGGAAGGGACAGAACAAATGTTGCAACTGTGGAGGAAAACACAGCTCAGCGTATGGAGGATGTGTTGAGGCAAAGCGAGATGGAGAAATGCAGAGAACCCAAGTTACTAGTAACATCTGTGCAGAAGCTGCTAGGAGATACCTAAAAGAGAACCTGATGTGGGGAAAGGGAATAGCCTGCAACAAATGTATGGGAGCTAATGAGTGGCATTGGATGAAAGGAGATGACATACTTATAGAAACAGATTCTTTACATTAATGATTGATGTAATAAATTGAAGGCCTCAAACAGGGAAGAAAATGGAAAATAAGCCTTATAATTAAAGCTGCTGATAGGTTGTTAGCCCACAGGTGCTTATCATTGGAACAACTTCATACTTTCCTAAGCAAAGGAAGGTTAAGAGAAGAGCAATGACTATCTGTGGCTGCGATGCCCACAGCTTAATAGCACCCAGGCAAGAATTAAAGACCAATATTTTTTATATGAAAACAACGCCTGATATATGCATGTAAGATTTGGCTAACAGAAAAACTAGACTCTAAAGTTCCAGGATATGGTCTATATAGACATGATAGAGAAATAGGAAAACACGTGTGTGCCTGCACCTTTACTAAGGAGAACCTGAACTAAATTGAAGTAGAGATTAAAAAGCTAAACACTGAGTATAATGCTTTTGAGATATACTAATACAATGTCATTCTGCATCTCAAAGACTTTATAATGTTTATAACCCACGCAGGAAACTAGAGGCTCTGGGCCTGAAAGAATTAATTGCCGATGTCATGTGCCCATCCATTATTTGTGATTCTGAATACTCACAACAGATTGTGGGAAAGTAACAAAAAAGGATAAAAATAGAAAATGGCTAGGGCAAATCTTTGAAAAGAATAACTTAGTAATATTAAATGATGGAACACCCACCAGGTTCAACACAACTGGTGGAAGCGTCTCATGCCCAGATCTGAGACTAGCTTCTCACTCCATAGGGAGGGACTGCAGCTGGGAAATTGACAGAGGGAAGGAATGGGTGGTGACTGCTTCCTGACATTAATTACATATCAAGGAAATACTGAAAGAGGATAATATCCCCACTTGGAATTTTTTTTAAAGCAAACTGGATAAATCTTAGGAAACAGAAGTGAGGAATATGTGACTGAGCAATGTACCAGTGAAAATACGGAGGGATTCTGTAGTAATATTAATAAGGGGAACATGACAGCTAGCCTAGCTATTCCTAGAATACTAACACAACCTAAAGATAGGAAAAACAGAATATGAAACAGTAATGGGGAGGGGGGGAGAGGAATAAGGCACACAAGGCAACAAATAATCCTTAAATAGTGGATTGAATGAAATTATATAAAGTAGCTTCACAAAGGGCTATAAAAAAGGCAAAAAGCTGGAGAATGTAATACAGGAAAGTAAATAAAAATACCAACCCAATGAGGGTCTATAAACTAGGCAAATGAATGCAATCAAGGGTAAGAGCTACGTAACACCAAGCCTTCCAGCTGCAGGGGCAGGGAGTAATAAGCTCTAATAACGGAAAAGCAGAAATTCTGGCCACCATATTTCAAACAGTCAGTCAGTAATGACAAGGATCAGAAGATACAAATTAGGGAGAGGAAAAGAACATTAAGGATAAATATTAGATGAAGAGGTGGGATTGGAGGAGAATGTGGATATTTTAAATCAGTGATTTTCTTTTCTCAGTGGTTCAGGAGCCAAATTAGTGATCAACATTACCCAAATGAGTGTGAATTCATTTCATTTACTATAGTAACATATATTCAGATTAAACAGTATGATGGAAAATATGTATAGTAGTCTCACAGCAAAATGACTGACCAAATAGTATTTTATCAACTACAATTGGTTAATAACACAGTAAAAGCCTCCTGCTTGGTTAATAACTTGTGTTAATTAAATCTCAGTGTGTTAATATCATGGGCTGCAAAGAGTCACTTATGTCGAGAGCCGCAGCCTTAGGCTCGCTGTTTGAAATGGAAGCTGGAGCCTGATTTAGGTAAAACCAGGGAAAGGATGGCAAGGAAGAGATCAGAGGAATATCTAGAAAAAGGCAGGTTCATACGCAAAGCGGGTTCTGGCGAGGTAGGAGTGCGATTGACCATGTTGTCAGGGTAGAGACAGAAGCACACAAAATCATGAGAATCCTAGAATTAGTGATACTAACCTTCCTGGACATAGGAGAAGCATCCAATGTGTTATGGAGAGAGGCACTACTGCATAAAGTGGCCTCGGTGGGTAATATAGGAAAACTGTATGGACGGATAAGGGGCTTCTTAGGCAAAAGAACCGCACAAGTCCGAATAGAGAGAGCTTTTCCCAACTTAGTCAATTGCAGGTGGAACTCCACAGGGGGGTTTAGTTAAGCCAGGCTACAACATCCTGATAAACGCTCACCCTGATGAGATGAGCTCTGGAATAGGGATCATGCTGTTTGCTGACTGTGCCATACAGACCAAAACCAGAAACCTTGAAAACGTCTCCAAAAGAATCAATGATGCACTTAAGAGAAGTGCTGCAGAGGTGGGGCAAAGCAAAGGGAAGGATCCTCACAACAAGGAAAAGTCCAAAAGGTGGAGAGTTACAGCTGCATGACCCACAGAAAAATATAGTGACATTACAAAGTCCTAGGCGTGACCTTTGGTAACAAGCTTTCTTGGAGGGACCATATTGAAAGTATAAGTGCAAAAGTAAACCAGATCTCTGGACCATCCTGGGGAGTGGATATAAACATGGTGATAATGCTATAAAGGGTGCTAATTAGACCAATTATTGAGTAGGGACACTGGGCCTGTGGGTTGGCAATGGACACAGATCTGAACTAGATTACATATCATGTGCCTTCAATACTATAGCTCTGTGGACTACAGACAGCAGCTGGTGAAATGCCTATAACTCTTAGAATGAAGCTCCCAGATTTAACCTTTTGTTTAAATCTAGGCAATAGTGAAGATAACACTAAGATGACATGATTCTTAGGAATTAAGTGAAGGTCAGTTAAGACAAACTCAAAATTCCCCATGTAAGTAGAGAATGGAAGTGGACAATGGATCTTAATGAAAAACAGGGATTGAAAAGAGACCAAAATTTATAGTGATGGGAAAACACTCAAATCACCCCCTGCCAAGACAGATATGGAATTAGATAATGAAATTAATAAAAGAATCCTAGATAAGATGTTAGTTATAGTGATTTGCTATAGGTGGGAACATTACTGCCAAATACATACAGAGAAAAGAACATAGTGGGAACAGCTTCCTGCATGCCCTCACTCGGACTTAAGAAAACTGTACAGCTAACTAATTTTGTATCTCTCTTTATGACTGAGCTAACAGGGATTACACTATCACTAAATCGTGTTTAGATGTGTGACCAGCTGCTGTGGCCCTCCTGTCTGACTCCCTATCAGGGCTTCAGGCAACTTCCAGTGGTGACTCTGAGAGCAGAAATGGTTTCCTAAATGAAATATTACTGCTAACAACAAGAAGACTGGAACTGGATATAACCATTGTAATAGCCTCGATCCAGGTGCAGGCAGGCAAAAAATGCTATTAATCATGAATGAGGTGACCTAGGGATCCCTTTAAGCAAACTGGAATTTAAACACCTAATCAAAAGGTGAGCTAAGAAAAGAATGTTAAGAACTGTGGGCAAATGCAATGAAAGGGAAAAATGCCAAGAAGTTAGTCCAGCAGTTGAAAAACTCGATATAATCCAAGGCCCTGAGAGGAAGAGTGAAGTGGCTCTAAGCGGGGCATTGTGGATTTTATAGTCATTTATTTCTAACTGCCAAGCAGAAAGATGGCTTATGCATAACATGCCAGGCCCGGGAAATGATACAGCCAATCATTTGGGAGTGTAAAGACTGTACCAATGAAATGAGGTTTTCTAGAGAAACTCATTGGCCTTAAAGTAACATTTTTTTCTTTGCCACATCTATCAAGAATACAAGGGAAATGGGTCCAATAAAATTAGCTCTTCTGCAATTCTTTAAGAATACCAGGAAGGGTGGGAGACTAAGTCATGAGCAAGATACAAAGTACAGTGCCTGGCCGTCACAGACTAGGGAAGTGAGTCTGCTATGTCGCAAAACCCAAGTGTCCATGCAACAATGCAGAGCCCTAGCTAGCTGCCATGCCTGCCCTGCTTCTCTGTTCCTGAGCTGCCGGCACATGGAATCCCAGCCCCAACTCTGATACCAGGTATTGACCCTCGGCCCGATTCCTGATTCTGTCTCCGGCTCTGACCCTCAGCTTGACTCTTGACCCTGATACTGACTCTGACCCAGGCTTTAGTTCTGGGATTTCAATCTTCTGCCTCTAGACCTGCCTACCTTCGCCCAGCATCCTGACAGCTAGTCATGAGTCATACATCGTAAACATGAATAGGTATATCCCACATTCTTCACAGGCGGCGAATCTTGAATTGCTAACAGGGCACGCCTGCGGGAGGTCCACCGGAGCCATCTGCTGCCCTCCCGGCGACCGGCAGAGTGCCCCCCGCAGCATGCCGCCCCAAGCACATGCTTGGCGTGCTGGGGCCTTGAGTCGCCCCGATTGCTCCAGCACTCTCATACCCCTGGTTGGAAGGTGATACATAAATGCAAAGCAGGAGCAGTTTAGCACTGGGTGCTCCTGTCTAGTCAGAGTGCAGCTCAAGCTTGAGCTGAACTCATTTCTCGGGGTTTCAGACGAGGTGGGTGAGGTAATACCTTTTATTGGACCAACTTCTGTTGGGGAGAGACAAGTTTTCAAGCTACATGGAGCTGTTCAGGATTTGGCAAACAGGACTCTGGTTCCACTAAGTCTTTCATCCATCTGCAGAAATGGGATTGTCTGGGTAAAGAGACCTGCAGCTACTGAAGGGATGAGCAGGTGCATTTCCATCTGTTTGGAAAATGGGCTTCCCCTTCGATTTACAAACTCATAATGTGCCCTCATATTTGTATTCGCTCTGCATGCTCTTTAATACAGTCCCACTTCAGCCTTTCTCCCACTTGATTAATTTTGCATCTCCAAAGCTTTGTAGCTAACAACGTCCAGTGTGACGTGTACAATGTGACTTGCATAATTGCATCCTTTAAGTCTAATGATCCTATGTGGCAAATATTTGAGATCATGATTAAACACCAGCTTACGTTTTTGGGAGATGCCTGTCCAAAGCGATGGCCTGTAATGTAGTTGCACTGCCCCTTTCTTAGTAGTCAATATATGCTGCTCTCTAGTGGACATTTCTGAAAATAGCTGCCCATATCTCAGCCTTTCAATATACTGCCACCATTTTAGAGTATAACTTTCCCATCCTTGTATTGGCCACTGGAATCTACTGGTCACTAATCAGAATTTCTGACACCGCCCCCACCTCATTTCCTCTCCTCTGTTGCCATCTAGTGTCAATTTCCCAGCATGACCGCCTGTTGCTCTGCTTTCCTGTAGTGGATTCCTGTAGCTGTTTCTTTCCCATTTATGGCTCTTATGTCACCTGGTAGCCATTATTTAGTATAACAGCCCATTTCTCACTCCTTAACTTCTCCTACTTACACACAGTTCATAACATAGCATAGAGGTCCTCTTCTCTTCAGTGCTCTGTCCTCACCCCTTATACACCATTATTTAGCTTAACCTCCTTTTCTACTTCCCTCTGTTGGTCATTTGGCACCATAACATCTCCTTTCTTGCCCTTCCAACTTTGCTGCCCAATGGATAGCAGCCACCGCTGCACCTTTCCCATTGCTCTGCCCTCTAGTGGCGCTAAACAGCATAATCACATCTTTCCTCATTTCTTACCTATTGCCAGGTGTGTGCTGTTCCAAATATATAGCCCCTGGGAACAAAATTGTACCACAGCACGATTGCAACATTAGTGGCTACAACAGCAACTACAACAGCAGTGGTGGCTCTGAGATTTAGCAAATATCAGAGGTGTAGCCGTGTTAGTCTGGATCTGTAAAAAGCGACCGAGTCCTGTGGCACCTTATAGACTAACAGAAGTACTGGAGCATAAGTGTTAGTGGGTGAATACCCACTTCATCAGAGATTTAGCAGGGGTTTCCCCTCAACCCGGTGCATTTCTGTTGCTGTGGGGTCTGTTTCCAATGGAAATGCAGAGACTGAAGCTACCATGACAGAAGCCCAGTGGCTCTCCAGGCTGAGATTCTCAAAGGGTGTCTATCGGAGTTCAGCACCCTACTCCCATTCCCAAGGGATTTGGGTGCGTAACTCCCATTAGGTCCCTTGGAAAATCTTTCCCGCTGTGCTGAAGCCTTACCATTCTCACCAGTGCCCAGCTCCCCTGCCTCCTGGAGCTGACGTGCTCCCAGTCACTGAGCCAGCACTGCCATGTCTGGCATCCCAGGGTTCTGCCTGTTGGTAGGTGCTAGCTGCTTCCTCTGGCGATAGGTCCCTCATGCCCCAAGGAGAGAGCCCTGCATGGAGCAGAGATAAGGCACCTGGGGCAGACAAGACACCATGCCCTGAAAACTACCCCCTTGGGACATGCCCTTGTCACAGTCAGTTTTGGGGATACTCATTGTAACAGGTCTCCTCTCTTTAAATGGCTCTGTGCCGTTGACAGCAGTAGAGCAGCTGGTACCCTGCAGCACCACAGGCTGGGTCTTTTGTCAGCCACCGTTTGACAGACCCGCCCCCAGGAACAGCCTCGGTTCTACGTGTGTCCTGGCAAACTCCCGGCTGGGTCTGGACAGTCCTAGTGCCCCTGGCTTGTGAATCCACCTATTCGTTTGCCCAACCATCCCACCTCCCACAGCCTGGTGAGCCTGGGGCTTCTGCCTTGCCAGAGCTGCTCCCAGCCAGGTATAGCCCAGATAAGAGCTGTGACGATGTTCCTGGAGAAGTGTCCAGAGGTCACCACGGGGGCTTGGCCATTTGTCTCCAGCCTGTGTGAGAGCAAAGAAGGTGGCTGGTTTGCAGAGGGTTATGATGGCAATAAGCACAATTTCCTGGGTGGCAGATTTCCCAGGTTTACGTCCCCATTTATGCTGCACCAAGAGTTAGTATTTTTATTGTCTAAACATCTATTTTGGTCAAAAATAGCTTAATTTACAGATATAAAAATTTGTCTCCACTCCACCTGGTGCCCAGTTTAAAAACTCCATGATGGGAACATGGTTATGGCCTCCTACCTTCCTGGTCCTTCCACTTAGATGGATAGCACTGAGTGAGATTTTCAATGGAGGTTTTCAACTTAATTTTATTGGGGGCTGATTGCTTAAATCACCCAGGCAGCTTGGAAAACCTCATGCTAAGTTATTATCTAGGAGCCTCTGCCTGTATTTGTGAAAATCCTGACTGCTTTGCTCAAGGCTTCCTTGACCTCTCTGTTTCTCAGGCTGTAAATGAGGGGATTTACCAGGGGAGTCAGGACTGTGTAACAAAGAGAGAGCACTTTGTTCAGGTCTCTCAGTGTATTGTGTTTCAGTAGCATGTACACAATGATTATGGTTCCATAGAAAATGGTCACCACAGTAAGGTGGGAGGAGCAGGTGGAAAAGGCCTTCTGCCTCCCGGTGGTGGAAGGGATTCTCAGGATGGTGGCAATGATACACACATAGGACATCAGGGTTAGTAGGAATGGAGGTAGGGTGAATACACAGGCTAGTATGAAATCCAGCAATATGATCAGGTATGTGTCCACGCAGGAGAGTTTTATCAATGGGGTGGATTCACAATAAAAATGGTCAATTTTATTTGGGCCACAGAATATTAACTGTGATATAAATAAGACAAAGATGGTAATAGCCAAAAAGCCATTGAACCATGACCCAGCAACCAATTGGAGGCAAACCCTAGTATTCATCAGAGCTGAGTAGTGCAGGGGTTTACATATCGCTAAATACCGATCATAAGACATTGCCGCTAGGAGATAACATTCCGCACATGCCAGAGAACCAGAGAAATACAGTTGTGTAAGGCAGCCACTGACTGAGATGGTTCTGTTCCCAGTCAGGAAACTGGCCAGCATCCTGGGCAGGATAGTGGAGGTGTAGCAGGTCTCCAAGCAGGAGAAGCTCCCGAGGAAGATGTACATGGGGGTGTGAAGGTGCTGATCAGCCACAACAAGCACAACGATGAGGATGTTTCCAGCCATGGTCGTGATGTATATTACTAGGAACAGCAGGAAGAGAAGAATGTGCAGGTCAGGGAGATCCCCAAATCCCAGGAGGGTGAATTCCGTGATGACTGTTTGATTTCTCCAGTCTGTGTCAGCCATGGGTTGAGTCTGGGAACAATAAAAAAAAACAACCCTGCCATTGAATTGGAAGAACACAGTTAATCATGTCTCATGAATTGATTTCACAAATATTCAGAAAATCCCCTTCTGCTGGTGAGAGGCTGAAATGTTAAGGCTAAATGTAGGCTTCAGAGCAAAGTGCCAGGAGTCTCAGTCTGAGAACAGAACACTGGTATCCATGCCAGAGTTTATGCTCTAGTTAGAGATGGGGGATTAGTGATGACAACATATTTGGGATTTGTACACTACATTTTAATTCAAAAGTGGAGGAGGCATAAAGTATCAAGGGATGAATGGTTAGTTATTCTTGATATATGGTGAATGATTTTAGTGTACAGTGCTGCTACCCCTAATCCCAAATCATGGATGGATGAAACATTTACGAGGTGGAGGAGTTTGAAGTGTCAGGGGGTGGGTGTTTAGTTATTTTAAGAATATTAGTCATTCATTTTTAAAGTACCCTTCTTTGGCCAAGTCGTTTTTTATCACAACACTGCAGATGAGAGTGACTGTACACCCCACCAGGGAGACCTTCACTAAAGGAAGAGTGAAGGTTAATGCATTGTGTGAGTGGTGCAGTAAGGTTAGGGAAACAGTCCCGCATATATCTGGGCAATGCTTTAAGACTACAGAGGCCCTTATTGGAAGACACAATAGAATATTGAAAGCTTTGATTGAGACATCTAGTAAATGAGGATGGAGGGCATTAGTAGAGCCACACCTCTGGAATAAAGAAAAATGTACTGAAGCCGGACGTAATTGTTGTAGAAGACAACATAGTTGCTGTAGTGGATGCCACAGTCCGTCGGGAAGACGAGGCTGGTAGTTTGGAGGTAGCCTACAGGAATAAGGTGGAATAGTACTCTGAGCTGGAAGAGGAAATTTAAGAATTCTGGAGGCAAGGTCATACACTTCTTTGGGTTCATAATTGGGTCATGTGGTAAACGAAGCGAGTTACCGATGCTTTTCTGATTTCCGTATTTTTCTTGGAGCATAAGATTGTTTTTTGCACAAAGAGTTCTAATAGTCCTTAAGTCCTTGCTTCGGTTGCTAATTTGCAACTCACACAATCATGTCAAGCATGCGTCTATCATACCAGGCCTCAATGACCTATAACATATTACATGGATATATGAATCATCGTGTGTGTGTGTATAAGTATATGTATATTGTGTATATCTCGTATACCCCAACAACACCTGCGCAAATGTAGCCAAATGCCTCATCTAATTAGTGATGCACATGAATGGATTAATGAGATTTCCATTGTTTCTACTTACAATCCAGAGAAACCACAGCCAAGGGAATGGGCTTGGCAGAATCAGCAGGGAAAGTGCCTCACCAGGTAAGTGAAAAAACTTATAATGGTAATGGTATTTTATTGGCAGCCTGGATGCCTCCCACTTATTCTACATCTCTCATGTCTCTTCAGTGAAGCTCAACAGGATCATCTTTCCCTGCTGATTCTGCCAAGCCCACTGTATTGAATCAAATGTGTTTGCCAAATTAATGGGCACAATAGCAATTTCATGTCCATTCCGCTTAACTCCCTTAATCAAGTTGTCCAGAATGGACATGTTCTCTACACGTCCAGGAGTGGAGAGAGAACCTTTGTCTATGACATATCTTAACTGCAGTAGTGAATTTTTTAACTAAAATATTAATAGATTATCCAATCCATACAAATCCTATAGGTAAAGCTCTCCAAGAAGATACATAAAAGTTTAGCTAACTTTTCAGGATCCTGAAACTTTGGAATTAAAATAGTCCTGTTTTTCATTAAAAATATTCTGCGATTTGCATATTTGAAAACCAAAGATTATTTTTTTTTGTAATATGAGAATCCAAATATAAAAGGTCCCATTAACCGTAACCCTATCAGGAGCCGAGGCACCAATTCTACAAATAGCTGCAAAGCCTCTCTAACCTCATCAGTAAAGATCGGACTTACCAGTAAATTATTGTCCCGTTTCTCTGCTGTACCACCAGGGCCCATCTTATTTACTATCTCATAACTGGGAGGACTTGGTGCAGAACAAAAGACATTGGCACCACACAATACACCAAACCACAGCCCACTTGGAGAACAGACATGCTCATGAGACAGAAGTGACAAAGGGGGAAAGAAAGGACACAACAGTGTGGCCAATAATTATATCTCCTCCAAGGAGTGACCTGACTATTGCTGTGGTTCTTCTGATAAAGGGGCCATCAATCAGATTCACGCTCACCAAGGGGGACTGTTGGTGGCTCTGTCAAAGCTGCTCAAGTGCCTAACACGTTTACACTCTGGGCAGTGGCTTGGTGCAATCTAAGCTGAGCACTCACAACCAATAAAGGGTTGTACCCTGGGTTTTAACTGTCTGTCCTGAGGTTGGCTAGTCCATTCCTGCACCAACACTAGAAGCTCATACTCACTTCCCAGGGAAGTCATTGAGATGAAGGGCTTAACTAGATTCCAGAAGAGACTAGATATTCCTGCTGGCCATATACAGACCCAGAGTTACCATGATTAATGGCAACAATAGTTTTGGAAGGGATATTAAACCTTGTGTTCTGGGGGTTCCACCAATGTCTAACTATCATAGACCAACATGACGTGTGTGTATGTGGGAGGGGGGGGAGAGATTACCCCACACCTGCTGCTGCAGTGTATTTAAATTTGCCTGTGAAACATCTAGTGCTGACGACTCTTGGAGAAAGACACCCGACAGGATGGCCTTGGGTCTAATCTACTCTGGCAATTCCTGCATTACCATGTTCTCCTCAAGTGATAGAGAAACCCAACATTCCAATTCGTTCCAGAACTGACTCTCTTTCGGTACTTCAGCCTCTGACAGGCTGTTACCTGGAAAACGTTGACCTGGCTTAGGTGACTTTGTAACACTTTTTGGTGAAGATCAATACAAATATATCATTTAGGAGGAGGTTGTCAAATTATCTATGGGACCTAGACATTAATCCTCTCCTGAATAGAAAAACAGGACACCCAGTTCCTAGGTGGCTTTGAAAATCTCAATCTTCACCCCTCTGCAATGTGTATCTTGCTACAACAAGGTTGCATGAAATATTCACAAAGCACCTTCATGCCCTGGTTTGGAAGGTGGTATAGAAATGCAGTCAGGAAGAAGGGGTTCACCTGTAAGCAGAGGACAGCTGAAGCTTCAAGGAATGAGCTTTTATTTCTCAGTGTTTGGCAGCCTGGTGTCTGTTTCCATCACAGAAGTTCTTGGATGTCATCATTCGATAGAAATTGAATAGTCTCAGCAAAGACACATGCATCTATCTGAAGGGACAAGCAGCTGCTGTCATCTGTTAGAACATGCTCTTCCCCTTCTGTTTACACAGTCCAGAGGTCACCTCATATTTGTATCCTTCTCCACGGCAGGCTGTGTCTCCCCTGATTCCACCTCCAGAGGGGCTGAGCCTGGGGAGTTAGTGCTGTATTTTCTGTGCAGACAGTACAAACAACTGTCCTGATGCAACCAGCCTCCCATGCCCAGAGGAATCATCTGTCTGCTCCCTGCTGTATGAGGTCACTGCTGTGCACGGCTGAACTGTAACACCGCACCCATGGAGTGCATGGCCCTTCAGAGAGTGACTCTGCTCAGTAATCTTTGCTCATGTCAGGTGTCCCGCTGCTGTCAATGGAATCATCAGGCAAATGAATCAGGCCTGATTCTTGCCTGCATATTTATACCTGCCTCTGGAAATTTCCACTACATGCATCCAACGAAGTGGGTATTCACCCCCAAAAGCTCATGCTCCAATACGTCTGTTTAGTCTATAAGGTGCCACAGGACTCTTTGCTGAGGCACCTTATAGACTAACAGACGTATTGGAGCTAAGAGGGTTCTGATCTGTCAGGGAAGATTATCTGAAATACAGATTCTTACATTTTTAGCCATGTGGTGAGTCTAGATCAGGAGTAGGCAACCTATGGCACATGTGCCACCTTCGGCACGCAAGCTGATTTTCAGTGGCACTCACAGTGCCCGGGTCCTCTGCATTTTAATTTAATTTTAAATGAAGCTTCTTAAATATTTTTAAAACCTTATTTACTTTACATACAACAATAGTTCAGTTATATATTATAGACTTATAGAAAGACCTTCTAAAACATTAAAATGTATTACTGGCTTGCGAAACCTTAAATTAGAGTGAATAAATGAAGACTCAGCACACCACTTCTGAAAGGTTGCCAACCCCTGGTCTAGATGTCATGGTGATAGGCACACTAATAAATAATAGTGCAATGTCACTTGAGCACCTCACTACCTGTGCTCTCATGTAAATCCCAATCTTCACTTCCATTAATTTCTAATGTGAAATTGGGGTTTCAAGTCCCTTAAGCAACTGAGACTATCAGACCATCCCCCATAGATTTACAGGGACGGAACAAAGTGAAAGTTAGTAAGAAAGAAAGAGAAAATGGAATCAGGCATGAGTTTAAAGGAGTCAACTCATTTTAATGCTTGTTTTGTCTTTTACATTGATTTTATTGTATGGAATTTTCTAACAAAATCGCCTCTCCTCCCATTTCTGCACATGCAACAAGTGAACTTTTGTATACTTGAATGATGAAGGGGAAGGTCCTTCACCTTTCTACCTTGTGTCAGATTTACTTGCTCTGGCTCAGGTGTTAGATCCCCCCTTTCCCAAAGACTAGGGAAATGGCTGGAGCTAGAGACCACTCTGATCCTATCTAAGTGCTTACATGGCCCCTGTGACTACAGCTGGCCAAAAAATTCCTTTGGACAATTTCTTACCTTAAATTCCTCCTCCTCTTTTTTTTTCTAAAAAACCCCCAACATTATCCCAGGGAAAATGCCAGTTCCAATGAAAACGTTTGCTGCTATTCCTGTTCTGGAATGAAATTTTTAATTTTAGACCAGCATTTTGAAATCATTTGGTAAATTTCATTTTGTGTCAAGATGTCATTTCATTTGATTTTAAAACACAAAAACTGAAATGAAATTGCATGTTCAAAATTTTCATTTTCAATCAGTTCAAAACTTGCTGTGAGAAAACAGAAGTTTTCCTCCTGCAAAATTTGGAACAAAGATTTTTTTTTAATGAAAAAATTGTTTTTGACCAGCTCCACCTACTAATGTAGTATTTGAGCAAATCAGATATTAACATATTTATCCACAGTACAGGCTTAGGAGGTAGCAAACCCATTTTACAAATGGGAACCTAAGGCACAGAGAGACTAAAAGACTTGTCAAAGACTGGAAAGTAAGTCTTAGCCAAAATGGTCAGGGATGCAGCCCCATGCTCTGGGTGTCCCTACACCTCTGACTGCCAGCAGATGGGACTGGAGGATGGGGAATGGATCGCTCGGTAATTGCCCTGTTCCGTTCATTCCCTCTGAAGCATCTGACACTGGGCATTGTCAGAGAGAGGATACTGGGTTAGAAGGACCATTAGTCCGACCCAGCGTGGCTGTTCTAAAAAGCAAGGAAATTAACCTGGGTAATTTTGAATCTGTCCTGTCCACTTCCACTCTAGACCAGACCTTGTTTCTAATAAGTGACAAATAAAAAAGTGACCCAATGGCGAAGTGCAAAAATTTGAGATGTGTAAATAGGCTATAGACTCCTTCACTGATTGATTGGAGACATTTCTTGCCTCTCCCTGCCTCAATTTCTCCTAATGTGGCCACAATGAAATTTAACTTTTTCTGTGAAACTATGCAAATAATAAATCTCGGGTGCAATGACACCTACTGGCTGGTGTGTCATTACCATCCTGGTGGCTTTATTCACTCTCCCCACATTTGCATTAACCCAGGCATCCTATGTTTGTATCATTGTCACCATCCTGGTTTGGGGGCCTCGTGCTCCTGGCCTGACCCGGCAGGTGAGATCCTGGTGCCTGTATTGCCTGGGGAACCACAAATAGGGTAACCTGGGTCTGGGCCCCCCTAGGCCGGGGTGGGCCCCTGAGGGCTGACCAGAGGGTTAGAGAGTTACCAGAAGAGGGGGTGTAAGCGTGTGTGCTGGGGCTCGACCCTCCCGAGGGCAGAGGGGAGCCACACTGGCTCACTACACGCAGTCTGCTCCGGGCAGGTCCCCGGTGTTCTTGGGCGACAAACACAGAACCGCAAGGCGAGGGCCCTCTGCCTCAGGGCTGCGCAAACAAATGGGTCAGTAACTTGGCCCAGGCCCTGGACCAAGGCGGGGCAACAACAGTCAGGGCTCAGGCCCTAGGGCAGGGGCTGAGCAATAATACACAGTTCAGGGAAGCTCAGGCCCTCTGGTGCAGGGGCTGAGCAGCAATACACAGTTCAGGGAGCTCAGGCCCTCTGGTGCAGGGGCTGAGCAGCAATACAAGTTAGTGACTAGGCCAAGCCCTGGATCAGGGCGGGGCAACAAACAATCAGGGCTCAGGCCCTTGGGGAAGGCACGGGGAAGCTCCGGGGGCTCCTCGGGGTAGTGGGCGCGGGGAAGCTCCGGCCAGTCTGGGTGGCTGCCCCGGGTCCTGGAGGTTTCCCAGTCTCGAGCTCCTGGCAGCACGTCTGCTCCCTGCGGTGGCTGAGACCTGACTGAGCTCTGGCGGCCGGCTTTTATACTTCCTGTCCTGCCCCTTGACTTCCAGGGGGGCAGGAACAGGTGGCGGTGGCTCTGCCCACTTAGGTGTCTGTAAGCGCGCTCCCTCTGCTGGGCAAGAGGGGAGCCACACCGACTCACTACAGGGGGATAAATCCCAGGGGGTGGGTCTGGTGTCAACATCGCTACAGTGTATGGGCCATATTTCCAAAGGGGATGAGGGGCCTAAAGAAGAGGAGAGGCACTTCTGTAAACCCCGCTCAAGGCCTAGGTGAGTTAGGCACCTGCCTGCCATGGAAAGCGCTATGTCCCTTTTTTTTTTTTAAACTGTGACTAGTATAAACATGAATCTTCCCATGTCTCATCAAGAAATATTTGAAACTCATGAGTCTGGTAGCTTTCAAAAATATTTAATAACCACATGTGGAACTCACTGCTGCATGATAATTTTTTTGTGTCTAAAAATAAAATTTGTTTGCTTTATTGTTTTTAAATGTTCAGAGTTTCAGTTTCATCAGACAATCCATTGAGATCAGAATCAGATGCCTTGTGTCTTGACTGACACTACAGAAAGACGTGTCAAAACCTCTATGTGACACAAGTCAAGTCAAAGGAGTAAATGTAGACTTGCACTACATTCATAGATTGTAATGCCAGAAGGAACATAACATAATAACGACCATACTGGGTCAAACCAAAGGAACATAACATAAGAACGACCATACTGGGTCAGACCAAAGGTCCATCTAGCCCAGTATCCTGTCTTCCATCAGTGACCAATGCCACGTGCCCCAGAGGGAATGAGCAGAACAGGTAATCATCAAGTGATCCATCTCCTATCACCTTTTCCCAGCATCTGGAAAACAGAGGCTAGGGACAGCTTTCCTGGCTACTAGCCATTGATGGATCTACCCTCCATGAATTTATCTAGTTCCTTTTTGAATCCTGTCATAGTCTTGGCCTTCATAACATCCTCTGGCAAAGAGTCCCACAGATTGACTGTGAAGAAATACTTCCTTTTGTTTGTTTTAAACCTGCTGCCATTTAATTTCATTTGGTGACCCCTGGTGCTTGTGTTATGAGAAGGAGTAAATAACACTTCCCTATTCACTTTCTCCACAGCAGTCATGATTTTATAGACCTCAATCATATCTCCCCTTAGTCATCTCTTTTCTGAGCTGCACAGTCCCAGTTTTACTAATCTCTCCTCATACGGAAGCCATTCCATACCCTAATCATTTTTGTTGTCCTTTTCTGAACCTTTTCCAATTCCAGTACATCTTTTTTGTGACCACATCTGCACTCAGTATTCCAGATGTGGGTGCACCATAGATTTATATAGAAGGGACCATTGTGATCACCTTGTCTGACCTCCTGCATAAACACAGGCCAGAGACCTGCCCCAAAATAATTCCTAGAGCAGATCATTTAGAAGTACACCCAATCTTGATTTAAAAATTGTCAGGGATGGGGAATCCACCATGAGCCTTGGTAATTGGTTCCAGTGGTGAGTTAATTACACTCACCACTGAAAAATTGTACTTTATTTCCAGTCTGTTTTTGTGTAAGTCGAGGGAAGAATTCTTCCACCGACTTAGCTACTGCCTCTCACCAATAGACTCTTATTTGATCTATGACCCACTATTCTAAATGTATGGGACCCTGAGTGTCATCTTGGCTGGAGAAGCCCTGTCTGTGCTCTCTAGGCTAAAGCGGTTTGTGAGACTGAGCTGAAAAAACATCTTTAGTAAACAGAATCAGTCTCTCTCACCTCCCACTTCACTCCATTGAACTCAGATGTGGCTTCCACATGATCCAAATGATTGTTTGCATATAATTGTGTGTGTGAAAAGAGTTTTGTTTAAAAGAACAGAGCATATGAAAATGGTTCTTTATTTGTATGTGTGTTGTCTGCAGACCATTCTTTTGGTTTTCTTTTTTCCTTTAAATTAACGATTACATATATGACTTGAGCGATAGAGGATCTGGCTCAAAATGGATGAAAAAAATGTATTTCAGTCTGCCTGGGTAATGATAGAGGAAGAATAAAAAGAATTATTTCCAGTGGGTTTTAGAAACGGACTGCTTCAGCCTTTGTTGTTTGTTCTGTCCATGAAAACTGTGACTCCCCAGACTCGGTAATTAAAAATGCCATTAAGGAGTGGGATCAGGGGAGATCTAGCTTTCTCCTGTAACAGCTACAATTATAAGCAGGTATCTGCAGTTCATAAATAGAGGGGAAAGAGTAAAGAAACCTGCATTTTCCTGATGGGACATAAAGGTACCACATACTCAGTTGGAACATGCTAAGAGTATCCAGCACCCTGAAGAAACATGAGAAGGAAAAACTTGAATGTAGCTACCAAATCCTGAAGAGTCGTGCTCCCAGCGCTGGGGCTCTGATCACACTGGCGCTTTGCAGCGCCGCAACTTGCAGCGCTGGAGGAGGTGTTTTTTCACACCCTGCTGCAGCGCTGCAAATCTGCAAGTGTAGCCAAGACCTCAGGAATCTGTCAAGGACTTTGCTGAAAATATGCTCCTCATCTTAGCAACGGATCTAAGACTTATCACACCTGCCATTATTCGAATAACGCTCCTTCCGATCTGACAGCTGAGGCATTGTCAGTTTCATCCAGAACAATTTACAAACTTGGAACCTAATCTTGTAAACCCTTAATCTTTTGATCGATCCCATTGAAGACAATGGGACTATTTGCATGTCTATGGACCGCTTTTGTGATAAGAGTTTCAGGAGTCTGTTCTGTTCCTGTAAAGGAAGTTGAGTCTCCCATTGAAATGCAGTGTTTAGATACAATACCACAATACAGTTTAGGATACTGTTCTACTTAAAATTTATCTTTTAATAAGTCATACACCTGCTGAAATGGCTCCTCATACAACTCCCATATTCCATATAAACAGACTGAAATACTACATATTTGGGGGGGAGGAGGAAGTGAGCAGTTAAGCATGTCGATATTTGTATATACAAACACCCATTTCATCACTGTACTGGAAAATATAGCTGAACTTAATTTTCTATGGAATTTGAAGAAATTGTTTTCTGTGTTAATCAGTGTGTACCTGAGAAAATTACATCCCTTCTAAGAGAAAAGAATCAGTCCACACATACTGAAAAAAAATCCTTCCAACTGGTGTTCAGAAGAGTGCTACAAGACACATTCATAACCTTATGAGCTGAGGGTGGAGAGGAGACCCTCCCACATTATGACCAGCAAAATAAATAAATAAATAATAATAATAATAATAAAATCTCAAAGAGGCAGAGGTTCACAGATTTGCAAACCTAAAACACTGTGTTATGCTTTAAACCACCTCAGAATATACCAGGTTTATGAACATTAAAAAGTTAACTGCAAAGGAACACTGAAGCCCATTAACCTGAACATGTGCCAGCATGCCTTCACTGACTAAAGGTGCAGTCACACCTGCACAGCTGAAAATTAACCTGGCCCTTTTAGGCTAAATGGAGTCATGTCACTAGCTCCATCTCTGTTCTTACATAACAGATCCCAAAACTCCAGTGGGGCATGGTGCTGTCACATAAGGGCTCAGGTATGTGGTGTGATTTTTCAGAATCTCTTTTGGGAATAGTCATGTATGCGAAATAGCTGGTACTTATGATAATGCTATTTCTATGCATGGATCATCTTGGTATCTGAGGTTATGAATATTAGCTATGCTCACTACATGTTTGCACCTTTTGGTAACGCCCACAAGGTATTTAGTGATCACATGAAGGGACAAGTCAAGTTGAATGGCTCATTAAGGAACCTTAGCTCACAGTGGACACTGGAAAAGACCTGTCTACACCCAATGGATTTCTTCTGAATGTTCAAACTAGAATATGTGTGGGGGTGATGGACATGTAACTTTCCCATGTGACTCCAAACACCATCTTTCACGTTGAGAACAGACTTCCCTTTACTTGGCCCTTGGCAGAAGCTAAAAGGTCCTGGGCTAGAAACATCTCCATTTTGCCTCTTTCCTGCTCTGGCCTCTTTCTTGCTCAGGCCTCTGGACTTTGAACATATACTAATGGGAGCATTCTAACCAAGGGACTGAGGACTTTAAGGAAATCTGGAGCCTTCATGTATGGGGACTGTTGTCCCTTTACTAAAATTCAGTGGGGGTGTTTTGGTTGGCTAGCTCCCAGTACTCAAAGAATGGGGAGAGGCCAATGCTCCAGGTCAGCCTGATGGACAGGGCGGGCAGGCTAATTAGGGAGTCAAGAGGCCAGGGTGGGTCCCATCCTCCGTGTAAGCTGGAATTGCCTGGGTCAGACAGAGTGGGGCCAAGCTAAGGAGAGAGCAGGGTCCCGAGCTGAACTAGGGAACAGAGCCGTGCCAACCAGAGGGGCCAGAAAAGCAGCCCAGGATGCAGGTCAGTGTTGGTAGCAGAGTCACAGAGGCAGCCCACAGAGCAGACCCTGTGCTGGGAGCAGGGCTGCAGCCACAGAGCCAGAGGGGTCAGAGAAGCAGCCCAGGGGCTGGAGGCAGAGCAGCAGCAGCAGTGCTGAGGCCGAGTGGAGCCAGAGCTAGAACAATGGAGCTGGGGCTGGAGCTGGAGCAGTGTGGAGCCTGGTGCAGTGAGCAACTGGGGCCAGCCAAGGGAGGGACCCTGGGCAAAGGGCCCAGCACAGAAACACCCCCCCAGCCAAGGGTCCTTGCAGGCCAGACTGCAAGGAGGATCTTATCCCGACGGGGGGCTGATGCTGGGCAAGTGTCCAATCCACAGCATCCCTGCAGCACAGCCAGGGCCTGAGAAGGAGGCCTGGGACCTACAAGGAACAAACAGTGAACTGCCCTGACTTTCCAGAGACACTGGTTGTGATGTTCCCTGCCACAGAGCAGGGTGATGTGTTTTCCTTTAACCTTTCCCATTTTTCCTTATTCCTTTTTAAATTAATTGTTGATTAAATAACTTGTATTTACTTTAAATTGTATGTAATGGTCAGTGGGTCAGGAAGGTGCCCAGTGCAGAGAGAGGAAAGCCAGGAAAGTTCCCCACAATAGTGGGACCATTCCCCCACTTACTTTTATATTTCCTTGATCCTTTGCAGATGTACTTATGAGTTAGATATGCTACAGAGACTGTTCTAGCCTCATTGGTTGCTGAGTTCTCTCTTGCAATGGACAAAGATCAGATGTCTGCTGACTTTCTCATGTGAGTCAGCAGCCTTTGGTACCTGTGGTATAAGCGACATGGCCCTTCTTTGAGTGGTTTTCTTCTTTCCTCTCCAAATGTCAAAGCCTGATCCCATTGAACTCAATAGCAAAACTCCTTTTGATCTCAATGGGAACAGGATTTGGCCTCAAGAGATCAGAGAATGTGATTTTGATCAATTGCTTATCTGTCCAGAGGCAGTTCTCACGTATATTCTACCAGGCTGATTTTGGTTGCCCCTCCTGTATGTCATGCTGGGGAAAATAATAAAAACAATTTGGGCAGTAGTTCTATCAAGATGTACATGGCACACACAGTTCTATGCCTCTTTTTCCATCAAACCCAGACGGTGCAGCATCTTTGCTTTCTTAGTGCCTGGCAGAGAGCAATAATTAGATAAAGGCAAGCTGGCAGAAGCTTAGTTTGGACATAACGGAGGCACTGATAGTATGTTAAGGAAAAGTGGGGTGATTGCCCTTCCTATTCTTCTTTCATTTAAGAAGTTTTAATTTGGGATGCTGCTGGATCCTCAAGGACACCTAGAAGTACAGGTGGCACCAGGGGCCCAAAACATCATTTTAGAACTTCAGTTGTTTAGCAGATGCAGTTGTAAAATTTTAGACAGATAAGTGGGTGGCGGAGGAGATGGGGAGAGCGTGGGGGCACTGGGCTGGGGGCGGGGCGGGGCAGGGAGAAGGCACATGGAGGGTCACTGGGAGAGGTCTCATTTCCCCCCGTTCCCTTGTGGCCCTCTCATGAGTGCAGTACCAGCAAGAAATACATTCTACTTGCACCACTGATTTTAACTGAAGGAAACTCACTGGTTAGCATGGTCCAAACTTGATTTTCCTGAAGGCTTTCTTCAGGGCCTCCTGGACCACTTTGTTTCTCAGGCTGTAGATGAGGGGATTGACCAGAGGAGTCAGGACTGTGTAGATGAAAGACAGAACTTTCTTGAAGTCACTTAGGATGTTGGTGGTTGGGAACATATAGACAATAAGTAGAGTTCCATAATAAATGCTCACCACAATGAGGTGGGAGGAGCAGGTGGAAAAAGCCTTTTGCCTCCCAGTAGTGGATGGGATTCTCAGGATTGTGGTGATGATGCAGATGTAGGACATCAAGGTAAGCAGGAATGGAACCAGTAAGAAAATCAAGCTGAGTGTGAAAGCCAATGTTTCCATCAGGTGAGGGTCATTGCAAGAGAGTTTTACAAGGGGGATGAGATCACAAAAGAAATGGTCAATACCATTGGGGCCACAAAACGATAACTGAGATATTGATAATGTTGTTATGCCACAACATAGGAAGCCACCTATCCAACAGCCACCTGCAAGCTGGAGGCAGGCCCTTCCGCTCATACGGGCTGCATAGTGCAGTGGATTGCATATCGCTAAATACCTATCGTAAGACATCACCAACAGGAGAAGGCATTCTGTAGCAGCCAGAGAGCCAAAGAAATAATATTGTGTGACACACCCATTAAATGAAATGGTCCTGTCCCCAGTCAGGAGACTGGACAGCACCCTGGGCAGGATGGTGGAGGTGTAGCAGGTCTCCAAGCAAGACAAGTTCCCCAGGAATAAGTACATGGGGGTGTGAAGGTGCTGATCAACCAGAACTAGCACCATGATGAGGATGTTCCCAGCCACGGTCGCAATGTAGATCACTAAGAACAGCAGGAAGAGAAGGAGCTGCAGTTCAGGAAGATTCCCAAATCCCAGGAGGATGAATTCTGTGTTAGACGTTTGATTTCCTTGTTCTGGAATCGCCATGGAGTTTGTCTATAAGAAAGAAATTAACTTCAACATAAATGAAAAGCAACGTTCACTCAATAAAATGTCAGCACTGTTTTCATTTTCTGCCTCTTCTGGGTAGTAGAACAATGGGTGAGTGGAGAATGGAGGCCAGTAGAAGGGAAATGCCATCTTGTGATCTCTGGGACATATTTGAGGAGACCACAGTTTCAACAAAACATTAGTCTATCTGAAACATATGTCGTAACTTGACAGATGGCAGCAAACACTCTCGTACCATTGTGATGGGGCTTAGGTACAACAGTACAGAAACGTGTTGGTTCAAATAGTTGCATGTTTCACTACCTGGTGTGTCAAAGCAGAACAGTGTCCTTTCTAGATTGGAGATCCACAGGCCAAACAGGCCAAGATCTGATATTTTAGAGGAAGCCACAACAAAGAAACAAACCAAGCAACTAAGGGTGGGATCTGCAGTGTGTGGGCAGCCAACTCCAAGTGAATTGCCGTGAAAATGGGCCATCTAACTGTATTAGAGCCATTTGAGTGTTTTTATCACCAGACAATTGCCTCTCCTTCTCTAGGCCAAGATTTCATTGTCCTGCAGTCAGACACTCTACATTTAGAGACACGACCTTCATTAAAATCACACAAACAAACAGACAAACAAAACAACTGCAGCTGGAAACTACCATGTTAGCTTGAAATTGATTCTCTCTTGAAAGAAAAAAATACTCTATAAACTTTGAAATTTGTAAGAAATGTGCTATTTTCATATTGTGAGAGGGATGTAGAACCCAAACTTCCATTTCATCATCAATTCTGTGCTTTCAAATGTTGGTGTCCATTCCAAATTTCAAGTTTTAAAAATTTATTTATCAATTTATAATTGCATTTCTAGGTTATTTTTTATTCTATATTACACTGTATTTTATAGATTTTTAAATTTATTTCTATTAAATTATATTATTTTATTTCATTTTATATTATTTCATAAAGCTATACACAATAACTTCCTGAACAACATTTTCATAGAATCACAGAATCTCAGGGTTGGAATGGACCTCAGGAGGTCATCTAGTCCAACCCCCTGCTCAAAGCAGGACCAAACCCAACTAAATCATCCCAGCCAGGGCTTTGTCAAGCCTGACCTTAAAAACCTCTAAGGAAGGAGATTCCACCGCCTCCCTAGGTAACCCATTCCAGTGCTTCACCACCCTACTAGTGAAAAAGTTTTTCCTAATATCCAACCTAAACCTCCCCCTCTGCAACTTGAGACCATTACTCCTTGTTCTGTCATCTTCTACCACTGAGAACAGTCTAGATCCATCCTCTTTGGAATCTCCTCATAAGTCATGTGCTCCAGCCCCCTAATCATTTTTGTTGCCCTCCGCTGGACTCTCTCTCCAATTTATCCACATCCTTCTTGTAGTGCAGGGCCCAACACTGGACACACTACTCCAAATGAGGCCTCACCAGTGCTGAATAGAGGGGAATGATCACATCCCTCGATCTGCTGGAAATGCCCCTACTTATACAACCCAAAATGCCATTAGCCTTCTTGGCAACAAGGGCACACTGTTGACTCATATTCAGCTTTTCGTCCACCGTAACCCCTAGGTCCTTTTCTGTAGAACTGCTGCCCAGCCATTCGGTCCCTAGTCTGTAGCAGTGCATGGGATTCTTCCGTCCTAAGTGCAGGACTCTGCACTTGTCCTTGTTGAACCTCATCATATTTCTTTTGGCCCAATCCTCTAATTTGTCTAGATACCTCTGTATTCTATCCCTACCCTCCAGCGTATCAACCACTCTTCCCAGTTTAGTGTCATCTGCAAACTTGCTAAGGGTGCAGTCCACACCATTCTCCAGTTCGTTAATGAAGATATTGAACAAAACCAGCCCCAGCACCGATCCTTGGGGCACTCCACTTGATACCGGCTGCCAACTAGACATGGAACCATTGATCATTACCCATTGAGCCCGACCATCTAGCCAGTTTTCTATCCACCTTACCGTCCATTTATCCAGCCCATACTTCTTTAACTTGCTGGCAAGAAGACTGTGGGAGACTGTATCAAAAGCTTTGCTAAA
The DNA here is from genome assembly GCF_020497125.1 of Mauremys mutica. Lineage (NCBI taxonomy): Eukaryota > Metazoa > Chordata > Testudines > Geoemydidae > Mauremys > Mauremys mutica. The sequence goes on along the minus strand of NC_059084.1, from coordinate 58,852,286 downwards.
GTCCAGAAATAGCACATCCACTGCTTTCCCCTCATCCACAGAGCCGGTTATCTGATCATAGAAGGCAATTGGGTTAGTCTGGCATGACTTGCCCTTGGTGAATCCATGCTGACTGTTCCTGATCACTTTCCCCTCCTTTAAGTGGTTCAGAATTGATTCCTTGAGGACCTGTTCCATGATTTTTCCAGGGACTGAGGTGAGACTGACTGGCCTGTAGTTCCCTGGATCTTCCTTCTTCCCTTTTTTAAAGATGGGCACTACATTAGCTTTTTTCCAGTCATCCGGGACCTCCCCCGATCGCCATGATTTTTCAAAGATAATGGCCAATGGCTCTGCAATCTCATCGGCCAACTCCTTTAGCACCCTTGGATGCAGTGCATCTGGCCCCATGGACTTGTGCTCCTCCAGTTTTTCTAAATAGTCCCAAACTACTTCTTTCTCCACAGAGAGCTGGTCACCTCCTCCCCTACCGTGCTGCAGAGTGCAGCTGTCTGGGAGCTGACCTTGTCTGTGAAGACAGAGGCAAAAAAAGCATTGAGTACACTAGCTTTCTCCACATCCTCTGTCACTAGGTTCCCTCCCTCATTCAGCAAGGGGCCCACACTTTCCTTGACTTTCTTCTTGTTGCTAACATACCTGAAGAAACCCTTCTTGTTACTCCTAACATCTCTGGCTAGCTGCAACTCCAAGTGTGATTTGGCCTTCCTAATTTCACTCCTGCATGCCTGAGCAATACTTTTATACTCCTCCCTGGTTATTTGTCCAATCTTCCACTTCTTGTAAGCTGTTTTTTTGTGTTTAAGATGAGCAATGATTTCACTGTTAAGCCAAGCTGGTCGCCTGCCATATTTACTTTTCTTCCTACACATCGGGATGGTTTATTCCTGCAACCTCAATAAGGATTCTTTAAAATACAGCCAGCTTTCCTCGACTCCTTTCCCCGTCATGTTATTCTCCCAGGGGACCTTGCCCATCAGTTCCCTGAGGGAGTCGAAATCTGCTTTTCTGAAGTCCAGGGTCTCTGTTCTACTGCTCTCCTTTCTTCCTTGTGTCAGGATCCTGAACTCGACCATCTCATGGTCACTGCCTCCCAGGTTCCCATCCACTATTGCTTCCTCTACTATTTCTTCCCTGTTTGTGAGCAGCAGGTCAAGAAGAGCTTTTCCCCTAGTTGGTTCCTCCAGCACTTGCACCAGGAAATTGTCCCCTACATTTTCCAGAAACTTCCTGGATTGTCTGTGCACCGCTGTATTGCTCTCCCAGCAGATATCGGGGTGATTAAAGTCACCCATGAGAACCAGGGCCTGTGATCTAGCAACTTCTGTTAGTTGCTGGAAGAAAGCCTCGTCCACCTCATCCCCCTGGTCTGGTGGTCTATAGCAGACTCCCACCACGACATTAGCCTTGTTGTTCATACTTCCAAATTTAATCCAGAGACTCTCAGGTTTTTCTGCAGTTTCATACTGGAGCTCTGAGCAGTCATACTGCTCTCTTACATACAACACAACTCCCCCACCTTTTCTGCCCTGCCTATTCTTCCTGAACAGTTTATATCCATCCATGACAGTACTCCAATCATGTGAGTTATCCCACCTAGTCTCTGTTATTCCAATTACATCATAATTCCTTGACTGTGCCAGGACCTCTAGTTCTCCCTGCTTGTTCCCCAGGCTTCTAGAAATTGATATTCAAGGGAAGATTTTGATCTTGATTGACACATTTTTTATCAGCTCTACATTTTCTTCTTTGTCTTTGGTTAAAATAAATAATTCTTTCTCATTTGGTGGCTGTCTAGTCTGCCCTGACTGTCTCTCTTGCCATTGCTGATCCTTAGAGAGACTAGGTGGGTGAGGTCATATCCTTTATTAGACCGATTTACTAATCCTTATTAACTGCTCAGTAAGGCCCTGATCCTGCACAAAGTTATGCATAAGGTTATTTTTACACCTCAGGAATAATTCTCTTCCGTCCAAGCCTTCTCCCACTGAAGTCGGAGATCAAATTTCCACTGACTTCAAGGATGTGGCCCTTTAATTCCAATGGGATTTGGACAGCTAATGCCTTTAGCCTTCTTTGAAACGTATAGCTCAGCTCGGCTGGATTTGATTTCCATTAATAGACGTTGGTAAATGTCAATATCAGCTGACACCCTGATATCAACAACAAACAGTATCAGCAACTGTTGGCATTAGTGCAGCCTTCCCCACACCTTGCACCTGCAGAGATGGTGTCACCGGCCCAGTGGTCGGGCACGGAGCCTCCTGCACCCAGCTGTCCTGGGAGTGAGCGAGCGGGGCTGGGACAGCAGAGCTGCTGAGTATTCCATGCATGGCCGCGGGGCCAGTGACACCCATCCCTGCAGGCGCCAGGTGCAGGGAAGGCTGCCAGAGCCGAGAGCCCCAGCGGATCTGTCAGGAGGCAGAGGAGGAGGAGGAGGGCCCACCACTGCTAAATGGCTTCAGCCCATGGATGGAGCCATTCAACAGCAGGGTCAGAGCAGCTGCCTTCCCTGCCCCTTGCACCCTGGTGTCTTGGTAGTGCAAGGAGACACCAGTATCTCCCCTGTCACTGCTGGGAGTTCCCCCGCACCCCTGTTGTCAGCGCTACCCCAACCCCACCCCCGTTGAATTTTCCCACAACAGTAAATATTAAAATAGTTAATAATTGGGGGAAAACCCCTTAATAAAAATCAATATTAGTGGTCCAAATCACAAAAATAAGATCACATTCTGCCAAGCCTGCTCATAGCGAACGTCTCCAACCTGAGCACTGTGCGCAGCAGCAACTACCAGCTCTGCTTTACCCACCTCGCTTTGCTGAACTCTCAGCACCCTGGCCAGGCCAGTGCCACCAAGAAAAGTAAACTCTTGTGTGTAGCACGGAGGAGAGGTTAGAGAGGAACAAAGGCTGCTCCAGTGTTTGAAGTGCTGGCCTTGGACTCCACAGATGTTCCTTCATTTCCCTGCTTTGTCACCAACCCTTTGTGTGACTTTCAAAGCGGATTTCCAAATGCCAGTAGGTACCTTACAACCCAGGTGACTGTGTAGGGACTGTACCTAATGCCCATCCATTTCCAGTCCCACTGGGGGTTCTGCATCTTGAGGTGCCATAAAACCTTTATAAATCTGCTTCTCTGTGTGCTAGGTCCCATCCTCAAAGCAGGGGTCATAGCACCGCACGGGGTGGTGGAAGGATAGATACATTTAAGGCTTGAGGTGCCCAGATACAAGGGTGATTGGGGTCAGGTAAGGACCTAGGATAGACATGACCTGACAGGTCTTTCCTTTTCCAAATTCAGTCATTTTGCTTTGGGTTTGGAGTTTAAGAGAGATCAGTGCCCAGTTCCCCTTGGATTCCAGTGGGGTTAGTAACCTAGCAAATCTATATTGCTTCAAACTCAAGATTCAAGGAGCAGTCAGTAAAATGTTGATCTACCTCAAAGGCAGGACTGTTAGCAGCTGGGATCTCTGCTGTCACCACCTCATGCAGCATTTCAAGGACCAGGATCCAGGTTATTCATTTTCTCTCCCCACCGCATTCACCTACTTCCACGTGCTCAGTAACTGGAACGGCAACCTAGAAAAGCTACCAGGGCTCAGTTCCATGTGTAGTAACATAACCCCTGTGCCTCATACCTTCTGTCAAATGGGGAACGTCTTTTTTGGTTCATTATATATCCTGCTGTGGGTAGAGGCAGTCTCCCGAGGCACGTTTGCTGTGGGGAAGGCAACAGGCAAGGGGAAGTTGGTGTTTGGTTTATTTCTAGACAATATTAATAGAGTCTGACTTCTACTCTCAAAGGAAAAGTCCTGCAGAAAGAACAAACATTTCATCCTAAAAGAAATCTCTGCTTACTGGGTGAATGTTAATCTGATTTTGAAGAAATTATTCTGCTGCCTAAATGTCTTAGTTAGCAAGGCGTACCAGCCTAAGTCTCACAGAAAGTCAACAGGACTTTGGCTCCTAAGTCACTTCTGAAGTTCTCTTACATGTTTTTGAAAATGTTATCCAACTTTTCCTCAGATAAAATGCAGGTAGAACAAGGTGTTTTACACATGTAGGTTGGGATTTTCAAAAAACGGGTAATGTACACTACAAGCACCAACGGTCACTGAATTGCTAGAAGAGTTCGGCCTTTTCTCCCTTCCTCTTCTTGGATAATTATGTCACCAAACCTTTGTTCTTCATAATGACCAATTCTGAATATTTGTGGCTCACATAATGGCATTTTTTTTAAAAAAAGGAGGTTTCTTCTTTGTTTTTTTAAGTAATCTAAGAAACATATAGCAGCTGTGGATGAAATCTTATTGCTTAGCTCTTTGAAGGATACTGGATGAATATAGGGCCAGAATATATAAAAAAGGGACAGACCTGAATCACAATGGAGCTTGGTTTACATTTCTTTAATCCAAGTTTTAACTTGAAATGTTAAATTCCAAGTTTATCACTCTTAATCACTTAAACAATATTTTAACTAAAATCAGTGTTTTAATGGTTACTGCTGTCCATGATTCCCCAACCAGGTGTGATCGAGAGATCATAAGAATGGAAACAAAACACTGGTCTGAAACCCTGGTTGACCCTTCGTGCTCATTACACTGTGTACACACTGCTTCCCCACCCTCACCCTCTGCTGCCCCTAGTGCCCATTATACAGTATAGCCGCCCCTTCCCCACCCTCACCCTCTGCTGCCCCTAGTGCCCATTATACAGTATAGCCGCCCCTTCCCCACCCCCACCCTCTGCTGCCCCTAGTGCCCATTATACAATATAGCTGCCCCTTCCCCACCCCCACCCTCTGCTGCCTCCTAGTGGCCATTATACAGTATAGCCACCCTTCCCCACCCCCATTGAATGAATGCTCAGCATTCCAGATGAGTCCATTTCACCTTCACCCTCTTACTGAGCACAAGCACCTGCCATTCTCTGAGGTTTAAGCAGCCATGAGTTCAAGTCTTCCACCAGCCCATTTGTACCCCCTGTAGAATCTGATAAAAGCCCTACAAAGACTGGGGTCCCAGGTTTTAAAAGGTCTCCTCATCTCCACTTTTCTCCAGTGACTCTATAACTCTGTAGGAGCCGTGGTTCTCAACCAGGGGTACATGTAGCCTGGGGATACACAGAGGTCTTCCAGCTCATCTAGAGATTTGCCTATTTTTACAACAGGCTACAGGAAAAAGCACAAGCAAAGTCTGTACTAACTAAAATTTCATACAGACAATGACTTGTGTCTTCTGATCTATAGACTATACAATGAAATGTAAGTACAATCTTTATATTCCAATTGATTTATTTAATAATTATATGGCAAAAATTAGAAAGTCATCAATTTTTCAGTAGTAGTGCACTGTGAGATTTCTGTATTTTTAGGTCTGATTTTATGAGCAAATAATTTTGTCAGGTGAAACTTGGGGAATAGGCAAGACAAATCAGACTCCTGAAAGAGGTACATTAGTCTGGAAATGTTGAGAGACACTGTGTAAGAGCAGGAAATGAAGCCCATTGAAGCTCAGGAAAACACGACTGGGGACGACACCAGGCTTTGCTTCAGGCCCTACCCAAGCCCATGTTATATCTCTTTTAACAAGTAGTGCAAGTAGGGTGGTACCTTCCAATACGCAGTTCCGGCAAGAGATATTTAGCAGGTACGGGGTACCAGAAAGACCTGGGGGGTAGCCAACCCTCCGGACGGTGGGGCTGCACTCTTCTCCTTAAAGGGGCAGAATGCGGCTAAGGAGGGCATTCATTCTTTATATGGCTTTAACATTCTCACCATTCTTTTAGTACTGGGAGCTAGACAACCAAAACACTCTCACTGAATGTTAGTAAAAGGACAACAGTCCCCATACATGAAGGCCCCAGATTTTCTTAAAGTCCTCAGTCCCTTGGTTAGAATGCTCCCATCAGTATATGTTCAAAGTCCAGAGGCCTAAGCAAGAAAGAGGCTGGAGCAGGAAAGACACAAAATGGAGATGTTTCCAGGCCAGGTCCTTTTAGCTTCTGCCAAGAGCCATGTGAAGGGAAATCTGTTCTCAGTGTGAAAGATGGTGTTTGGAGTCGCATGGGAAAGTTACATGTCCATCACCTCTGCCCATATTCTAATTTGAACATTCACAAAAAGTCCATTAAGTATAGACAGGTGTTCTCCAGGGTCCATTGAGAGCTAAGTGTTTCTTAATGGGCCATTCAACTTAATGGGCCATTCAGCATTCATGTGCTGGCTAAAAACCTTGTGGGTGTTACCAAAGGCACAAACATGTAGTGAGCATAGCTAATATTCATAACCTCAGATACCAAGATGATACATGCATAGAAATAGCCAAATCATAAGTACCAGCTATATCACGTACATGACGTTTCCCAAAAGAGATTCTGAAAAATCGCACCATATATCGGAGACTCTATGTGCCAGCACCATACCCCACTGGAGTTTTGGGATTTGTTATATAAGAACAGAGATGGAGCTAGTGACATGTCTCCATGTAGCCTAAAAGGGCAAGGTTAATTTTTAGCTGTGCAGGTGTGACTGCACCTTTAGTCAGTGAGGGTATCCTGGCTGACACACATTCAGGTTAACGGGCTTCAGTGTTCCTTTGCAGTTAAATTTTTACTGTTCATAAGCCTGGTATGTGCTGAGGTGGTTTAAAGTATAACACAGGTTTTTAGGTTTGCAAATCTGTGAACCTCTGCCTCTTTGAGATTTTATTATTATTATTTATTTATTTATTTATTTTGCTGGTCATAATGTGGGAGGGTCTCCTCTCCACCCTCTGCTCATGAGGTTATGAATGCACCTTGTAGCACGCTTCTGAACACCAGTTAGAAGGAAATTTTTTCCAGTAAGTGTGGACTGATTCTTTTCTCATAGAAGCCATGTAATTTCCTCAGGTACACACTGATTAACACAGAAAACAATTGGGGCTGTTAAACTGTCTTAAAGTCCATAAAAAATTAAGTTCAGCTATATTTTCCAGTACAGTGATGAAATGGGTGTTTGTATATACAAACATCAATATGCTTACCTACTCACATTGGTATCATGTATGTGTGTGAGTGTGTGTCTAGATGTCTTTCATCCTACAATGAATGAATGCTCAGTATTCCGGCTGAGTCCATTTCACCTTCACCCTCTTACTGAGCACAATCACCTGCCATTCTCTGAGGTTTAAGCAGCCATGAGTTCAAGTCTTCCAGCAGCCTTGTGGTACCCCCTGTGGAATCTGATATAGGCCTTAAAAAGACTGGGGACCAAGGTTTTAAGAGGTATCCCCATCTCTACTATTTTCCAAGAGCTGTGACTTTGTGGTCAACCAGGGGTACATGTAGCCTGGGGGTACACGGAGGTCTTCCAGGGGTGCATCAGCTCATCTAGAGATTTGCCTAGTTTTACAACAGGCTACAGAAAAAGCACTAGCAAAGTCTGTACAAACTAAAATTTCATACAGCCCAGTTCCACAGCCTGAGAGGAATCAGTTGTGTTGTCCCCAGTGTAAACATATAATTCTTCTTTGCAGCCAAACTAGTCTAACATGCATTTTGTTAACTTTAACTGGAGCAGCAAAACAAAGAAAACAAATGCCTCGTTTTCTAGCTGTGTGTGTAAGAGAACTATAAGTGAAGATTATAATGCCAGACACTGATGGCCTTAAACCAGCTAGCTCAGGAATCTTCCAAGAACTTTGCTGAAAATATGTTCCTCATCTTAGCAACGAAGCTAAGACTTATCACACATCTGCCCACCTTTATTCAAATGAAGCTCCTTCTGATCTTACAGCTCAGGCATTGTCAGTTTCATCCAGAACGATTTACAAACTTGGAACCTAATCCTGTAATCTCTTAATCATTTGATCAATCCCACTGAAGACAATAGGACTATTTGCATGTCTATGAACCACTGTTGTGGTAAAAGTTTCAAGAGTCTTTTCTGTTCCTATAAAGGGAGTTGAATCTCCCATTGAAATGCAATGTTTGGGTACAATACCATAATACAATCTTAGGATACTGCTCTACTTAAAATTTGTCTTTCAATAAGCCATATATATGCTGAAATGGCTCCTCACACAACTCCCATGTTCCCCATGCTGAGATGTGATTGAGAGATCAGAAGAATGGACACAAAATATTGGTCTGAAACCCTGGCTGACCCCTAGTGCTCTTTATACAGTATAGCCACCCCTTCGCCATCCCTCTGCTGCCCCTAGTACTCATTTTACAGCAGGCCTGCACAACATACAGCCCCCAGAGCCTCACTGTGTGGCCGCGGGGGGATTCTGAATCCCTCCGCACACGGCGCTCTGCAGGCAGCCCAGAGCCCTTTGAATCCCAGCCGCGGCGGGCAATCAAAGGGCTCTGCGCTGCCCGCAGCAGCGGCGGGCAATCAAAGGGCTCTGGGCTGCCTGCAGCCGCGGGGAGCACAGAGCCCTTTAAATCCCAGCCGCAGCCGGGAGTCAGAGGGCTCTGGATTGCCTGCAGCCACGGGGAGCGCAGAGCCCTTTAAATCCCAGCCGCGGCAGGGAATCATAGGGTTCTGGGCTCCCCGCGGCTGCAGGCAACCCAGAGCCCTTTGATTCCCCGCTATGGCTGGTATTTAAAGGGCTCTGGGCTCCCCGCAGCTGAGGGCAACCCAGAGCCCTTTGAATCCCTGCCTGCAGCCGCTGATTACCCCCTCCACGGACCCCTGCCCTAACTGCCCCCCAGGATCCCCACCCCCTGTCTAACACCGCTGGTCCTTGTCCCCTGATACCTCTCTCCCAGGACCCCACCCCCTATCTAAATGCCGCTGCTCCTTGTCCCTCGATTGCCCCCTCCCGAGACCCCTGCTCTTAACCAGGGGCGGCTCTAGCAATTTTGCCACCCCAAGCTTGGCGGCACGCCGCGGGGGGCACTCTGCCAGTTGCCGGTCTCGTGGCTCTCGTGGACCTCCTGCAGGCACGCCTGCGGGAGGTCCACCGGAGCCGCCTGCCGCCCTCCCAGCGACCGGCAGAGCGCCCCCCGCGGCATGCCGCCCCAAGCACGAGCTTGGCGTGCTGGGGCCTGGAGCCGCCCCTGCTCCTATCTAAGCCTCCCTTCTCCTTGTCCCCAACTGCCCCCTCCTGAGATCCCCCCAACTTCCCCTCAGGACCTCACCCCCTAATGAACCCCTGAGACTCCCATGCCTATCCAAATGCTGCCTGTCCCCTGACTGCCCCCCCCAAATCTCTGCCCCATCCAACCCCCCCCTGCTCTCTGTCCCTTGACTGCCCCCCCGGAACTCCCTACCCCTTCTCCAACCCCTAGCCCCCTTACCGTGCCACTCAGACCAGCGTGTCTGGCTCCAGCAGCTCCAGACACGTTGCTGCCAGGCTCCCCCGCGGAGCCCACAGCCCCCCCCCCCCCACCCGCAGCACCTGCCTTCCAGATTTGAACACCTCAAAATTCAGGAGTGCTCAAGCTCAGTTTGGGCAGCTGTTACTTCATTTCTCCCAAATCAAATATACTGATCCACTGTAACTTGCTGTAGAAAAAGTAGGATAAAATTGAACAAGAAATGTTTATTAGACTGGAATTGCTATTTTCAACAGCCATTGCCTTTTTGTTTGTTTAAAAGGAAGACAGTGATATTGCATTGGCAAATTCCCCATAGAAAGAAAGAGTGGAACAAAAGAATAATAAAGGCATCTCAACTTTTCCTCATTTATGGAGGACAGTCTTATAATATGCATCCAGATATTCTCCAATCACACAAGCTGAAAATTGTTCCACTTTACTGCAGCTCTGTAACCATATGGGAACCAATCCTGTCTGTGTTTTGTGCACATCCAAAATTCCTGCTGAATGACCCACCCTGGGAGTGAGTTACCAGTGACCCAGGGCTGGGGCGGCAGGAGGTGTGGGTTGCGGGGGGGGGGAGAGCCCAGGGCTGGGGCAGCAGCGGGGTACAGGGGGGAGCCCAGGGCTGGGACAGGGGGCAGCCAAATTTTTTTTTGCTTGGGGCAGTAAAAAACCTAGAGCCGGCCCTGCCGGGTTCCCCCAGCCACCGGAGCCCCAAGCCCTTTAATTTGACTCTGAGGGCTCCCAGCCACCTCTTCAGCTGGGAGCCCCTGGTTGATTTAAAATAAAGTATCACCTCCCCACCCCCAACCTTCCTTTTTGGCCCACAGCTGTTTTGGTGGGGCGGCGCTGGGGAAGGAGGGTTTGTTTCCGCAGGGCTGGGCGGCCCTGGGGCGGGGCGTTTCTGCGGGGCCGGGAGGTTTTGGCCCTCGGCTGTTTTCTTTGGAGAAATGTGGCCCTCGCCACTTTATGAGTTGTGCAGGCTTGTAACGGGCTGGTTCAGTGCCTCATAAGCCAGCACCCTGTTATAGCATAGCCGCCCCTTCCCCACCCCCACCCTCTGCTGCCCCTAGTGCCCATTATACCGTACAGCCACCCCTTCCCCACCCCCACCCTCTGCTGCCCCTAGTGCCCATTATACCGTACAGCCACCCCTTCCCCACCCCCACCCTCTGCTGCCCCTAGTGCCCACTATACAGTATAGCCGCCCCTTTCCCACCGCCACCCTCTGCTGCCCCTAGTGCCCATTATACAGTATAGCCGCCCCTTTCCCACCCCCACCTTCTGTTGCCCCTAGTGCCCATCATACACTATAACCACCATTTCCCCACCCCTAACCTCTGCTGCCACTATTGTTTTAACTAATGGGAATGGGGTTGCCTTTCCCACTCAGGTGTGGAAGAATGGTGTAGTGAAAGCACCCTTGAGTAAAGTGTGAGACATCTGTGTTCAATTCCCATTTCAACCAGAGATGGTCTGTGTTGTGTATTTGGTTGTCATGGGTTTTGTTACTATGGCAACTGAGTTAGACTATTAAGGGATAGCTCAGCCGGTTTCAACCGGCTGAGTGAGCTCTCTGTGTCTGTAAATAAAATGGAGGTTTTGGTTAGCTGTCTGCTCTCTGGCCTCAAGTGATTGCTTCCTACACTGGCTGCCCCAAGGATATAACACTCTGTGCTGAATTGGGCATGACACATAATCTGCCTTGTGCCTCTGTAACATGGGGTTTTGAATTCCCAACCTCTGGGCAGTCATTGTGAGGTGTCCTGCCACTTTATTTTTATATTTTTTTTTATTAATTTTCTTAAAGAAACAAAGAAGAAAAAATATTATGGCTTCTCCATGTCCCCCAGCAGTCTGCATTTTACAGGCTAGCTAAAAAAATTAGGGAATTATACAGCTTTATAACTTGTCAAAGCAACAAGACTAGACAGCACAGAGAAACCTTGCATGTGAAGCGGGGGTAAAAACAGATTAAAAAAGACAAACTGACAAAAAATGGAAATGGGGAATGGGTGTAGGAAGCAGGAAGGAAAAACAGAGAGGTCCGGTGGAACTGAACTCAGTCATTATTTCAGCATTCTTTATCCAAAAGGATTAAGAAACAGGGTCCAAATTTCTTCCAATTCTTATAATTTCTCCCCATAGCGACAAGCTATTCTTTCTTGAGGTGTCCCATTGTTAATGACTGTGGGGTGCTCAGTTAGGATGTTGCTGACGGCCATATCATATACCTAGATTGAATGATGTGAACTGATCATTACCCACCACTGAACGTACAGCAGGTATGAAAATCTTATGGGCCCTGAAAAATCTTGATGTCTCAAGTGGGGGCCCCCCAATTGCTGAGGCACCCAAATACAGGTGTACTTTGTATTTTGTCATTCAGCTGGAATTTTTAAGGGACCCAAGGGAGCAAGGTAACACGATCCCATTGAATTTTGGACCCTTAACCTTCTTAGGATCCCAGTGTAAATTGTTCTTTTACCTTATATTCTTGCTTGGACTTAGTGTATGGAATTGCCTAATTCTAAATGAATATCATACAGTTCCATTCTATTCTAAATAGAAAGATCTGCGTATTGATTGATCTTGCATTTCAGATATTTGCACATCCTCCAGAGAAGCACATTCCCAAAGACCTAGCCAGAAATAGAGACCACCCGGAATCTGTCTCTATAAAACCATATATGAGTTTTGCATTTCACCATTTTCCCTTAATACAATAAGAAACTAAAACCTTGTGATTACTAAATTCTTTTAAAGTCTAGACATTTTCTGACTGTTTTTCTCAAGGCCTCCTTCACCTCTGCGTTTCTCAGGCTGTATATGAAGGGATTGGCCATGGGAGTCAGAATTGTGTAGAAGAGAGAGAACACTTCGTTGAGGTCTCCGAGTGTGTTGTTTTTTGGTAGCAGATACAGAACGATCAGGGTCCCATAGAAGACTGACACCATGATGAGGTGAGAGAAGCAGGTGGAAAAGGCCTTTTGCCTCCAGGTGGTGGAAGGGATTTGTGACAGGTTGTCCCCCTTTTCTGGGGTGCCACCTGATGTACTGGAGTCCCACTGAGCCTGCCTGTCCCACCAGCCTCAGGTCCCTCACCCTGTCCTGCTGAGCCAGGCCCTCAAGCCTCCTCTAGCACAAATACAGGTAGGGACACACCCATCTGCAGAAAGACCCAGACACTGAAATCAGATCTGCATGGGAAGAATCAGCTAAGGGATTGCCTACCACTCAAGTGCATACCCCCTCTGGGTGTAAACCCAAAATTGTATTGTCTTGCACTCACAGAGAACTGTACAGTGTAAGCTCATGAAAATCAACCCCTCCCACAATGTGGAGGAAGATATGCACAGCCTTTTGCCCCCCAGTTATGAATTGCACAAACTGGTTTAGAAAAAACAAAACAAGTGTATTAACTACAAAGGATAGATTTTAAGTGATTAAAAGGGATAGCACACAGATCAAAGGATCTGGCCCCCAATGGCACTTGCTCCCTTGTGCCTATTATTCTTGGAAACTCATAGCAGCCGAACAAAATGATGAAATTTTAGATAAGGCATTTTGAGCAATTAAAGCCATCTTTGGGGAATAGTGCCACCACCGTGAAGATGCCCAACACCTGATACAGGTACACACAGATAAGAAAAGCTTGGATCCTCTCTGTAGGGCAAAGGTGCTGAACCAAAGACAGCTTTGATGGGCCCCATTCTTCACACACTTTCATTTCACCATCACCCAGAAGCCCAGAACAAGACAGTTAATGCACTGTCCTGAAAAGGGGAATACCTCCCTGATCATACCTACACAGTGCTGACATACATCCTCAAGCCCCCCATTTTCCAGGCTGCTTATTCTCCAAGTCCTCCTTTCCTGTAGGGATTCAATTATGAAGGATGAGCCCCCCAGAATCTTCAGAAACAATAACTAGACCCTGCACAGCCATTACAGTCAAACTTCCTTTATCAGACAAGCATTTCCACAGAGAATTTACTAGATTACTGTACAGTCTGGTGGGACTTAAACCCAGCACTATAGGGCTATAAGACAACCAACATTCCCCTATTGCCACCTATAATTTGATGAGTGTTTGCAGCACACAATCTGAAGTGGTTGAACACCAGGGGACACTCTGCCTCAAAGAAGCTGATGGACAATGGTTTTAGCAAGCCCTAATTGGCTCCTTGACTCCATATAAACCCATGGCTGAAAAGTGGGTGTCTTAGTGGTGACTGAAGACTGAGAGACAGACTGCTGGCTGGTTAGGTTTTAGATGGCAGGCTAGGCAGAAATAAACAAAATTGAAACCAGGCTAGATGATGAAGCTAGGGAAAGCACTTAGGAAGACTGGATGCAAGCAAGGGAAAAAAGGGTAGATTTTCTGGAACCAGAAGAGGGACCAGCAAATAGGAGGTCAGGGAAGGGAATGGGGGGGAATCTAGTAAACTCCCTAGATAAGGACTTAAAGATAGAGGTTATCAAACCCCTGAGAATGGTTGCATGGATCAGAAAAGTGCTGGAGACAGAGCAGGAGCTAAGATGCTACCTGCTGGAGGCTCATTAGTGGAATGTAAAAACAGAGAACATGCAGGGAAGCGCCTTAAGACTAAGGTGCTAGGTAAAATAAAAAATATGCTGCCAGCTACCCAAATTCCTCACTGAAGCAGGAGGGCTAGTGTCTGGGGTGTCAACTGAAATGTCAGGAAATAAAGCAAGGAATAGGTAAAGATAAGGTGATTAACAGCTGAGGCTAATTAGCAGAAGGGGTGATAGCAAGGGCTTGACAGCTGTGTTGGCCACATTTTAAGAGAAGGATGTGATTGGATTGAGTGACTGTAGGATATCGGATATTCTGGACTTAGTCCTTTATTCCTCTGTCTGTGAGAGGCTACAGCTGCCAAAGATTTGGTCATGTAGCAAATACTTCCAAAGGGCAAAAACAGTGCAGTAAGTGTGGAGGTGACCATTCATCTGATTGTGAGGAAGGAACAGAACAAATATTGCAACTGTGGAGGAAAACACAGCTCAGCGTATGGAGGATGTGTTGAGGCAAAGCGAGATGGAGAAATGCAGAGAACCCAAGTTACTAGTAACATCTCCTGTGCAGAAGCTGCTAGGAGATACCTAAAAGAGAACCTGATGTGGGGAAAGGGAATAGCCTGCAACAAATGTATGGGAGCTAATGAGTGGCATTGGGTGAAAGGAGATGACATATTTATAGAAACAGATTCTTTACATTAATGATTGATGTAATAAATTGTAGGCCTCAAACAGGGAAGAAAATGGAAAATAAGCCTTATAATTAAAGCTGCTGATAGGTTGTTAGCCCACAGGTGCTTATCATTGGAACAACTTCATACTTTCCTAAGCAAAGGAAACATTGAAGGTTAAGAGAAGAGCAATGACTGTTTTCAGCTGCGATACCCACAGTTTAATAGCACCCAGGCAGGAATTAAAGACCAATATTTTTTATATGAAAACAACGCCTGATATATGCATGTAAGATTTGGCTAACAGAAAAACTAGACTCTAAAGTTCCAGGATATGGTCTATATAGACATGATAGAGAAATAGGAAAACACGTGTGCCTGCACCTTTACTAAGGAGAACCTGAACTAAATTGAAGTAGAGATTAAAAAGCTAAACACTGAGTATAATGCTATTGAGATACTAATACAACGTCATTCTGCATCTCAAAGACTTTATAATGTTTATAACCCACGCAGGAAACTAGAGGCTCTGGACCTGAAATAATTAATTGCCGATGTCATGTGCCCATCCATTATTTGTGATTCTGAATACTCACAACAGATTGTGGGAAAGTAACAAAAAAAGGATAAAAATGGAAAATGGCTAGGGCAAATCTTTGAAAAGAATAACTTAGTAATATTAAATGATGGAACACCTACCAGGTTCAACACAACTGGTGGAAGCATCTCATGCCCAGATCTGGGACTAGCTTCTCACTCCATAGGGAGGGACTGCAGCTGGGAAATTGACAGAGGGAAGGAATGGGTGGTGACTGCTTCCTGACATTAATTACATATCAAGGAAATACTGAAAGAGGATAATATCCCCACTTGGAATTTTTTTTAAAGCAAACTGGATACATCTTAGGAAACAGAAGTGAGGAATATGTGACTGAGCAATGTACCAGTGAAAATACGGAGGGATTCTGTAGTAATATTAATAAGGGGAATATGACAGCTAGCCTAGCTATTCCTAGAATACTAACACAACCTAAAGATAGGAAAAACAGAATATGAAACAGTAATGGGGAGGAGGGGAGAGGAATAAGGCATAGAAGGCAACAAATAATCCTTAAATAGTGGATTGAATGAAATTATATAAAGTAGCTTCACAAAGGGCTATAAAAAAGGCAAAAAGCTGGAGAATGTAATACAGGAAAGTAAATAAAAATACCACCCCAACGAGGGTCTATAAACTAGGCAAATGAATGCAATCAAGGGTAAGAGCTACGTAACACCAAGCCTTCCAGCTGCAGGGGCAGGGAGTAATAAGCTCTAATAACGGAAAAGCAGAAATTCTGGCCACCATATTTCAAACAGTCAGTCAGTAATGACAAGGATCAGAAGATACAAATTAGGGAGAGGAAAAGAACATTAAGGATAAATATTAGATGAAGAGGTGGGATTGGAGGAGAATGTGGATACTTTAAATCAGTGATTCTCTTTTCTCAGTGGTTCAGGAGCCAAATTAGTGATCAACATTACCCAAATGAGTGTGAATTCATTTCATTTACTATAGTAACATATATTCAGATTAAACAGTATGATGGAAAATATGTATAGTAGTCTCACAGCAAAATGACTGACCAAATAGTATTTTATCAACTACAATTGATTAATAACACAGTAAAAGCCTCCTGCTTGGTTAATAACTTGGGTTAATTAAATCTCAGTGTGTTAATATCATGGGCTGCAAAGAGTCACTTATGTCGAGAGCTGCAGCCTTAGACTCGCTGTTTGAAATGGAAGCTGGAGCCTGATTTAGGTAAAACCAGGGAAAGGATGGCAAGGAAGAGATCAGTAGAATATCTAGAAAGAGGCAGGTTCACACGCAAAGCGGGTTCTGGCGAGGTAGGAGTGCGATTGACCATGTTGTCAGGGTAGAGACAGAAGCACAAAAAATCATGAGAATCCTAGAATTAGTGATACTAACCTTCCTGGACATAGGAGAAGCATCCAATGTGTTATGGAGAGAGGCACTACTGCATAAAGTGGCCTCGGTGGGTAATATAGGAAAACTGTATGGACGGATAAGGGGCTTCTTAGGCAAAAGAACCGCACAAGTCCGAATAGAGAGAGCTTTTCCCAACTTAGTCAATTGCAGGTGGAACTCCACAGGGGGGTTTAGTTAAGCCAGGCTACAACATCCTGATAAACGCTCGCCCTGATGAGATGAGCTCTGGAATAGGGATCATGCTGTTTGCTGACTGTGCCATACAGACCAAAACCAGAAACCTTGAAAACGTCTCCAAAAGAATCAATGATGCACTTAAGAGAAGTGCTGCAGAGGTGGGGCAAAGCAAAGGGAAGGATCCTCACAACAAGGAAAAGTCCAAAAGGTGGAGAGTTACAGCTGCATGACCCACAGTTAAATATAGTGACATTACAAAGTCCTAGGCGTGACCTTTGGTAACAAGCTTTCTTGGAGGGACCATATTGAAAGTATAAGTGCAAAAATAAACCAGATCTCTGGACCATCCTGGGGAGTGGATATAAACATGGTGATAATGCTATAAAGGGTGCTAATTAGACCAATTATTGAGTAGGGACACTGGGCCTGTGGGTTGGCAATGGACACAGATCTGAACTAGATTACATATCATGTGCCTTCAATACTATAGCTCTGTGGACTACAGACAGCAGCTGGTGAAATGCCTATAACTCGCTAGGCAATAGTGAAGATAACACTAAGATGACATGATTCTTAGGAATTAAGTGAAGGTCAGTTAGGACAAACTCAAAATTCCCCATGTAAGTAGAGAATGGAAGTGGACAATGGATCTTAATAAAAAACAGGGATTGAAAAGAGACCAAAATTTATAGTGATGGCAAAACACTCAAATCACCCCCTGCCAAGACAGATATGGAATTAGATAATGAAATTAATAAAAGAATCCTAGATAAGATGTTAGTTATAGTGATTTGCTATAGGTGGGAACATTACTGCCAAATACAGACAGAGAAAAGAACATAGTGGGAACAGCTTCCTGCATGCCATCACTCGGACTTAAGAAAACTGTACAGCTAACTAATTTTGTATCTCTCTTTATGACTGAGCTAACAGGGATTACACTATCACTAAATCGTGTTTAGATGTGTGACCAGCTGCTGTGGCCCTCCTGTCTGACTCCCTATCAGGGCTTCAGGCAACTTCCAGTGGTGACTCTGGAACAACAAGAAGACTGGAACTGGATATAACCATTGTAATAGCCTGGATGCAGGTGCAGGGAGGCAAAAAATGCTATTAATCATGAATGAGGTGACCTAGAGATCCCTTTAAGCAAACTGGAATTTAAACACCTAATCAAAAGGTGAGCTAAGAAAAGAATGTTAAGAACTGTGGGCAAATGCAATAAAAGGGAAAAATGCCAAGAAGTTAGTCCAGCAGTTGAAAAACTCGATATAATCCAAGGCCCTGAGAGGAAGAGTGAAGTGGCTCTAAGCGGGGCATTGTGGATTTTATAGTCATTTATTTCTAACTGCCAAGCAGAAAGATGGCTTATGCATAACATGCCAGGCCTGGGAAATGATACAGCCAATCATTTGGGAGTGTAAAGACTGTACCAATGAAATGAGGTTTTCTAGAGAAACTCATTGGCCTTAAAGTAACATTTTTTTTCTTTGCCACATCTATCAAGAATACAAGGGAAATGGGTCCAATAAAATTAGCTCTTCTGCAATTCTTTAAGAATACCAGGAAGGGTGGTGTTATATCCTTGGGGCAGCCGGTGTAGGAAGCAATCACTTGAGGCCAGAGAGCAGGCAGCTAACCAAAACCTCCATTTTATTTACATATGTACAGAGAGCACCTCAGCCGATTGAAACCGGTTGAGCTAGCCCATAATAATCTAACTCAGTTGCCATAGCAACAAAACCATGACAACCAAATACACAACATATTCCTCCCCCCCTAATAAGAACATCCCCTAAATAAAACACACACTAGACTAGAGAAGGAGGGTAGACTGCCTCCATTCCCGGCTAAACCCTGGGGATTATTTTGCCCCATAACCGTGGGTTCGCCCTAGCTAAAGGTCCAGCCGATGAGGAGGCCTTCTGTCTCTAGGTGGATTACGGCGAACTACTGGTGTTATTGCACCCGAAAGCACTAGGGGCTCAGGGTCCGCAGCACGAACAGGTGAGGAGGTGGTATCAGCTCGTGCTGGGCAAAGGGGTATCTCAGCCGCCGGCAGTAATGGAGGAGAACAGTCAGAAACAGGTGACTCGTGATTTGATCCCTCACCAGAAGAGGTGAAGTCAGACCCCTCAACTGCAGATGGGTCCTGAGGACTGGCATGACCTGGCAACAGCTGATCTACATGTCGCCGCCAGGTAAGATTCCCTGCAGTCCGGACTGTGTAGGAAACAGGTCCTGTTTGAGTGATGACTGTGGCCGGAACCCATTTAGCTCTGGAAGTATAATTCCGAGCCAAATCTGGCTGTCCCGGGCTAAAGGTTCGGTCTTTTGCTCTGGGTGCCCGTCTGATGACTTGATATTGCTGCTGATGTTGCACAATTTGTCGGGGTTCAGAAGGTTTAGGCAGATCAAAGCAAGTGCGCAGCTGTCGTCCCATCATTAGAAAGGCCGGAGATGCGTGGGTCGTAGCATGAGGTGTGTTTCTGTAGGAAAGTAAAAAGGTATCCAGACGCTTTTGAATGGAGTGTTGTCCCCTTGCTGATTTCAAAGCGTTTTTCATTGTCTGCACAAATCTTTCAGCTAATCCGTTGGTGGACGGATGATATGGTGCTGACGTGATGTGGTGTATCCCATTTGCTTTCATAAAATTTTGAAACTCCTGAGAAACGAACTGCGGTCCGTTGTCGCTCACAAGTTGTTCTGGCAGACCAAAACGACAAAAGAGTCCTCGTAGTTTTTGGATAGTACTCTCTGCAGAAGTGGACTGCATTATAGAGACTTCTGGCCATTTAGAATGGGCATCTATTGCCACCAAGAACATGCTTCCTTCAAGGGGGCCAGCAAAGTCAACGTGAATACGTTGCCACGGGTTTTCAGGCCAGTCCCATGGGTGTAGGGGTGCCCACTGGGGTGCATTCCTCACACCCTGACATGACATACAAGCTTTTGCCTTCTCTTCAATAGCGCTGTCCAGTCCAGGCCACCAAAAATAGCTTCGTGCAATTTCCTTCATGCGCACTATTCCACAGTGACCGGAATGTAGCTGTTCTAACATCTGTGATCTCAGTGGTGGTGGAATAATGACACGTCTCCCCCACAACAAACAACCAGATTGGACCGATAACTCCGTCCGCTTGGACATGTAGGGAACAAGGTCGGATGAGACCGGAGAGGTTTGTCGAGATGTTCCATGCATCACCAGGTCCATAACGTGGGACAATACTGGGTCAACGCGAGTTGCCTTCTTTATCTGAGTAGCAGTGATGGGTGTATTCTCTACCTGTTCAAAGTAGAAGATTTCCTTGTGGGCACTATCTTGGTGTTTGACCGGCAAAGGCAACCTTGAGAGGCCATCTGCATTGCCGTGTAGAGTGGATTTCCGATATTTGATTTCATATGTGTGTGCTGAAAGTAACAATGCCCAACGTTGCATACGACTAGCAGCTAATGGGGGAATGCCTGTGTAAGGTCCAAAAATTGATATCAGAGGTCGATGGTCTGTGAGAAGAGTAAATTTTCGCCCAAACAGGTACTGATGAAACTTCCGAATTCCAAAAACAATTCCTAATGCCTCACGTTTGATTTGGGCGTAGTTAGTTTCTGCTTTGCTTAGAGTGCGTGAAGCAAAAGCAATAGGTCTCTCTTCTCCTGAAGGCATAATATGTGACATGACTGCTCCCACTCCATAAGGGGAGGCATCGCAGGCCAATTGCAGTGGTAAGGATGGATCAAAGTGCGTTAGAACTTCAGAATTTAGCAATGCATCCTTAGCTTTGTTAAACGCAACATCACAGGCTTCAGTCCACTTCCAGGCCTTGTTCTGCCCAAGGAGCTCATGAAGTGGTTTTAGCAGTGTGGCTAACTGTGAGATGAACTTTCCATAATAGTTCAGGAGTCCTAGAAATGAGCGCAGCTGGCTTACATTTCGAGGTGGGGGAGCCTCCACAATAGCTTTAACTTTTGCAGGGGCCTTATGAAGACCTGCAGAATCAATGATATGTCCCAAATATTCAACAGAGGGCTTGAAGAATTCACACTTGTCTTTGCGAACTTGTAGGCCATACTCTTCCAGTCTTTGTAGGGTAGCCTCTAAATTCTTTAAGTGATCCTCTTCATTTCTTCCAGTGACCAGGATATCATCCAGATAGCACTGAACTCCTGACAAGCCACACAAGATCTGGTCCATAGCCCTCTGGAACAGGGCGGGAGCAGATGTTATTCCGAAGGGTAGACGACAGTATCGATAAAGCCCCTTATGAGTCACAATAGTCAACAGCTCTTGGGACTTTTCATCGACGTGCATCTGTAAATATGCTTGACTCAGATCAATCTTACTGAACTTTTGTCCCCCAGCCAGGCCTGCGAAGAGGTCATCGATGCGGGGAAGCGGGTATTGCTCTGCACACAACACTGGGTTGACAGTGACTTTAAAATCACCGCAAATCCGGAGAGAGCCATCTTTCTTCACGATTGGAACGATAGGAGTGGCCCATGAGCTATGGGTAACTGGTATTAGGACTCCATTGGTGACCAGGCGCTCCAGGTCTGCTTCAACTTTTGGCCTGATGGCATATGGCACAGTTCGGGCTTTCAGATATTTTGGTGGACTGCCAGGTTTAATGTTCAATGTCACAGTGATTCCCTTCATACTTCCCAAATCATCTCCAAAAACAGCAGCATGTTTCCTTAGTATAGGGGTTAGACTGGTTTCTTCTTTAGTCATCCGGTGCACTTCTGCCCAGTTCAGTTGAATCTTCCCAAGCCAAGACCTACCCATTAAGGCTGGGTAGTTACCTCTCACCACAAACAGTGGCAATTTAGCCACCTGTCCATTGAGCTCCACCTTAACATCAATAGTGCCCAGCATAGGCACAGCTTCTCCCGTATACGTCTTCAGAACAGTTTTTGTTGCCTTAAGCGGAAGATGCTGTAGCTTTTCTTTATACACAGTCTCGGAGATCAGTGAGACGGCTGCACCGGTGTCCAGTTCCATGCGTATACGTTTGCCATCCAATAACGGGGTTACCCAGTATTCATGTGAGCCCATTGCCAAAGACAAAACATGCAGTGGCACTTCCTCTTGCGATGAGGTGTCACCTTGATCATCCTGGGTCTGCTCTAGGGTATGCAGGGTTCCTCTTTTTGTCGGCCAGACCACAGGCCTCTTTTTCTTTTGTTTACAGGCACACTCAATGTGTCCCTTTTTGCCACAGTGTCGACACACCAGGTCCTTACACCAGCATTCTGATGCCTGGTGACCCGGCTTACCACAGCGGTAACATTCTTGACTCTGCACAGTTTTGTGGGTCGGTTCTTGTGACACTTTTTGCACCCTAGGGGGTGCACCGATGTATTGTGCCTCCCTTGTAGCCAGTTCCATGGAGACAGCAATATCAACAGCCTTCTGTACGGTAAGCTGAGCCTCTGTCAGTAGGCGCTTCCGTATAGCTTCACTGTACAGGCCACACACTAACCTGTCACGCAGGGCATCATGTAACATTTCTTTAAATTCACAGTGTTCTGCTAGCTTTTTTAAAATGGCTACAAATTGTACAACTGTTTCATCTTCCTTTTGGTCTCTTTTGTGGAACCTATATCTTTCAGCAATTACCAGTGGTTTTGGGGAGAAATGAGACCCCAGGATTTCCACAATGTCACTGTAAGATTTAGTCTCAGGCTTAACAGGGTGTAGTAAGCTGCGTAGCAGAGAGTAGGTTTTAGCCCCTACAACAGTTAAGAATATTGGCACCTTCTTTGCTTCTGTAATGTCATTTGCAATACCAAAAAGCTCAAAACGCTCAGTATACACATGCCACTGCTCTGTATTCTCATCAAAAGGCTCCAGGGGCCTGGTCAGAGTAGCCATGATTTTTAGTTTCACTTTCACAGTCAGTGCAACAAGCAGCTTTTTTGTTTGTTTGTTCTTTACCTTAACTTCTACTTCCTTCTGTTACTGGAGCAGCACCGGAGTCTCACCCTCGTCGCCAGTGTTATATCCTTGGGGCAGCCGGTGTAGGAAGCAATCACTTGAGGCCAGAGAGCAGGCAGCTAACCAAAACCTCCATTTTATTTACATATGTACAGAGAGCACCTCAGCCGGTTGAAACCGGTTGAGCTAGCCCATAATAATCTAACTCAGTTGCCATAGCAACAAAACCATGACAACCAAATACACAACAGGTGGGAGACTAAGTCATGAGCAAGATACAAAGTACAGTGCCTGGCCGTCACAGACTAGGGAAGTGAGTCTGCTATGTCGCAAAACCCAAGTGTCCATGCAACAATGCAGAGCCCTAGCTAGCTGCCACGCCTGCCCTGCTTCTCTGTTCCTGAGCTGCCGGCACATGGAATCCCAGCCCCAACCCTGATACCAGGTATTGACCCTCGGCCCGATTCCTGATTCTGTCTCCGGCTCTGACCTCAGTTTGACTCTTGACCCTGATACTGACTCTGACCCAGGCTTTAGTTCTGGGATTTCAATCTTCTGCCTCTAGTCCTGCCTACCTTCGCCCAGCATCCTGACAGCTAGTCATGAGTCATGACGAGATAACCGGCTCTGTGGATGAGGGGAAAGCAGTGGATGTACTATTTCTGGATTTTAGCAAAGCTTTTGATACAGTCTCCCACAGTATTCTTGCCAGCAAGTTAAAGAAGTCTGGGCTGGATGAATGGACGGTAAGGTGGATAGAAAACTGGCTAGATGGTCAGGCTCAACGGGTAGTGATCAATGGTTCCATGTCTAGATGGCAGCCGGTATCAAGTGGAGTGCCCCAAGGGTCGGTGCTGGGGCCGGTTTTGTTCAATATCTTCATTAACGATCTGGAGGATGGTGTGGACTGCACCCTTAGCAAGTTTGCAGATGACACTAAACTGGGAGGAGTGGTTGATACGCTGGAGGGTAGGGATAGGATACAGAGGGACCTAGACAAATTAGAGGATTGGGCCAAAAGAAATATGATGAGGTTCAACAAGGACAAGTGCAGAGTCCTGCACTTAGGACGGAAGAATCCCATGCACTGCTACAGACTAGGGACCGAATGGCTGGGTAGCAGTTCTGCAGAAAAGGACCTAGGGGTTACGGTGGACGAAAAGCTGAATATGAGTCAACAGTGTGCCCTTGTTGCCAAGAAGGCTAATGGCATTTTGGGTTGTATAAGTAGGGGCATTTCCAGCAGATCAAGGGATGTGATCATCCCCCTCTACTCAGCACTGGTGAGGCCTCATTTGGAGTACTGTGTCCAGTTTTGGGCCCCACACTACAAGAAGGATGTGGATAAATTGGAGAGAGTCCAGCGGAGGGCAACAAAAATGATTAGGGGGCTGGAGCACATGACTTATGAGGAGAGGCTGAGGGAACTGGGATTGTTTAGTCTGCAGAAGAGAAGAATGAGGGGGGATTTGATAGCTGCTTTCAACTACCTGAAAGGGGGTTCCAAAGAGGATGGATCTAGACTGTTCTCAGTGGTAGAAGATGACAGAACAAGGAGTAATGGTTTCAAGTTGCAGAGGGGGAGGTTTAGGTTGGATATTAGGAAAAACTTTTTCACTAGTAGGGTGGTGAAGAACTGGAATGGGTTACCTAGGGAGGTAGTGGAATCTCCTTCCTTAGAGGTTTTTAAGGTCAGGCTTGACAAAGCCCTGGCTGGGATGATTTAGTTGGGTTTGGTCCTGCTTTGAGCAGGGGGTTGGACTAGATGACCTCCTGAGGTCCCTTCCAACCCTGAGATTCTATGATTCTATGATTCTATACATCATAAACATGAATAGGTATTTCCCACATTCTTCACAGGCGGCGAATCTTGAATTGCTAACAGGGCACGCCTGCGGGAGGTCCACAGGAGCCACCTGCTGCCCTCCCGGCGACCGGCAGAGCGCCCCCCGCAGCATGCCGCCCCAAGCACACGCTTGGCGTGCTGGGGCCTGGAGCCGCCCCTGATTGCTCCAGCACTCTCATACCCCTGGTTGGAAGGTGATACATAAATGCAAAGCAGGAGCAGTTTAGCACTGGGTGCTCCTGTCTAGTCAGAGTGCAGCTCAAGCTTGAGCTGAACTCATTTCTCGGGGTTTCAGACGAGGTGGGTGAGGTAATACCTTTTATTGGACCAACTTCTGTTGGGGAGAGACAAGTTTTCAAGCTACATGGAGCTGTTCAGGATTTGGCAAACAGGACTCTGGTTCCACTAAGTCTTTCATCCATCTGCAGAAATGGGATTGTCTGGGTAAAGAGACCTGCAGCTACTGAAGGGATGAGCAGGTGCATTTCCATCTGTTTGGAAAATGGGCTTCCCCTTCGATTTACAAACTCAAAATGTGCCCTCATATTTGTATTCGCTCTGCATGCTCTTTAATACAGTCCCACTTCAGCCTTTCTCCCACTTGATTAATTTTGCATCTCCAAAGCTTTGTAGCTAACAACGTCCTGTGTGACGTGTACAATGTGATTTGCATAATCAGTGCCGGCTTTAGGAAGTGCGGGGCCCAATTCGAAAAGTTTCGACGGGGCCCCGGCAGGGATGACTAAAACAAAAACACACACAGACACGCTAAAAAACACATGGGGCTTGTACTCACCGGAGAGTGCTCCGAGTCTTCGGGGGCACTTCGGCGGCGGGTCCTTCACTCGCTCCAGGTCTTCGGCGGCACTGAAGGACCCACCGCCGAAGTGCCGCCGAAGACCCAGAGCACTGCCAGGTGAGTAAAAATTAGAAAGGTGCTTCTAGCCAGGGAAGAGATTCTCACTGGGCATGGGGCCCTCTTAGACGCGGGGCCCAATTCGGGGGAATTGGTGGAATAGGCCTAAAGCCGGCCCTGTGCATAATTGCATCCTTTAAGTCTAATGATCCTATGTGGCAAATATTTGAGATCATGATTAAACACCAGCTTACGTTTTTGGGAGATGCCTGTCCAAAGCGATGTAGTTGCACTGCCCCTTTCTTAGTAGTCAATATATGCTGCTCTCTAGTGGGCATTTCTGAAAATAGCTGCCCATATCTCAGCCTTTCAATATACTGCCACCATTTTAGAATATAACTTTCCCATCCTTGTATTGGCCACTGGAATCTATTGGTCACTAATCAGAATTTCTGACACCCCCCCTCCACCTCATTTCCTCTCCTCTCCTCTGTTGCCATCTAGTGTCAATTTCCCAGCATGACCGCCTGTTGCTCTGCTTTCCTGTAGTGGATTCCTGTAGCTGTTTCTTTCCCATTTATGGCTCTTATGTCACCTGGTAGCCATTATTTAGTATAACAGCCCATTTCTCACTCCTTAACTTCTCCTACTTACACACAGTTCATAACATAGCATAGAGGTCCTCTTCTCTTCAGTGCTCTGTCCTCACCCCTTATACACCATTATTCAGCTTCTACTTCCCTCTGTTGGGCATTTGGAACCATAACATCTCCTTTCTTGCCCTTCCAACTTTGCTGCCCAATGGATAGCAGCCACCGCTGCACCTTTCCCATTTCTCTGCCCTCTAGTGGCCCTAAACAGCATAATCACATCTTTCCTCATTTCTTACCTATTGCCAGGTGTGTGCTGTTCCAAATATATAGCCCCTGGGAACAAAATTGTACCACAGCACGATTGCAACATTAGTGGCTACAACAGCAACTACAACAGCAGTGGTGGCTCTGAGATTTAGCAAATATCAGAGGTGTAGCCGTGTTAGTCTGGATCTGTAAAAAGCGACCAAGTCCTGTGGCACCTTATAGACTAACAAAAGTATTGGAGCATAAGCGTTAGTGGGTGAATATCCACTTCGTCAGAGATTTAGCAGGGGTTTCCCTCAGCCCGGTGCATTTCTGTTGCTGTGGGGTCTGTTTGTAATGGAAATGCAGAGACTGAACCTACCAATGCAGAAGCCCAGTGGCTCTCCAGGCTGAGATTCTCAAAGGGTGTCTATGGGAGTTCAGCACCCTACTCCCATTCCCAAGGGATTTGGGTGCTTAACTCCCATTAGGTCCCTTGGAAAATCTTTCCCGCTGTGCTGAAGCCTTACCATTCTCACCGGTGCCCAGCTCCCCTGCCTCCTGGAGCTGACGTTCTCCCAGTCACTGAGCCAGCACTGCCATGTCTGGCATCCCAGGGTTCTGCCTGTTGGTAGGTGCTAGCTGCTTCCTCTGGCGATAGGTCCCTCATGCCCCAAGGAGAGAGCCCTGCATGGAGCAGAGATAAGGCACCTGGGGCAGACAAGACACCATGCCCTGAAAACTACCCCCTTGGGACATGCCCTTGTCACAGTCAGTTTTGGGGATACTCATTGTAACAGGTCTCCTCTCTTTAAATGGCTCTGTGCCGTTGACAGCAGTAGAGCAGCTGGTACCCTGCAGCACCACAGGCTGGGTCTTTTGTCAGCCACCGTTTGACAGACCCGCCCCCAGGAACAGCCTCGGTTCTATGTGTGTCCTGGCAAACTCCCGGCTGGGTCTGGACAGTCCTAGTGCCCCTGGCTTGTGAATCCACTTATTCGTTTGCCCAACCTTCCCACCTCCCACAGCCTGGTGAGCCTGGGGCTTCTGCCTTGCCAGAGCTGCTCCCAGCCAGGCATAGCCCAGATAAGAGCTGTGACGATGTTCCTGGAGAAGTGTCCAGAGGTCACCACGGGGGCTTGGCCATTTGTCTCCAGCCTGTGTGAGAGCAAAGAAGGTGGCTGGTTTGCAGAGGGTTATGATGGCAATAAGCACAATTTCCTGGGTGGCAGATTTCCTAGGTTTACGTCCCCATTTATGCTGCACCAAGAGTTAGTATTTTTATTGTCTAAACATCTATTTTGGTCAAAAATAGCTTTTTTACACATATAAACATTTGTCTCCACTCCATCTGGTGCCCAGTTTAAAAACTCCATGATGGGAACATGGTTATGGCCTCCTACCTTCCTGGTCCTTCCACTTAGATGGATAGCACTGAGTGAGATTTTCAATGGAGGTTTTCAACTTAATTTTATTGGGGGCTGATTGCTTAAATCACCCAGGCAGCTTGGAAAACCTCATGCTAAGTTATTATCTAGGAGCCTCTGCCTGTATTTGTGAAAATCCTGACTGCTTTGCTCAAGGCTTCCTTGACCTCTCTGTTTCTCAGGCTGTAAATGAGGGGATTTACCAGGGGAGTCAGGACTGTGTAACAAAGAGAGAGCACTTTGTTCAGGTCTGTCAGTGTATCGTGTTTCAGTAGCATGTACACAGCTATTATGGTTCCATAGAAAATGGTCACCACAGTAAGGTGGGAGGAGCAGGTGGAAAAGGCCTTCTGCCTCCCGGTGGTGGAAGGGATTCTCAGGATGGTGGCAATGATACACACATAGGACATCAGGGTTAGTAGGAATGGAGGTAGGGTGAATACACAGGCTAGTATGAAATCCAGCAATATGATCAGGTATGTGTCCATGCAGGAGAGTTTTATCAATGGGGTGGATTCACAATAAAAATGGTCAGTTTTATTTGGGCCACAGAATATTAACTGTGATATAAATAAGACAAAGATGGTAATAGCCAAAAAGCCATTGAACCATGACCCAGCAACCAATTGGAGGCAAACCCTAGTATTCATCAGAGCTGAGTAGTGCAGGGGTTTACATATCGCTAAATACCGATCATAAGACATTGCCGCTAGGAGATAACATTCCGTACATGCCAGAGAACTAGAGAAATACAGTTGTGTAAGGCAGCCACTGACTGAGATGGTTCTGTCCCCAGTCAGGAAACTAGCCAGCATCCTTGGAAGGATAGTGGAGGTGTAGCAGGTCTCCAATCAGGAGAAGCTCCCCAGGAAGATGTACATGGGGGTGTGAAGGTGCTGATCAGCCACAACAAGCACCACGATGAGGATGTTTCCAGCCATGGTCGTAATGTAGATTACTAGGAACAGCAGGAAGAGAAGAATGTGCAGGTCAGGGAGATCCCCAAATTCCAGGAGGGTGAATTCCGTGATGACTGTTTGATTTCTCCAGTCTGTCTTGGCCATGGGTTGAGTCTGGGAACAATAAAAAAAAACCAACCCCTGCCATTGAATTGGAAGAACACAGTTAATCATGTCTCATGAATTGATTTCATAAATATTCAGAAAATCCCCTTCTGCTGGTGAGAGGCTGAAATGTTAAGGCTAAATGTAGGCTTCAGAGCAAAGTGCCAGGAGTCTCAGTCTGAGAACAGAACACCGGTATCCATGCCAGAGTGTATGCTCTAGTTAGAGATGGGGGATTAGTGATGACAACATATTTGTGATTTGTACACTACATTTCAATTCAAAAGTGGAGGAGGCATAAAGTATCAAGGGATGAATGGTTAGTTATTCTTGATATATGGTGAATGATTTTAGTGTACAGTGCTGCTACCCCTAATCCCAAATCATGGATGGATGAAACATTTACTAGGTGGAGGAGTTTGAAGTGTCAGGGGGTGGGTGTTTAGTTATTCTAAGAATATTAGTCATTCATTTTTAAAGTACCCTTCTTTGGCCAAGTCGTTTTTTATCACAACACTGCAGATGAGAGTGACTGTACACCCCACCAGGGAGACCTTCACTAAAGGAAGAGTGAAGGTTAATGCATTGTGTGAGTGGTGCAGTAAGGTTAGGGAAACAGTCCCGCATATATCTGGGCAATGCTTTAAGACTACAGAGGCCCGTATTGGAAGACACAATAGAATATTGAAAGCTTTGATTGAGACAGCTAGTAAATGAGGATGAAGGGCATTAGTAGAGCCACACCTCTGGAATAAAGAAAATGTACAGAAGTCGGACGTAATTGTTGTAGAAGACAACATAGTTGCTGTAGCGGATGCCACAGTCCGTCGGGAAGACGAGGCTGGTAGTTTGGAGGTAGCCTACAGGGATAAGGTGGAATAGTACTCTGAGCTGGAAGAGGAAATTTTAAGAATTCTGGAGGCAAGGTCATACACTTCTTTGGGTTCATAATTGGGTCATATGGTAAACGAAGCGAGTTACCGATGCTTTTCTGATTTTCCGTATTTTTCTTGGAGCATAAGATTGTTTTTTGCACAGAGTTCTAATAGTCCTTGATCTTAAGTACTTGCTTCGGTTGCTAACTTGCAACACGCACAATCATGTCAAGCATGCGTCTATCATACCAGGCCTCAATGACCTATAACATATTACATGGATATATGAATCATTGTGTGTGTGTGTGTGTGTGTGTGTATAAGTATATGTATATTATGTATATCTCGTATATCCCAACAACACCTGCGCAAATGTAGCCAAATGCCTCATCATCTAATTAGTGATGCGCATGAATGGATGAATGAGATTTCCATTGTTTCTACTTACAATCTAGAGAAACCACAGCCAAGGGAATGGGCTTGGCAGAATCAGCAGGGAAAGTGCCTCACCAGGTAAGTGAAAAAACTTATAAAGGTAATGGTATTTTATTGGCAGCCTGGATGCCTCCCACTTATTCTACATCTCTTATGTCTCTTCAGTGAAGCTCAACAGGATCATCTTTCCCTGCTGATTCTGCCAAGTCCACTGCATTGAATCAAATGTGTTTGCCAAATCAATGGGCACAATAGCAATTTCATCTCCATTCCGCTTAACTCCCTTAATCAAGTTGTCCAGAATGGACACGTTCTCTTCACGTCCAGGAGTGGAGAGAGAGAACCTTTGTCTATGACACATCTTAACTACACTAGCGAATTTTTTAACTAAAATATTAATAGATTATCCAGTCCATACAAATCCTATAGGTAAAGCTCTCCAAGAAGAGAGTTTAGCTAACTTTTCAGGATCCTGAAACTTTGGAATTAAAATAGTCCAATTTTTCTTTAAAAATATTCTGGGATTTGCATATTTGAAAACCAAAGATTATTTTTTTTTGTAATATGAGAATCCAAATATAAAAGGTCCCATTAACCGTAACCCTATCAGGAGCCGAGGCACCAATTCTACAAATAGCTGCAAAGCCTCTCTAACCTCATCAGTAAAGATCGGACTTACCAGTAAATTATTGTCCCGTTTCTCTGCTGTACCACCAGGGCCCATCTTATTTACTATCTCATAACTGGGAGGACTTGGCGCAGAACAAAAGACATTGGCACCACACAATACACCAAACCACAGCCCACTTGGAGAACAGACATGCTCATGAGACAGAAGTGACAAAGGGGGAAAGAAAGGACACAACAGTGTAGCCAATAATTATATCTCCTCCAAGGAGTGACCTGACTATTGCTGTGGTTCTTGGCATAAGGGGCCATCAATCAGATTCACGCTCACCAAGGGGGACTGTTGGTGGCTCTGTCAAAGCTGCTCAAGTGCCTAACATGTTTACACTCTGGGCAGTGGCTTGGTGCAATCTAAGCTGAGCACTCACAACCAATAAAGGGTTGTACCCTGGGTTTTAACTGTCTGTCCTGAGGTTGGCTAGTCCATTCCTGCACCAACACTAGAAGCATCATACTCACTTCCCAGGGAAGTCATTGAGATGAAGGGCTTAACTAGATTCCAGAAGAGACTAGATATTCCTGCTGGCCATATACATACCCAGAGTTACCATGATTAATGGCAACAATAGTTTTGGAAGGGATATTTAACCTTGTGTTCTGGGGGTTCCACCAATGTCTAACTATCAGACCAACATGACGTGTGTATGTGGGGGAGGGGGGGAGAGATTACCCCACACCTGCTGCTGCAGTATATTTAAATTTGCCTGTGAAACATCTAGTGCTGACAACTCTTGGAGAAAGACACCGGACAGGATGGTCTTGGGTCTAATCTACTCTGGCAATTCCTGCATTACCATGTTCTCCTCAAGTGATAGAGAAACCCAACATTCCAATTTGTTCCAGAACCGACTCTTTTGGTACTTCAGCCTCTGACAGGCTGTTACCTGGAAAACGTTGACCTGGCTTAGGTGACTTTGTAACACTTTTTGGTGAAGATCAATACAAAGATATCATTTAGGAGGAGGTTGTCAAATTATCTATGGGACCTAGACATTAATCCTCTCCTGAATAGGAAAACAGGACACCCAGTTCCTAGGTGGCTTTGAAAATCTCAATCTTCACCCCTCTGCAATGTCTATATCTTGCTACAACAAGGTTGCATGAAATATTCACAAAGCACCTTCATGCCCTGGTTTGGAAGGTGGTTATAGAAATGCAGTCAGGAAGAAGGGGTTCACCTGTAAGCAGAGGACAGCTGAAGCTTCAAGGAATGAGCATTTATTTCTCAGTGTTTGGCAGCCTGGTGTCTGTTTCCATCACAGAAGTTCTTGTATGTCATCATTCGATAGAAATTAAATAGTCTCAGCAAAGACACATGCATCTATCTGAAGGGACAAGCAGCTGCTGTCATCTGTTAGAACATGCTCTTCCCCTTCTGTTTACACAGTCCAGAGGTCACCTCATATTTGTATCCTTCTCCACGGCAGGCTGTGTCTCCCCTGATTCCACCTCCAGAGGGGCTGAGCCTGGGGAGTTAGTGCTGTATTTTCTGTGCAGACAGTACAAACAACTGTCCTGATGCAACCAGCCTCCCATGCCCAGAGGAATCATCTGTCTGCTCCCTGCTGTATGAGGTCACTGCTGTGCACGGCTGAACTGTAACACCGCACCCATGGAGTGCATGGCCCTTCAGAGAGTGACTCTGCTCAGTAATCTTTGCTCATGTCAGGTGTCCCGCTGCTGTCAATGGAACCATTACCAGGGTAACAATGGCTAAGCTGAGTCAGGTCTACTGCATTGGGCATTGAGCGGTTTAGCAAACACAGTGGAATCTGAATGTAAAGTAAATTTCATCCATAGTTTGCAAACGAGAGATTTGGCTGGAAGGAAATCTCTCTCTCTCTCACACACACACACACACACACACACACACACACACACACACACACACACACACACTATTTATCCCAAGGAACTTTGTTGTTAATTACAAATACATCTTTAGCAATACTCTCACTCTTCCACTGAGTGAGGGCAGAACTCAGCATCTTGTAGGTTGGTTTCTCACCTGAGGAGAATCCAGTGATGGGAAGTTTGGGTAATTTCCTAGTGAACTCGTTTATTTTTACACTATATACACCAGTCCTAGAACAGCGGTGGCCACAAACCAGCTGGGAATCCTTTTCTCAGGGATCTCAGCCCATATTGCAAGAGCAGGACTAGGGTGCAAGGATCTTTCCTCACACAATACTTTCAGCCCAGGACACTAAGGATGAAAGCTGGGTCATCACCAGCGAGTGGGAGCTGGGTAAGGCAGGGTACTTCTGTGTGACCTCTCTGACGAGTGTCGCTGTGCTTCTCTCCCGCTTTTGCATCATGAACTAACTGATCGTATATTTTTGATGCAATAGCCCTCAGGGCTGTATCCTGATAGCTATTGAAATAGCTTCTTTATGGTTCCAGTGTTGTTCCTGGGATGTGCCCTATGAGTTGCCTGAACATTCTGTGTGTTGGAGTCTCATTTCTGAGAGATTCCTGCCTCTCTTGAAGTAGCAGAAAATAAATCATTTGAAACGGGAAAGGAAATGCCCCAGGACTGAGAATGCTGGACTACTAGGGTTATGCACAGGGCTGAATTTTTGGTGAAACCCTATTTTAAAGTAAACTTCTTCGGTGTTCTGATCTTTGCTGTGTCCAATGTTCATCCTAAGCTTCACTGAGGAGTTCTAAAATCTGTAACTGTAATAGTGCCAGAGAGATTGTAGGGACGATAGTTGGAAAGGCTTTTCTATCAATGGGTCCTTTTTATATTCAGCTCTTTTTGAGTCCATCCCTGGTTATAGAATGGAACCTGGACATCTGGAAGCCACCTGATTAGTCTCCCCTATCCCTGGTCTTACTGAGTCAAGAGATATGGCAGAGGATGAAGTATTCAAACTGGCGTCCTAAGTGGAAATAATTTTGGAGGTGGTGAAAAGCAGCTGTAAGTCACGGCTGCGGGTTTGTTCCAAGGTAAGTAACCAGTGGGCACATCATGGTCATTACTACACTGCAAGGCATCACAAGTTGGAATGTCACATGTTGGCTATTTACATGGATATCAGTCACATCCAGAGTTATCGTAATGAATCACAACCAGAATTCCGGAAGGGATGTTAAACCTCCTGCTTCAGGGCTTAAGCTAATCTCCAAGTGTTAGAGCTGAAGGTGAGAGTTATACGGGGGGCAGGGCAGATTATCCCATATCCACCTCCTGTGGGGTTCTTCCACCTTCCTCTTACACATCTGGGTCTGGCCACTGTTGGACAGGATACTGACCTAGATGGAACTAGTGTCTGATTCGGTCTGGCAATTCCTATGTTCCTACGGAACCCGAACAGATAAATCTGCGGTCATTCTGCTTAAAGCATAGACCAGTATCTGAGCTCTGGAATACTTGAATTAGATAGTATCAGAGGGGTAGCCGTGTTAGTCTGGATCTGTAAAAGCAGCAAAGCGTCCTGTGGCACCTTATAGATTTTTTTTTATGAAAAAAATGTTTTTTGACCAGCTCCACCTACTAATGTAGTATTTGAGCAAATCAGATATTAACATATTTATCCACAATACAGGCTTAGGAGGTAGCAAAGTCATTTTACAAATGGGAACCTAAGGCACAGAGAGACTAAATGACTTGTCAAAGACTGGAAAGTAAGTCTTAGCCAAAATGGTCAGGGATGCAGCCCCATGCTCTGGGTGTCCCTACACCTCTGACTGCCAGCAGATGGGACTGGAGGACGGGGAATGGATCGCTCGGTAATGGCCCTGTTCCGTTCATTCCCTCTGAAGCATCTGACACTGGGCATTGTCAGAGAGAGGATACTGGGTTAGAAGGAC
This sequence comes from Mauremys mutica, assembly GCF_020497125.1. Taxonomy (NCBI): domain Eukaryota; kingdom Metazoa; phylum Chordata; order Testudines; family Geoemydidae; genus Mauremys; species Mauremys mutica. The sequence goes on along the minus strand of NC_059084.1, from coordinate 58,817,814 downwards.
CATTAGTCCGACCCAGTGTGGCCATTCTTATGTTCTAAAAAGCAAGGAAATTAACCTGGGTAATTTTGAATCTGTCCTGTCCACTTCCACTCTAGACCAGACCTTGTTTCTAATAAGTGACAAAGAAAAAGTGACCCAATGGCAAAGTGCAAAAATTTGAGATGTGTAAATAGGCTATAGACTCCTTCACTGATTGATTGGAGACATTTCTCGCCTCTCCCTGCCTCAGTTTCTCCTTCTGTAGCCACAATGAAATTTAACTTTTCCTGTGAAACTACACAAATAATAAATCTCGGGTGCAATGACACCTACTGGCTGGTGTGTCATTACGATCCTGGTGGCTTTATTCACTCTCCCCACATTTGCATTAACCCAGGCATCCTATGTTTGTATCATTGTCACCATCCTGGTTTGGGGGCCTCGTGCTCCTGGCCTGACCCGGCAGGTGAGATCCTGATGCCTGTATTGCCTGGGGAACCACAAATAGGGTAACCTGTGTCTGGGCCCCCCTAGGCTGGGGTGGGCCCCTGAGGGCTGACCAGAGGGTCAGAGTTACCATAAGAGGGGGTGTAAGCGTGTGTTCCGGGGCTCGACCCTCCTGAGGGCGGAGGGGAACCACACCGGCTCACTACACACGGTCTGCTCCGGGCAGGTCCCCGGTGTTCTTGGGCGACAAACACAGAACCACAAGGCGAGGGCCCTCTGCCTCAGGGCTGCGCAAACAAACGGGTCAGTAACTTGGCCCAGGCCCTGGACCAAGGCGGGGCAACAAACAGTCAGGGCTCAGGCCCTAGGGCAGGGGCTGAGCAATAATACACAGTTCAGGGGAAGCTCAGGCCCTCTGGTGCAGGGGCTGAGCAACAATACAAGTTAGTGACAAGGCCAACCCCTGGATTAGGGCGGGGCAACAAACAATCAAGGCTCAGGCCCTTGGGCCTGAGCGCCAGGGTGAGGGGGAAGACCCCCACCCGTGAGTGGGGTGGCAGGGGGGTCGCAGGCCCACCCACTCCACTGCGTCCCAGCCCAGGGCCCTAGCAGCGGCTATCACCACTGACGGTCAGTGGGGATCCTGACCGCAACACACTGACATAGGTTCAGGTGGGTCCGCAGCCTGACTGGGGTCGGCTACCCCGCGGGCTACTTCCAGTTTCCCCCTCAGGGCCTACCTGATCCGTGGCGTTGGTTCCAGGCCAGTCCACCAGCATGGTCTCCTCTTGACCAGGGCTTGGTGGCAGGTCCGGCAACTCTTCGGGGAAGTCCGGCCAGGCGTGCTCGGGCGGCTCCTCTGGGTAGCAACAGGGCCGGGGAGGCTCCAGCGACTCCTCCGGGTAGTGGGCGCGGGGAAGCTCTGGGGGCTCCTCGGGGTAGTGGGCGCGGGGAAGCTCCAGCCAGTCTGGGTGGCTGCCCTGGGTCCTGGAGGTTTCCCAGTCTCAAGCTCCTGGTGGCACGTCTGCTCCCTGCGGCGGCTGAGACCTGACTGAGCTCTGGCGGCCGGCTTTTATATTTCCTGTCCCTCCCCTTGACTTCCGGGGGGCGGGAACAGGCGGTGGTGGCTCCGCCCACTTAGGTATCTGTAAGGGCGCTCCCTCTGCTGGGCAAGAGGGGACCCACACTGACTCACTACAACCCCCCTCCCCTCAAGTCTGGCTCCTGCCTGTCGGGGCCAGGCTTGTCCATCCCCCCCGAGGCGGGATAGGAAGTCCGCATTGGCATGGTCTTTGCCAGCCCGATGCTGAATGGTAAATGCATAGGGCTGCAAGACCAGGTACCAGCGCATGATGCGGGCGTTGTTGTCCTTCATGCGCATCAACCCTTGGAGGGGGGCATGGTCCATCACCAGCGTGAACGGCGCCCCCAGGAGGTAAAAGCGGAGGGCATCGCAGGCCCATTTTACGGCGAGCGCCTCCTTTTCTACTACGGCGTAGTTCCTCTCTCGGGGAAATAATTTCCTGCTGAGGTACAGCACGGGGTGGTCCTTTCCATCCACCTCTTGGGACAGGACAGCCCCCAACCCCACCTCGGAGGCGTCCGTTTGAAGGATAAACCTTTGGTTGAAGTCTGGGCTGTACAGAACTGGCTCCTGACAGAGGCACCTCTGTAGCGTCCGGAAGGTCGCTTCACACTCCGTGGTCCACCGTACCTGTCGGGGACTGTCCTTGGTCAGTAGCCCGGTTAGGGGCGCCGCGATGAACGCGAACTGCGGGATGAATCGCCGATAGTATCTGACGAGGCCCAGGAACTGCCGAACGTGTCGTTTTGTCGTCGGGGTCGGACAGTCCATGAGGGCTTGCACCTTCCCCACAAGGGGTTTTACTCGTCCTCCCGCAACAGTATAGACGAGGTACGTGGTTTCCTGCCAGGCTATATGGCATTTCTTGGGGTTGGCCGTCAAACCCACCTGCCACAGGGATCTCAGGACCGCAGCGACCCGGTTTAGATGGTCTTCCCAACGGCGGCTGTAGATCACGACGTCATCTAGGTAGGCGGCCGCATAGTCACGATGGGACTGTAGCAGATGGTCCATCAGTCGCTGGAAGGTCGCCGGGGCCCCATGGAGACCGAAAGGCATTCAGGTGAACTAGTATAGTCCGGTCGGGGTGGCAAAGGCTATCTTCTCCTTCGAGGCCTCATCGAGCAGTATCTGCTAATAGTCTTTGCTGAGGTCGGGGGTGGTAATAAACTGGGCCTCGCTGAGGCGTCCCAGTAGCTCGTCCACGCAGGGCATCGGGTAGGCGTCGAAGTGAGAGATGGCATTCACCCTCTGGAAATCTATACAGAACTGGCAGGTGCCATCTGGCTTGGGCACCACGACCACCGGGCTGCACCACTCACTTTGGGATGGCTCGATGACTCCCAAGGCCAGCATGGCCTGGACCTCCTCCTCGACCTCTTGGCCAGGGCCGGCTCCAGACCACAGCGCGCCAAGCGCGTGCTTGGGGCGGTGTCCCGCGGGAGGCCAGCAGGCGGCTCCGGTGGACTTCCCGCAGGCATGCCTGCGGAGGGGCCGCTGGTCCTGCAGCTCCGGTGGAGCATCCGCAGGCATGCCTGCGGGAGGTCCGCGGGAGCAGCGGACCCTCAGCAGGCACGTCTGCGGGAGGTGCACCGGAGCCGCGGGACCGGCGACCGGCAGAGCGCCCCCCCCTCCGGCATGCCGCCCTGCTTGGGGCGGCCGAAATCCTAAAGCCGCCCCTGCTCTTGGCGCATCCTGTACGGCAGTGGCCGGGTAGTTTCTCGAACAACCTTCCCCAGTTCGGTCTGGATCAAGTGGTAGACCAGAGTTGTGTAGCCCGGTATTGCCGTAAAGGTTCTCTGGAAGGCCCCCAGGAGACAGTTGGCCTGCTTGCGCTGTTCTTCTGTGAGCGAGTCACTGAGCAGTGGTGCCACGGGGTCTTCGGTCTGGGGTGCACGGGGTCCCAGTTCCGGCTAGGGTGGGTAAGGGTTAATTAACAGACCCTCTCGGTCACGCCAAAGTTTCAGCAGGTTCACATGGTAATGTTGTGTCCCTTTGCGTTTATCCAGTTGGTTAACCTCGTAGGTGACGGGCCCCACTTTCTGGTTTACTTCATAAGGTCCCTGCCAGCGGGCCAACAGCTTTGACTTGCTCGAGGGCAGGAGGAGTAGGACTCGATCCCTGGGAGCAAACTCCCGCACCTGTGCCTCCTGGTTGTAGGCCCACTCCTGTCACTCCTACGCCGTCCTTAAATTCTCGCGCGCCAGGGCCCCCGCCTGGGCAAAATACGCCTGCAGCTGGAGGATGTACTTTAGAAGGCCCTGGGTCGGGGAGGCCGACTGTTCCCAGGTCTCCCGCATTAGATCCAAGAGGCCTCGCGGCCTATGCCCGTATAGCAGTTCAAACGGGGAAAACTTCGTTGATGCCTGGGGGACCTCCCGGACAGCTAACAGCAGAGGCAGAAGGAACTGATCCCAGTGGCGGAGCTTCTCCGGTGGGAACTTTCATAACATCCCTTTGAGGGTTCGGTTAAACTGCTCCACCAACCCGTCCATCTGCGGATGGTATACCGAGGTGCGGAGCTGTTTAATCCCTAGGAGCTCACAAACCTGCCATAGCAGCCGGGAGGTAAAATTAGTGCCTTGGTCAGTCAAGATCTCCCTGGGTAACCCCATCTGCGCGAATATCTTCACCAGCTCCCCCGCGATAGCCCGGGCTGTAATGCTCTGCAAAGGGATGGCCTCAGGGAAATGGGAGGCGTAGTCTACAAGTACCAAGATGTACTGAAAGCTGGCAGTGCTTTTCGGGAGTGGGCCCATGAGGTCCATGGCGACCCATTCGAATTGTGTCTCCATCAGGGGCATGGAGACCAGGGGCGCCTTGGGTACCCCGGGGGGAGTGGCTAGCTGACACTCCGGGCAGGAGTTGCAGTACCTCTTCACGTCCTGGTAGATCCCCGGCCAAAAGAACCGCACTAAGATCCGGGCGAGGGTCTTCTCCTGTCCCAGGTGCCCAGCGGCCAGTACATCGTGGGCTAGCTTCATCACGGCCCGCCGGTGGCACTGAGGCACCAGTAGCTGTGTCTGCGGTTCCTGTGTGCGGGGGTCCAGGTCGACCCGGTAGAGACGGTCTCAGCGCAGCTCAAAGTGGGGCCACTGAGTAGCTCGCTGGGGGTCAATAACGGCCCCATCCACCACCGCGAGTTGTTCATAAGCGTGGCTGAGCATAGGGTCCTCCCGTTGGTCTCGGCAGAAGTCGGTATCAAGGTGGGGTTCAGAGGTGGGTTCCAGCTGCGGACCCCCGACTTTCTTGTCCTCCGCCTCGATCCCTGCGACCTCCTCCACGGCTTCGGACGAGGACCCCGGGTGGTCTGCTTCCAGGGCCGACGTTGCTCGGAGGACCTCCTTGAAGGCGGGCCAGTCCCGCCCAGGATCACTGGATACGCTAGGCGAGGGGCTAAACCGAACACCACGCTCCGGGTGACACCCACGATTGTTAGTGGAACCTGGGTGCTCGGGTAGGGCCAGACGTCCCCATGGATGCACTGTAGGTGGATCAGCCCCAAGTGGGAATCGGCAGGAGATCCCAGGTCCCGGCGGATCAATGTCTGGCTGCAGCCTGAGTCAATCAAGGCCTGTCTGGTCTGATCCCCAACGGCCACCGGGACTGTGAGTTTGGAGGTCTGGGGTGGTCGGGCCCAATTGTAGCCTGCGCACACTCGCCCGAAGCTACAATCCATATCTGGGCAGTCTCGCTGGAGGTGTTCCGTCTTCCCACACCCGAAACAGGGACCGAGCTCCGGACACCGGCCCCGGGAGGCTGCTTTCCTCAGGCTCTGGAGGGGACACCGATGGGCCTTCGGGGCCCCCTGGCCGGGGGGCGTTGCCCCGGCCCGAGGGATCAACTCTGGGCGCCGGACCCAGGGCTCCGGGCGGGGGTCTGGTCCGCGGCCGAGGTGCCGCGGCCCGCTCGGGACATTCCCCTTCTTCTCAATGCGGGATTGTTCGGATCCGGAGCTGGGAGGCCGAAAGGTGGGCCCCACGGAGGTTTCGGCGGCGAGGAAGTCCTCCATAAGCGAGATCGCTGTGGCCAGCATCGCGGGTCGGTGGCGGAGCACCCAGGTCCTTCCTCGTGCAGGCAGGGTGTGGACGAACTGCTCCAGGATGACCTGTTCCGTTACTTCCTCAGCCGTCTGGGTGTCCGGCTGCAGCCACCGCCGGCACGCCTCCTTCAAAATTTGGGTCACCAGCCGCGGTTGGGCGCCCATGGGGTATGTCTGGCTCCAGAACCGCTGCCTAAAGGTCTCGGGGCTGACATCCAAGGCGTCCAAGATCGCAGCTTTCACCCAATCATAGTCGCTGGCTTCCTCCGTCGCCAGTCCACGGTAGGCCGTCTGAGCCATCCCGGTCAAGTATGAGGCCAAAAGCGTGGCTCATTGGTCTCGGGCCCACCCCGCGACGAGGGCCACATGTTCAAAGGTGACCAAGAAGGCCTCGGGGTCATCATCCGGGCCCATCTTGGTCAGTCGAAGGAGGGCAGCCAAGCGTGGCGCCCCAGAGCCCTCCCCCGCTGGCCCATCAGCAGGGCGAGGTAATGTGACCAGCAGTTGCTGCAGCTGGTTCCCCAGTTGCTGCACCAATTGCTGCTGCTGCTCAAGCTGAGCCGCGTGCTGCTTCTGCTGTAGTTGGAGATGGGCGGCCTCTCGTTGCTGCTGCTGCTCGAGTTGGGCGGCCTGCTGCTGCTGCAGCTGGGCTGCCTGCTGCCGCTCCTGGCTCTCCGCCAGCAGCTGGAACTACCTCTCCATGTCCATGCTCCTTGCTGGGAGGGGGTGGGCCGCGGCCCCTCCCGTCCGGTCCCTTCTCACAGGGGTCAGAGGTTCAGATCCCCACTTCCGGTACCAAGTGTAAGCATGCGTGCTGGGGCTCGACCCTCCCGAGGGCGGAGGGGAGCCACACTGGCTCACTACACGCGGTCTGCTCCGGGCAGGTCCCCGGTGTTCTTGGGCGACAAACACAGAACTGCAAGACGAGGGCCCTCTGCCTCAGGGCTGCGCAAACAAACGGGTCAGTAACTTGGCCCAGGTCCTGGACCAGGGTGGGGCAACAAACAGTCAGGGCTCAGGCCCTAGGGCAGGGTCTGAGCAACAATACACAGTTCAGGGAAGCTCAGGCCCTCTGGTGCAGGGGCTGAGCAGCAATACAAGTTACTGACTAGGCCAAGCCCTGGATCAGGGCGGGGCAACAAAGAATCAGGGCTCAGGCCCTTGGGGAAGGCACGGGGAAGCTCTGGCCAGTCTGGGTGGCTGCCCCGGGTCCTGGAGGTTTCCCAGTCTCGAGCTCCTGGCGGCACGTCTGCTCCCTGCGGAGTCTGAGACCTGACTGAGCTCTGGCGGCCGGCTTTTATACTTCCTGTCCTGCCCCTTGACTTCCGGGGGGGAGCGGGAACAGGCGGCGGTGGCTCCGCCCACTTAGGTGTCTGTAAGGGCTCTTCCTCTGCTGGGCAAGAGGGGAGCCACACCGACTCACTACAGGGGGATAAATCCCAGGGGGTGGGTCTGGGGTCAACATCGCTACAGTTTATGGACCAGATTTCCAAAGGGGATGAGGGGCCTAAAGGAGAGGAGAGGCTGTAACCGTGTCCTTTCCTGGCCTGCCTTCCTGCTGCTCTGGGCTCCTTCAATAAAGCACCTTCAGGCTTCTCTTTTGCAGCACCCATGGGTTTTATTTACTATTAGTACCCACCACCAGCAACACTATATACAAAGTTTTACAAGGCTTTGGTCTCCTCTTTACAGGGGTTCTCCCTTCCCTCTGGGGACTACCCCTTCCCTGGCCGATCCCCCTTTGCACTGGCTGCCAGCCAGCCTTTATAGCTCTTCCACAGGTGCAGCCAGTTCCTGAGGCCAGGCACCAGCCTTTTCCCCAGCCCCAATCTATTTCCCCTGATTGAGGCTGGCTGAGCAGGGGCTAATTAGGTGCTTTTGCACCAACACCCTGCTACAGAGGCACTTCTGTAAACCCCGCTCAAGGCCGAGGTGAGTTAGGCACCTGCCTGCCATGGAAAGCCCTATGTCCCATTTGTTTTTTTTTTAAACTGTGACTAGTATAAACATGAATCTTTCCATATCTCATCAAGAAATATTTGAAACTCATGAGTCTGGTAGCTTTCAAAAATATTTAATAACCACATGTGGAACTCACTGCTGCATGATAATTTTTTTGTGTTTAAAAATAAAATTTGTTTGCTTTATTGTTTTTAAATGTTCAGAGTTTCAGTTTCATCAAACAATCCATTGAGATCAGAATCAGATGCCTTGTGTCTTGACTGACACTACAGAAAGACGTGTCAAAACCTCTCTATGTGACACAAGTCAAGTCAAAGGAGTAAATGTAGACTTACACTACATTCGTAGATTGTAATGCCAGAAGGAACATAACATAATAACGACCATACTGGGTCAGACCAAAGGTCCATCTAGCCCAGTATCCTCTCTTCCAATAGTGACCAATGCCAGGTGCCCCAGAGGGAATGAACAGAACAGGTAATCATCAAGTGATCCATCTCCTTTCACCTGTTCCCAGCGTCTGGAAAACAGAGGCTAGGGACAGCTTTCCTGCCCATCCTGGCTACTAGCCATTGATGGATCTACCCTCTATGAATTTATCTAGTTCCTTTTTGAATCCTGTCATAGTCTTCGCCTTCATAACATCCTCTGGCAAAGAGTCCCACAGATTGACTGTGAAGAAATACTTCCTTTTGTTTGTTTTAAACCTGCTGCCATTTAATTTCATTTGGTGACCCCTGGTGCTTGTGTTATGAGGAGGAGTAAATAACACTTCCCTATTCACTTTCTCCACAGCAGTCATGATTTTATAGATCTCAATCATATCCCCCCTTAGTCATCTCTTTTCTGAGCTGCACAGTCCCATTTTACTAATCTCTCCTCATACGGAAGCCATTCCATACCCTAATCATTTTCGTTGTCCTTTTCTGAACCTTTCCCAATTCCAGTACATCTTTTTTGAGATGCAGCGACCACATCTGCACTCAGTATTCCAGATGTGGGTGCACCATAGATTTATATAGAAGGGACCATTGTGATCACCTTGTCTGACCTCCTGCATAAACACAGGCCAGAGACCTGCCCCAAAATAATTCCTAGAGCAGATCATTTAGAAGTACACCCAATCTTGATTTAAAAATTGTCAGGGATGGGGAATCCACCATGAGCCTTGGTAATTGATTCCAGTGGTTAATTACACTCACCACTGAAAAAATTGTACTTTATTTCCAGTCTGTTTTTGTATAGGTTGATGGAAGAATTCTTCCACCGACTTAGCTACTGCCTCTCACCAATAGACTCTTATTTGATCTATGACCCACTATTCTAAATGTATGGGACCCTGAGTGTCATCTTGGCTGGAGAAGCCCTGTCTGTGCTCTCTAGGCTAAAGTGGTTTGTGAGACTGAGCTGAAAAAACATCTTTAGAAAACAGAATCAGTCTTTCTCACCTCCCACTTCACTCCATTGAACTCAGATGTGGCTTCCACATGATCCAAATGATTGTTTGCATATAATTGTGTGAGTGTGAAAAGAGTTTTGTTTAAAAGAACAGAGCATATGAAAATGGTTTTTTATTTGTATGTGTGTTGTCTGCAGACCATGCTTTTGGTTTTCTTTTTTCCTTTAAATTAACGATTACATATATGACTTGAGCGATAGAGGATCTGGCTCAAAATGGATGAAAAAATGTATTTCAGTCTGCCTGGGTAATTATACAGGAAGAATAAAAAGAATTATTTCCAGTGGGTTTTAGAAACGGACTGCTTCAGCCTTTGTTTTTTGTTCTGTCCATGAAAACTGTGACTCCCCAGACTCGGTAATTAAAAATGCCATTAAGGAGTGGGATCAGGGGAGATCTAGCTTTCTCCTGTAACAACTACAATTATAAGCAGGTATCTGCAGCTCATAAATAGAGGGGAAAGAGTAAAGAAACCTGCACCTTCCTGATGGGACATAAAGGTACCACATACTCAGTTGGAACATGCTAAGAGAATCCATCACCCTGAAGAAACATGAGAAGGAAAAACTTGAATGTAGCTACCAAATCCTGAAGAAATTAGAGATCGTTGTTTATGGTCTGAAACTTCCTGCAGTTCCAGGTAAGTATCATCCCGTTCCCCCTCCCCCCCCCACTACTGCTCTGGATTGATAGCTCCCAACTTTGTTGTTTGCAGTGTAGTTGTAGCCATGTTGGTCCCAGGTTATTAAAGACAAAAGGGTGGATGAGGTAATATATTTTATTGGACCCACTTCTGTTGGTGAATGAGACGAGCTTGTGCACTGACCTGAAGAAGAGCTCTGTGTAAGCTCTGTCTCTTTCACCAGCAGAAGTGGGGCCAGTAACAGATATTGCCTCACCCACCTTGTCTCTCTGTAGTTTCTAATGCACATTCAAATGCAAAATATTAATGGCAACTCCAGCAATGTTAAGGCAGTTGCATTTTGCAAATCAATGGGATGCATAACCCTCAGATGTGTTGATACACTAGGTCACTGTTGAGAGACGGCGTTTGATGAAGCTGGGGCACGTTGTTTTTCAGAATCTGTTGGAGATAAGAGCGAAGGCCAAAGGGAGTTGTGGAGTGAGCTACCCACAGTGCTGTATGCCATATGATATTCTATATAGTCCTGTGCCATGCAGCTTCTTACAACACCCTCATCCCTGTCAAATCCGAGCCCCTTCCAGTCGTGCATGAAGTGATGACTGAGTGTGTGGTGCAGTGATTTGTTTGTCAGGGGTTTGCTTTGGGAGATTTGTTTTCCAATATAAACTCGGCTCTTTTTTGTATTGGAGAAGGCAGGTCAAAGCAACGCGCCCTGCTCTTGGAGTTGAAGGTGGTGAGGTTTGTGGTGGGCTTGAGTCCAAGCCCACTGAATGAATTCACCCAGGGACTGAATCCTGAGCCAGCTTTGTCTCCTGCTCAGGTGAGTTTTACCCTGGCAATGGAGACTTCCACTGGGCCAGGGGAGCAGCGCTGTCGACCCTGGTCCGCATGCCAAAGCATTAGGTGATCTGTAATACTCACTGATGGAAATCCAAGTAAAACTCCAGTACCATAGAGGGGACGAAAACTTCCTACTAACCCCTTCATTTAGATGCAACAACGTAAGATTAAAACAAGACAAAAACTTAGCTCTCAGTGAAAGATTCTGATTGCTGGAGGTGCTATTCACACTAATCAGTACACATCTTTCAGATGCTCCAGACCTAGGCCACTGAGCACATTAAACAAAAGGACTGAGACTTTGAACTTGACTCAGTATTCTGTGGGAAGCTGCGCAGAGAGCAGAGAACAGGTTTGAAAGGGTTAAGGTAGTGGTGAGGGATGCAGGAGACTTTTCTATTCACTTCTCATGCTGTTAAGGTTTTGGGTGGGTTGGATGTATCTCAACACAAAATTAACTACAGCAACTCCTCACTTAAAGTCATCCCGATTAATGTTGTTTCATTGTTACGTTGCTGATCAATTAGAGAACATGCTCATTTAAAGTAGTGCAATGCTCCCTTATAACATTGTTTGGCAGCCGCCTGCTTTGTCCACTGCTTGCAGGAAGAGCAGCCTGTTGGAGCTAGCTGCTGGGGGCTTGGAACCAGGGTGGACCGGCAACCCCCATATCAGCTCCCCGCTCCCCTAAGTTCCCTGTGCGGCAGCCTCCCGGCAGGCGATCAATTGCCAGCAGTTCAGCTGTCCCTCCCCCCACTGCCATGTGCTGCTCCTGCCCTCTGCCTTGGAGCTGCTCCCTGGAGCCTCCTGCTTGCTGTGCGGGGAGAGGGGGAGGGTAATGTCAGACTGTCCCTTGTCCCCCCTGCTCCTGCACCCCACTTACCCCTTCTCCATAGAGCGAAGGGGGACACAAGAGGGCTCAGGATGAAGGGAACTTGCTGACCGCAGATGCTTTCTCAACTTCCTGATCTGCTGTATAAGGAAATATACTTAGAGTGACGTCATCGTACTTAAAGGGGCAATGCACACCTCTCTCTCTCTCACACGGGGTGTGTGTCTCTGTCTGCTGTGTTTCTCTCAATTCATGCCACCTTGCAGAGTGTGAGGCTACATTAACAATGTGTTAACCCTTGAGGGCTCAGCCGAATGCTAGTTCATCATTTAGCAGTAAGGAACTCCCTGGGAAATATCCCACCCGCTTCCACCCTCTAACTTCACCACCTCAACCAAGCTTCACAATCAACATTGCTGTGTAAAGTATTAAATTGTTTGTTTAAAACTTATAGTGTGTGTATATAATATAGTTTGTTGTCTGGTGAAAATTTTTTTCCCTGGAACCTAACTTTCCCTATTTACATTAATTTTTATGGGGAAATTGGATTCGCTTAACATCGTTTCATAGAATCATAGAATCTCAGGGTTGGAAGGGACCTCAGGAGGTCATCTAGTCCAACCCCCTGCTCAAAGCAGGACCAAACCCAACTAAATCATCCCAGCCAGGACTTTGTCAAGCCTGACCTTAAAAACCTCTAAGGAAGGAGATTCCACCACCTCCCTAGATAACCCATTCCAGTTCTTCACCACCCTACTAGTGAAAAAGTTTTTCCTAATGTCCAACCTAAACCTCCCCCTCTGCAACTTGAGACCATTACTCCTTGTTCTGTCATCTTCTACCACTGAGAACAGTCTAGATCCATCCTCTTTGGAACCCCCTTTCAGGTAGTTGAAAGCAGCTATCAAATCCCCCCTCATTCTTCTCTTCTGCAGGCTAAACAATCCCAGTTCCCTCAGCCTCTCCTCATAAGACATGTGCTCCAGCCCCCTAATCATTTTTGTTGCCCTCCGCTGGACTCTCTCCAATTTATCGACATCCTTCTTCTAGTGTGGGGCCCAAAACTGGACACAGTACTCCAAATGAGGCCTCACCAGTGCTGAGTAGATTGGAATGATCACATCCCTTGATCAGCTGGAAATGCCCCTACTTATACAACCCAAAATGCCATTAGCCTTCTTGGCAACAAGGGCACACCGTTGACTCATATTCAGCTTTTCGTCCACCGTAACCCCTAGGTCCTTTTCTGCAGTACTGCTGCCCAGCCATTCAGTCCCTAGTCTGTAGCAGTGCATGGGATTCTTCCATCCTAAGTGCAGGACTCTGCACGTGTCCTTGTTGAACCTCATCATATTTCTTTTGGCCCAATCCTCTAATTTGTCTAGGTCCCTCTGTATCCTAGCCCTACCCTCCAGCGTATCAACCACTCCTCCCAGTTTAGTGTCATCTGCAAACTTGCTAAGGGTGCAGTCCACACCATCCTCCAGATCGTTAATGAAGATATTGAACAAAACCGGCCCCAGCACCGACCCTTGGGGCACTCCACTTGATACCGGCTGCCAACTAGACATGGAACCATTGATCTCTATCCGTTGAGCTCGACCATCTAGCCAGTTTTCTATCCACCTTACCGTCAATTCATCCAGTCCAGACTTCTTTAACTTGCTGCCAAGAATACTGTGGAAGACTCTATCAAAAGCTTTGCTAAAGTCCAGAAATAGTACATCCACTGCTTTCCCCTCATCCACAGAGCCAGTTATCTCGTCATAGAAGGCAATTAGGTTAGTCAGGCATGACTTGCCCTTGCCCTTGGTGAATCCATGCTGACTGTTCCCGATCACTTTCCCCTCCTTTAAGTGGTTCAGGATTGATTCCTTGAGGACCTGTTCCATGATTTTTCCAGGGACTGAGGTGAGACTGACTGGCCTGTAGTTCCCTGGATCTTCCTTCTTCCCTTTTTTAAAGATGGGCACTACATTAGCTTTTTTCCAGTCATCCGGGACCTCCCCCGATCGCCATGATTTTTCAAAGATAATGGCCAATGGCTCTGCAATCTCATCGGCCAACTCCTTTAGCACCCTCGGATGCAGCGCATCCGGCCCCATGGACTTGTGCTCGTCCAGCTTTCCTAAATAGCCCGGAACTACTTCTTTCTCCACAGAGAGCTGGTCACCTCCTCCCCATACCGTGCTGCAGAGTGCAGCTGTCTGGGAGCTGACCTTGTCTGTGAAGACAGAGGCAAAAAAAGCATTGAGTACACTAGCTTTCTCCACATCCTCTGTCACTAGGTTCCCTCCCTCATTCAGCAAGGCGCCCACACTTTCCTTGACTTTCTTCCTGTTGCTAACTGGGCCCAAAACTGGACACAGTACTCCAAATGAGGACTCACCAGTGCTGAATAGAGGGGAATGATCACATCCCTCAATCTGCTGGAAATGCCCCTACTTATACAACCCAAAATGCCATTAGCCTTCTTGGCAACAAGGGCACACTGTTGACTCATATTCAGCTTTTCGTCCACCGTAACCCCTAGGTCCTTTTCTGCAGAACTGCTGCCCAGCCATTCGGTCCCTAGTCTGTAGCAGTGCATGGGATTCTTCCGTCCTAAGTGCAGGACTCTGCACTTGTCCTTGTTTCGCTTAAAGTTGCATTTTTCAGGAACATAACTACAACGTTAAGTGAAGAGTTACTGTACCGCTAAACAAAGATTTCCTTTGTGTTAATAGTTTATTTTTCCCAGGTAAAAACCCCACGACGAACCCAGAATGGGAAACCAAACAGCCATCACAGAATTCATCCTCCTGGGATTTGGGGATCTCCCTGAACTTCAGCCCCTTCTCTTCCTGCTGTTTCTAGTGATCTATGTTTTGACCATGGCTGGGAACATCCTCATCGTTGTGCTAGTTGTGGCTGATCAGCACCTTCACATCCCCATGTATTTCTTCCTGGGGAACTTGTCCTGCTTAGAGACCTGCTACACTTCCAACATCCTGCCCCGTATGTTGGCCAGTTTCCTGACAGGGGACAGAACCATTTCATTCAATGGGTGTCTCACACAATATTATTTCTTTGGATGCTTAGCAGCTGCAGAATGTTATCTCCTAGCAGCCATGTCTTATGATCGATACCTAGCGATATGCAAACCACTGCATTATGGAGCCCTCATGAATGGCAGGCTCTGTCTCCAGCTAGCTACAGTGTCTTGGGTAAGTGGCTTTCTGTCTAATACTATATTAACATTTTTTATCTCCAACTTAATCTTCTGTGGTCCCAATGAAATTGACCATTTCTTCTGTGATTCCTTCCCAATGATGAAACTATCCTGCAGTGATACTCATCTGACTGGACTTTTAACATCCATTGTGGCTTGCATATGCTCACTGCCTCCGTTTCTATTAACCGTGACATCCTATATTTATATCATTACCTCCATCCTGAGAATCCCTTCCAGCACTGGGAGGAAGAAGACATTTTCCACCTGCTCCTCCCACCTTATTGTGGTTACAATTTTCTATGGGTCGATACTGATTGTTTATGTGCTTCCGCATAGCAACAGATTGAAGGACTTTAACAAATTCTTCTCTGTCTTTTACACCGTCCTGACTCCCATGGTCAATCCACTCATCTACAGCTTGAGAAACAAAGAAGTAAAGGAGGCCCTGAGGAAAGCTTTCAATAAATGTATGGATTTTAAGACACTGCAGAAAATTCAGATTGCTTCACGTTAGTGAAACACAATTAATAATTTTGATTTTCTTTTGAGTTAGTGAGATGCAGCCAGGCATCCCCTAGTTTTAGCCATTGGGAATGTGCAGATGTAACATCTGCAAATATACAGGAAAAGAAAAAAAAAGTGGAGTGCAGGATCTATTGATCCCGTTGTATAAACAGTTTATGTTCTTAGGAAGATATGTTGGTAGCAAATTCAATTAAGTAACATAAGTACATTTATCTTACTATATGTCACTTCTCTTAAATGATCTTTCTTTCTTTCTTTCTTTCTTTCTTTCTTTCTTTCTGTTTTTTATGATACCATCCAAGATGCTAGGTACATACTTGGCCGGCTTGCCCCTCCTGCCACAAGAGCCAGTGGGGCTACATTTCTATTTTTAGCACACTAACTCAGTCAGAGATAGTGTGGGTATGTCTCTTGAGCTGGAAACTACACCATCCATCTCCAGTTTATACAACCCCTTTGTGCCTATAGAGTGGTATTAAACCCTCGTAATGGAGGGGAGAATCTGAAATGCGAACAAACGTTGAAATATTGGAATTGCTCACCAGACAAAAATAAAATTTGCTGACCAGCTGTTCTATCCATGGAACTATCAAACGTTTTCTGATTCTAACTTTATCATTAATACATTTTCTCTCACTCTTGGTATCTCCAGCGCTGCTGCTTCTCCCTTCATCTCTCTCCATCTCATCTTTATGACCTGAGAGTAGAGTTCTAGGACCAGGATTCAGCAGAATTCTCCTGATCCTTCTCCCTTGGTAGTTTCCACCTGGCTGCTCTCTCAGATCACAGAAAACCAGACATACTGTGATATTTAGTGCAATGTGCAGTCACGTCTGCAGTCCTGTTTGGATGAGCACTTGTCCCCCAACCAGTGAGAGATCTAAAAGGGACCAGGCTAGCTGCACAGTCTCTCCTAGAAGATGTGTAATTCGGTAATTAATTATTGGATCCATTAAAGTGCGATGCGGCCTATCTGACAGGCTGCAAACTGTGAACACTGTGCTCCACTGCCACCACAAAACAACAGAACTTGTTTTTTTTACTCAGAAAAATAGTTGAAAAACATTTCTTTATTTCCTGGAAATATACCTTCCATGAGCAGCAAAAAACCCACTTTTTCAATGGTAAAAATTTGAATAGAAATTTTTGCCCAGCTCTAATTACGACTCCTTGGAACAGCTGAGCTCTGGACTGTGCTATACTTTTTCTATACATTCTATACACATTCTGTTTCTCTCAGCAACATATGCAAGGATGGTGTATCTTTCACAGAAAACATGCACCCTGAACATTTTCAAATAATTTCTGAGATGGGAAAACCAAATAAGATAATTAATCAAAAGGATCTTTCTAACTGAATGCTCTCTCTATATATATATATGTGTGTGTGTGTATGTATTTTAAACAAGAGGCACAGTTACTTTTCAGTTTGCTCTCAAGAAGAAAACAGGGCAGGGAGGCAGGTTTTGTACTGTATAACATCCTCTAGAGAGACTAGTAAAAGGAGACATACTACAGAGTTGCAGAATACTGAGTGGATCACAGCAGATAAATCAGAGCTCCCTCATCGCAAGGAGCATTCAAATAAATTTAGAATTGATAAAAGGAAACACTTCCCCCACACACAGTAAAATTAGTGATGGAACTCCGTGTGACTAGACAATATTGAGACTAAGTGTAAAAATTTCAGCAATGCCTAAACGACATAGGCACCTATATCTCATTTTCAAAAGTGTGCGAGGAACTATCTGGCCACTAGATGCAGGATTTTGAAAGATATTTAAGTGCCCAAAGATGCACATTTTCAAAAGCACTGAGACATCTAACTCCATTGATTTTGGTAAGAGTTAATTGCCCAAATGCTTTTGAAAATTCTATTAGGTGCCTATCTGGACCTTTCGGTATCTAAATACCTTTAAAATCTGGTTTTTAGATTCTTAGGGCCAGATTTTGAAAGGTATGCTTGTTTGGATGGAACAATTACTGGACCAGCCACAAATTCTGACCTCCATGACTGAGTTAGCATACACAGTGCAGTCAATATTTGGAGAGGCGTATCTCTCATTGCTGCTGACATTGCTGTGAGTGTCCTTCTTTTGGTTTTTGGCCTCTGTGTGTTTTCCCTATACAATGTTTTTGGAAAAAAGTGTGCAGCATCCCTTGAATGAAATGACCCGTAAGTGATTAAGTCTCCTGGGGACCTGTCTGTGACAAGATAAAGTTGGATCGTAATCTCACATGTAATTAGTTCTTCCAGTTGAAGGGGAAGATGATGGCTCACAGAGGTAACCTAAGAGACTATAGTGATGTGTACAACTCTAGATACACAGACAGAAGATAATTTTCAGAACTGGAACAAAGAACCAGATGGGCACTTTGAACAATGATATCCTAAAGAAAGAAACAAAGAGGAGTCCAGATTCACTTTCAGAGTCAGAATTCAATGCTGCTCATTCAGAATTAAACATTCTATGGAAGCAAATTCAGACTCAGTGTAAAGAGGTGCAGATCCTTTGCACTTATAATAACCATCTGAGCCCATCATAGTCCAGTGCAAAAATCCCCATTGACTTCAATGTGGCCTCAAGGTTCCTTTTCTAACAATATTTTTCGTTCAGTCAACAAATTCTGCTCTAGTTTACACGCAGAAGCTGTCTGATGACTCCACTTAAATAACGAGAGAAGCTTTGGGTTCAGATGTGTCTGATTGTGACATAATTTGTGTCTGAGTTTATAAATGGGATCAGAATCATATTCAGCGGAGTTACACACAGTTGTAAATTAACTCAGAAGCTGGACTCATTGGGGTTACACAGTAATATAAGCCCCATGCAGGAGAAAGAAGGGATTCATATTCAGTGAATATGCATAGATCAGGAACAAATGCATTCTGAACTTGAAGTATTGAGCTCTCTCAGAGGGAAAACACATTACTTTTGGATATCATTAGACTCTAGCAAGACAAGAAAGAGGAGAGGGGAAGAGATTCCATCTTTCTTCCCTTTTCTTTTATTCCTCTTTTTTCCAAGACACCCTCCACTTCAATGTCCAGGTTCCATTAGTACAATGAGACCACCTGGCACACTCATCTTTCTGGATGAGATTTTCAAAGGCTCTGAAGGGACTTATGTTCCACAATTCAATGAGGGCTGAAATAACATAGGCTCCATTGAAAATCCCAGCCTCTTTGCTCAGGAAATCTTATCCTATCTCACCCATCATTCATCTGATTTTTTTTTGTTTGTTTGAATTGCTGTTTTACTAATTGATTCTTTCAACCTCACTTGCAGAAGAAATGGACATGGGAAATCAGAGTACAGAGACCGAATTCATTCTTCTGAGATTCCTCATCCCTCACAACCCGCTTATTCTCCTCTTGTTGGTACTTTTGCTCATCTATCTAGTGACATTGGTGGGGAACTTGGTAAAAATCCTTGTGGTGTGGATGGATTATCATTGTATTATCATATGTATTTCTTTCTCTTAAACTTGTCTCTCCTGGAGACCTGCTTCATATCTTCCATCGTCCTAGTGATCCTGAGGAACCTGCTGTCTCAGAGTGAAGCTATTTCCTTCTCTGGGTGCATCATCCAGTGGATTCAGTTTGCCATCTTAGTTTTCCTTTAGTTGTCCTTTACCCTACATGTTATGTCCCCTTCTTGTTGCCCCTGTTTTGTAATCTGCCCAGTAACAGCTAAGTGGCAGGAAATGTTGGCACCTTTTTGGAAAATTGAGTGGGAAATGATCAGGTGACCTGAAAAAGCTCTCCCTGGTAACAAAAGGTTATAAAAGCACGCAGCGCCCTGTGACGAGTTCTGTCCATCCTACAGGCAGCCCAGTGCTGACATCTAGTCACTGCTGAGACAACGGGGCAAGTCCAGAAGAGAGAAGATTGCTTATCTGTTCCTGTCCTGGTATCCTGAGATGTCCTAGTGTTCATCATTCCTGCCCTGACATTGGTGTCTTTTGATGTTGTCCTTGGATTTTGTGTATCCCGTGTTCTGTACAATAAGAAGAATGGTGATGGTGACTTTTTACTTTGTCTTACCAATTGTTATTATATGATTTTGGGGCCTTGACTTAAAGCCTGTTTGTATTGTAAACACCTGAGTGGTTTTCCTGTTGTTTATTGGGTGTAGTTATTTGGGGGTCCTTTAATAAACTGTTCATTTTGGGGGGGGGGTGTGGGTTTGCACCTAATCTTGCCTCCTTGGTTTTGAGGGAGGGGGACGAGCTTTCAGTGTGAGGGTTTGGGCTTGATTAGGGTTCCCAGGTTCCTTAGCAATTTACACCATGATAACCCCTTTGCTGAACCCATTCATATATACCCTGAGGAATGAGAAGGTCAAAGAGGCATTGAGAGAGGCCATCTCACATAACATATTTCTTCCAGGCTCTCTAAGAATCCAAAAGGTGACCCTCACAGTCAAATACCCAAAGAGATAAGCTCAGAGATGGACAGGCGTGTTGTGAATATTTCTATCTGCATCCCAAAACATGATTTATGTGCCTGCCTTCACCCTCACACACAACCATCTGACCACTGATTACAACCCTTCAACACTAGCTACCCAAACAGTGGACAGCTACCATCATGGGGGTGTTCTCCTGGATAGGCCATGGTGGAGGCACCTGCTGCGTGGACAAAGAAAACCATTCTAATGGTGTGGGTCAAAGAGACCCTGAGACTCTCAGACAAGTGGGGGAAGAAGAAAAATCACAGGGCTTGGTGTACAATATAGCAACCAGGGTGGGTCCAGGAGGATTTTGGCTGGCCAGGAGAATGTACTCTGATTCTGTTCCATTCCTGGAAATGAAGAAGAAGCCTGTCTAACGTGGCTTGTGATGAAGTGTAAGATGTGATGAGACTAAATATTCATGCAGGCCATTTGCTGGTTTCAGTTTCTCCCATCTCACCCCACTCTGGGGTCTCGTTGGTCTCTATCACTGGTCACAGATCCCTGAAAGGAGGAAATGCAGGTATTTGAAAGCAGGTTGGACCTGCAGGGGGATAAGTGGTTGGTAGCATATCCAGATCCTGGTCT
The DNA here is from genome assembly GCF_020497125.1 of Mauremys mutica. NCBI lineage: Eukaryota > Metazoa > Chordata > Testudines > Geoemydidae > Mauremys > Mauremys mutica. The sequence continues at coordinate 58,797,739 of NC_059084.1, read as the reverse complement.
ATGTGTGGAAGAATGGCAAGATTCCACCCTGTGATCAGTCTGGGCAAGAGGCAAAATACTAGAGAGACCAGGAAGTGGACAGCCCAGTAACCATGGTTCCATCTCATATAAACATGTGACACCCTCCCGCCCCAAGATGCAAACACTCATACATTTTGGGGTGTTCAGAAGATGGCTCTGTTTCTGAATGTTGCAGATTTGCCTCATCTTAGGTCTGGTCTACACTAGAAAATTAGGCTGGTTTCACTACATCGGTCTCTCTTCCTCTTATTCACTCCCAGTGGAGCATAAGGCGTCAACCATTCTCCTCCATTCATTTAGTTCTTGAGCGAGGCAGCAAATTTCATCCCACTTCATTCCCATGCCTTTCATTTCCTCTTCAATGGTCCTTCGCCACGTCCCCAATGGTCTACCTCTCCTCCTTCTTCCTTGTGGTGTCCATCGTAGGGCAATATGAGGGTGTCTATCAGTACCCATTCTCAACACATGCCCCAACCATCTCCATCTTTGTTGTTTGGCTTCATCCACTATGTTGTTAATGCCCGTTAATCAGCTCACTTCAACATTGGTGATACGCTGCGTCCAGTGTATGTTAAGAATTCACCTAAGACACCTTCCTTCAAAACCCCGAAGCCAATTTTCTATCTTCTTGTTGGTCCTCCATGTTTCCGCCGCATAAAGCAACACAGAGCGGACGTTCGACCTGTAGATCTCTACCTTGGTTTTCATTTGCAAGATGGCCGACCTCCAAATGTTCTGAAGTCTATAGAATGCAGTTGCTGCAAGACCGATTCTGGTAGATATCTCCTTCCGAATATTACCATCAGCCGATATGTAACTACCAAGATATTTAAAATCGTTCACCTCCTCCAATTCTACGTCACATACTACTGTCTTCATCGAGCTGGCTGTTTTTACTTTCATTGTTTTGCTCTTACCGGCGTGGATATTAAGTCCCACGCACCTTGCTGCTCTACCTACTCTATCAGTCTTCTCTTGGAGGTCCATCTGAGAGCTTGAAATCAGGGCGATGTCATCCACAAAGTCACAATCTTCAATATGACCAGAGGGTCCCCATGCGATCCCTCTTGGCCTATCTTTGGTGGCTTTCCGCATCACCCAGTCTATAACCACAAGAAATAGGATGGGCGAAATAACACATCCTTGTCTAACTCCCGTTCTCACATGGAACCACTCGCTCCGCTGTCCTTCATGGCGAACACAACACTTATTATCGGCATACATATCTTTGAGGATGTTAATAACTTTCAGAGGGAATCCATATGTTTTTAGGATATTCCAGAGAGATGGATGGTGGACGCTATCAAATGCCTTCTCGAAATCAAGGTAGTTAATGAACAGTGGCGAGTTCCATTCAAGGGATTGTTCCATTATCATACGTAATACAAATATCTGATCAACGCATCCTCTCCCACTCCTAAATCCTGTTTGTTCTTCCCTCAGGATCTCTTCTACTGCTTGTCTTATTCTCTGTAACAGGACTCTGCAGAAAACCTTCCCGAGCACTGATAACATGTTTATACCTCTCCAATTATCACACAAAGACAAATCGCCCTTCTTTGGTAATTTCACAATGATACCTTTCTTCCATGCTTCAGGTACTTTCTCTTCTTCCCATGCCTTGTTGAATAGCTCCTCTAGAATCCTGGCACTCATATTCAGGCCGGCTTTTAGCATTTCTGCGGTTATTCTATCTTCGCCTGGTGCCCTATTTTCTTTTGTCTGTCTAATGGCCTCTTCTATCTCTCGCTCTGTGATAGGCCCTTGTTCTACCTTCATCTGAAAACTCGTTTCCTCTATTTCAACTACCTCTTCAGGATTTGGTCTATTTAGAGTCTCTCTAAAATGCTCTGCCCATCGATTAATTTGTTCTTTCTCTTCTATTAATATTCTCCCATCCTTTCCTCTAACCGCTGTTGACCTATTGCTGAACCCTCCTGTCAAAGTCCTCGAGTTTGTATGTATGATCTGAAATCCATACTTTCCGCTGTCTTCTCTTATAGCCAAGCACTGTCTTGCTGGCCTCCACATATACCTTCTCAATGTTGTCACAAATAGTGTTTATATTACCAGTTCGCAAATCATTTAGAAGTTGAAACTTTTTCGAGAGCTCCAGTATGAACTGTGCGTTTACCGACGGTTCTTTCAACTTCCTTGAGTCGAAAATTTGTTGCCCATAAACTTTCTTCGTCTTTCTCAGTTTTATCTGAAACTTAATCAATACAAGGTGATGATCGCCACCTACATCTGCACTTCTTGATACTCTGGTGTCCAACAACGACCCTCTCCACTTTCGATTGATCGCAATGTGATCAATTTGGTTCCTGGTTTTCCCATCTGGTGATATCCACGTCAACTTGTGTATTGTCTTGTGTTGCAAAATTGTTCCACCTATCACCAGTCCATTCTCAAGACATAAAACTACAAATTGTTGACCATTATCATTTCTCTCTCCAACTCCTTCCCTCCCCATACATGCTTCATACCCGTCGTTATTGGAACCGACTTTAGCATTGAAGTCGCCCATCAAAATCAGGATGTCGTGGCATGGGGTCTTAAGTATCTCTTCCTGAAGTCTGATATAGAACAACTCTTTTTCCTCTTCCTCGGCTTGTTCAGTAGGTGCATAACATTGGATGATGGTGGTCTTCGCATATCTGGAGAAGAATCTCGCTCTTATTATTCTGGAGGTAACAGGACTCCATCCTAACAAACTCTTTCTTGTCTGTTTGTCGACAAGGATGCCCACCCCTTCATGGTGATATCCATCTGTGCGTCCTGAATAAAAAATTGTCTCACCAGAGTCCAGTGTTAACATACCAGTGTCCGTCCACCTCATCTCACTGATCCCAAGGATGTTAATACCATATTTTCTCATTTCCTTTGTTACTAATGCTGTTCTCCCTGTTTCATACATTGTTCGAACATTCCATACCGCTATCTTAATTTGTTTTTTGGGTTTAACCAGAGACTCCATCGAAACAGGGACTTCCTTCCGGCTCTGATCCCTGTTTGTCATATTTGGCATCTCTGGCTGGCTACCCACGATTTTGTGAATTTCTGGGGATTTGATTGACATTTCTGTGGCACTTGTTTTTTTTTTTACGTGGTGGGTTGCCAACCCAACGCACAACCCTCCTCCTTTCACATCTTGGGCTTGGGACCAAGCAACGGCGGAGTTACTACATTGGTCAGGGATTGACAAATCCACACCCTGCACTAGGGCAATGAAAAAATTCTTCAGTTGATGTAGCTGCTGCCTCTTGGGGAGGTGGATTTCCTATGCCAACTGGAGAATTCCTCCGGGTGGTGTAGTGTCTACACTGAAGTGATACAGCTACAATGACACAGCTCTGCCACTGTTGTTTTTTAAGTGTAAACAAATCCATAAACTACGTTCAGAGTTGGTTTAAAAAATGAATAAAATACAAAAAAAAAGTTTCCCCCCCTTAATTTTGAAATTTAATTGAAATTTTGAAGTCTGAACATTTTCAACCAACCCTTTCCTGCTGCCTTTCTTTGAGCTGTTAGTACCATTGAAAAGAGTGGCTAAACTGCTGGTGAAATTCACCTGTATCCAGAGAACCCTCACAAGGCCTATGCACCATTTATGTCTCCATCGATGGTTAAATCCAGTGTAACACCTATTTTGAGGATTTAACACTGATTCAAGTGTTTCAGTGTCCTGGATTTGACCTGCTTCACAAAGGCAAATTTCATCCTCTTTTAATTCATTGGGAACGAGGCACTGTATGGGTGGCAACTAGGCACTAAACAGGTTGTGTCACACAGGAGAATCCTAAATTAACTGGGTAAAGTTGTCAAAAGTGCTTAAGAGCCAGGTCACCAAACACAAACAAATGAGAAGCTCTGTTCCTAGCCTGGCCTGGGTTGTTTTCCTCAGGAGCAGGAACAGCTACTAATTTCTATTTTGTATGGTGACCGGCCTGCTTTCTTCCTTGATGTGCTTCCAGCAGCAATCACATGAATTGCATGTGGAACAAACACCGACAGCTCCCCTTGGCAGCCTCTCCCGGGACCCAGAGCTGTGCAGGGGAGACCTCACCCCTAGGAAGTAGGGCCCAGCGGATGCTATTCTGTGGCCTTGGGCAGGGCTGGCGCAACCCATTAGGTGACCTTTGGGGGATGTTCGGACGCCGTGGTTGTCGGCGGTATTTCGGGGGTGGGACCTTCCACCGCCTCTGTCGTGGGCGCCATTTTGGAGGTGGGACCTTCTGCCACCTAGGGTGCCAAAAAGGCTGCCAGCGTTCCTGGCCTTGGAGGAACACTGCAGATAGAAGCCAGACAGACTATGTCTACACTGTGTTGTTAAACCGAGGTACATGTTTGGACCCAATCTTTCTCTCCCTACTGTCCACATAGAAATCTGTCTGACTCGGGACCTAAGACCCTCCTGTGACAGGGCCAGGGTCTGACCCCAAATCCCACTGAGGCTTGGGTTCAATCATTGTCATTTTGTGGTATGCACGTAGCTTAAGCTGCAGACCCAAGTCAGAAGGTCTACACAGTGCAGTATGGGAACCTTAGCATCGCTGTGAGACCTGATTGCAGCAACCCAGGTTTACAGTGCAGTGAGGGCACTCCTATCTATCTGTCTGTCTGTCTAATCTATCCATCCCTCCCTCCTTCTCTCCCCATGGCCACTCCTCTATCAAGCTATCTAATCTCAATTAAGCAGGAGACTTTCCTAGGGAAATTAAAAATAACGTGTGGCTCAGAATCTGAGTATGAGCAGAACTAGTGTAGGAAGAAAAGTAAATATGGCAGGAGAACAGCTTGGCTTAACAGTGAAATCCTTGCTCGTCTTAAACACAAAAGAACAGCTTACAAGAAGTGGAAGATTGGACAAATAACCAGGGAGGAATATAAAAGTATTGTTCAGGCATGCAGGTGTGAAATCAGGAAGGCCAAATCACACTTGGAGTTGCAGCTAGCCGGAGATGTTAGGAGTAACAAGAAGGGTTTCTTTAGGTATGTTAGCAACAGGAAGAAAGTCAAGCAAAGTGTGGGCGCCTTGCTGAATGAGGGAGGGAACCTAGTGACAGAGGATGTGGAGAAAGCTAGTGTACTCAATGCTTTTTTTGCCTCTGTCTTCACAGACAAGGTCAGCTCCCAGACAGCTGCACTCTGCAGCACGGTATGGGGAGGAGGTGACCAGCTCTCTGTGGAGAAAGAAGTAGTTCCGGGCTATTTAGGAAAGCTGGACGAGCACAAGTCCATGGGGCCGGATGCGCTGCATCCGAGGGTGCTAAAGGAGTTGGCCGATGAGATTGCAGAGCCATTGGCCATTATCTTTGAAAAATCATGGCGATCGGGGGAGGTCCCGGATGACTGGAAAAAAGCTAATGTAGTGCCCATCTTTAAAAAAGGGAAGAAGGAAGATCCAGGGAACTACAGGCCAGTCAGTCTCACCTCAGTCCCTGGAAAAATCATGGAACAGGTCCTCAAGGAATCAATCCTGAACCACTTAAAGGAGGGGAAAGTGATCGGGAACAGTCAGCATGGATTCACCAAGGGCAAGGGCAAGTCATGCCTGACTAACCTAATTGCCTTCTATGACGAGATAACTGGCTCTGTGGATGAGGGGAAAGCAGTGGATGTACTATTTCTGGACTTTAGCAAAGCTTTTGATAGAGTCTTCCACAGTATTCTTGGCAGCAAGTTAAAGAAGTCTGGGCTGGATGAATGGACGGTAAGGTGGATAGAAAACTGGCTAGATGGTCGAGCTCAACGGATAGAGATCAATGGTTCCATGTCTAGTTGGCAGCCGGTATCAAGTGGAGTGCCCCAAGGGTCGGTGCTGGGGCCGGTTTTGTTCAATATCTTCATTAACGATCTGGAGGATGGTGTGGACTGCACCCTTAGCAAGTTTGCAGATGACACTAAACTGGGAGGAGTGGTTGATACGCTGGAGGGTAGGGCTAGGATACAGAGGGACCTAGACAAATTAGAGGATTGGGCCAAAAGAAATATGATGAGGTTCAACAAGGACAAGTGCAGAGTCCTGCACTTAGGATGGAAGAATCCCATGCACTGCTACAGACTAGGGACTGAATGGCTGGGCAGCAGTACTGCAAAAAAGGACCTAGGGGTTACGGTGGACGAAAAGCTGAATATGAGTCAACAGTGTGCCCTTGTTGCCAAGAAGGCTAATGGCATTTTGGGTTGTATAAGTAGGGGCATTTCCAGCTGATCAAGGGATGTGATCATTCCCCTCTACTCAGCACTGGTGAGGCCTCATTTGGAGTACTGTGTCCAGTTTTGGGCCCCACACTAGAAGAAGGATGTCGATAAATTGGAGAGAGTCCAGCGGAGGGCAACAAAAATGATTAGGGGGCTGGAGCACATGACTTATGAGGAGAGGCTGAGGGAACTGGGATTGTTTAGTCTGCAGAAGAGAAGAATGAGGGGGGATTTGATAGCTGCTTTCAACTACCTGAAAGGGGGTTCCAAAGAGGATGGATCTAGACTGTTCTCAGTGGTAGAAGATGACAGAACAAGGAGTAATAGTCTCAAGTTGCAGAGGGGGAGGTTTATGTTGGATATTAGTAAAAACTTTTTCACTAGTAGGGTGGTGAAGAACTGGAATGGGTTACCTAGGGAGGTGGTGGAATCTCCTTCCTTAGAGGTTTTTAAGGTCAGGCTTGACAAAGCCCTGGCTGGGATGATTTAGTTGGGTTTGGTCCTGCTTTGAGCAGGGGGTTGGACTAGATGACCTCCTGAGGTCCCTTCCAACCCTGAGATTCTATGATTCTATGATTCTAGTGACTAGGTCCCAGAGGTCATGCAGAGACATAAATATCTGTGGTGGTAGTTGTACACATGTATTCTTTGCTGTCAGAGATGAGGCTGCCCCTTCTGCCCGAGGTAGGCCTGAAAGATTGCCACTAAATAAGATCTAAATTGATATTGCAAATTAATAGATTCATTGATGTTAAGGCCAGAAGGTACCATTATGATCATCTAATAGGAATTTGCACCTAACACAGACCAGAGACTCTCAGCCAGTGTGTCTTGCCTTGGAACCATTCACTTTTTGGTGAACAGAATAATTTAACCAAATGCAAGGAAACGATCTGAATTGAATTAGGCTCGGATTTTTCTAAGGCACCAAAGGGAGTAAGGTGCCCAACACGCTTTGAATTTCTATGGGATTTGGGGGATTAATTGCTGCACAAACTGTCTAAAATTGGTGAAAGTGGGGAGAGGAGAGAGGATGATACCAAGATCTTCTTGTGTTTCCTTTACAATATACATGAGAGTTTGCGTTTGAACTGATTGGTAAGGTACAAGAGCATAGATAGCTAGCTAGTTGGATCCCCAACTGGAGGTGGGCAGGAAATGGTATTCCCATCCTGTGACCATTTTGAATTTCAAAAAATTTCCTGTTACAGATCAGGACCAAGCTGAAACCTTTCAAAGATTTATGACCAACCCCCACCCAACACCTCCCAGGCTATAGAGGCAGCTTCTGTTTCATCCTCTCTGGGCCAGTGTATATTTATTTATTTATACAAAGTGGAACACCACCAACAGGAGAAACTGAGATCCCCGCCCCCACAGGTGGTATGGTATGTTCCCTGGTCTGAGTCAGGCAGAACACATTCTTGAACCTGGTGCCCTCATCATCAAGCTACTGATATTGAGGAGCAGGTTGGTCAATCTCTCTCTCTTTTCCCCCCATCTAGTTTTAACCAGAAATTCTTTCCTAGACACAAGAAACCTTTTCCCATGAAAATTTTGGCAAAACTGGTATGTTCCCTTGAGAAATTTCGGTTACAATTCATTCACATTTTTCTGGTTTGCTGAAGGTTTCCTGACCCGTTTTATTCCCAATCTGTGGCTACATTGATACTTCATTTACTCCAGTAAATGATATCAGTTCATTTACAGCAGCGGAATACGTACATGTATATACTTGTGCTGCGGACAGTAGAACTGGGGGCCGCTCGGCTTACACCGTGCCTTGTAAAACTGGAATCTGGTGCAACAGCTAACAAGGTGAGTTCTCACACTAAGAACTGCCTATCTCTAATCCACAGGTGTTTTCATCTACGGAGTGTTAGAGAGATTGTATCAACTCATCTGTGTACATGCTATTTGAAGAAGAATTTAATAAGGTCATTATTGACAGCTGAGAAAATAAAGAGGAAAGAACATAGAAGGGAAAATCAACTCCTGATATTTCTTTTTTTGTTTGTTTGGTTTTTTTTGCATTAAGCCTGGGATTTTTAAAGGGTCCTAAGGGAACAAGACACAATCAATGGGTAAAATTTTTAAAAGTGCCTAAGTGACTTGGGAACCGAAGTTCCATTTTAAAAAAGTGACTTGGGAATTTAACACCAAATTTTCAAAGGTGTTTAGGTGCCTAAAGACTTAGCTAGGCACCTAGTAGGATTTTCAGACATTTCTAACCAGGTGAGGTACCTAACTTTCCCTTGATGTTCAATGGGAGCTGGACAGATTTCTGTTCTAGGTACCTTTGAAAATACCAACCCAAACGATGTAGCAATCAACCAGGTTTAATTCCAGAAAATGGGCAAAGTAATTTCCCTCTCCTTTTCTGTGCTGGGAAAAGAAAATCAAGTGAATTTTAAAGGGTTGGGTTGTCAGAGGAGCCAAAAGGATTTAGGCATGGAATTCCCATTCCATAACCTCTTTTGAAAATCCTGTTTGAAATTATTTGCATGATTTGTGCATGTTCCCTACTTCATGGCATCTTCTGTGGCTGATCAGGAGTCCATCGGAGTAGGGCATGAGCAAGGACTGCAGCATCAGGATTCTTTTATAAAGTAAGTAATTCAGCATGTGAGTCCCCAGACATTTTTTTTCTTAGTTGGAGCTGGTCATAAAACTTAATTTTCATTCAATGGGAAATTTTGACTTTTGAAATTTTGACAAATAAGTTTCTTTTTTGAATTTGAAGGGAAAACTGAACTATCAAATTCCGTGGCACCAAAGTTCTGAATGGGAAATGTCAAAATTCAAAAAGAAAGATTGAATTGAAATGATTTGATAAATTGAGATGCTGGGGTTTCTTTTATTAGAATCGACATTTTGGTGTTTCATTTTGAAATGTCAACTTGTCTCCTGATCAGAAAAATCAAACAAGGTGTGGAAATCAACATCTCCCCATGGAAAATGTCCCTGTCGACTAAGCTACACTTCATGGTAGGAATTATTTTTATGTAAAAATATCAATCCCACTGACATTTCATGGGGAATACCCACAGTCGTGAGGCACCTCACAACCACCCACCCTTGGTGTGAGGAAATCTTATCTGTGCCTGCCAGGGGTCAGTTCCCCAACCCCACCTGCCTCTGGAAACACAATCATTAGCATCCAGGCCTCCTCAGGCCCCACTCTCTCTTAACAATCAGAGCACTCCAACCTTCGTGTCCTCTGAGCTTCTTCCTACAATGTCCAGCCCCCAGATTCACTGGACACTCTCATAATTCTCTGTTCCTCTGCTCTCAAAGGAACACCCCAGCTTACCAGTCACACCAAAGAATACAATTCCACTCAGCACACCAGCCCTTGGGTTTGTTTACAGAGAAAGCAAGTCTAAGTTTGTTTAACAAAAGAACAGAGATTCAGATGACAGCCAGCAGAAAGAGTGGAAACAAAAAGGTTACATATAAAACAAAATAACACTCAAACTAGAGCCTAAATTGAACTACCCTGCTATTGCCGTGTCACACAGAGCAAAAGCTCACCCCAAATCCTTGCAGTGTGGTGCTGGTCTTCCATTCATGAGACACGTGACTCTGTCCTTTTGCTGTCCTGGAAAGATGCACAGTTTGTCCCTGTCCCTACAGTTACGGTCCAAAAATCTACTGTCTGCACTTGCTAGGTTTGCCTGGCTAGAATCACCACTCGAGGCTCTGCAATCAGTTGATTAGCATTTGGCTCAGACTGTAAATAGGTGGCCATTGTGCACCATGCAATACCCAGTTTACATGCAGACAGACAGATAAATATACATCCCTTGCCAGGAAGAAGATTTTGGAGATCAGTCCCAAGTGTCAGACCTTAAGTGGGTAATTGTCAGTATATATCCAGAACTCCTCACACATTTTCCATACATATATTTCACAGTGATTATAATGATCAATGTGACATGGACTTTCAATACATTCCTTATATGGTGCTTTTGGTGAACTACTGTGTAGATACCAGACCAGGGGATCTCTGTAACAAGACCTCTGTGTCCTTTGCCAGTTGGCACCAATTGGCCCTTTCCTCTTAGGTCTGTGCATTCCATCCACCCAGTTCAGGGCTGAGCAAAGTCTTCCTTGTTGGTTGGCCAGTGCTAGTTTCATTTCCGCTAAATGAAAATCTTAGACATGGCTCTAACCAACACCACAAGTTCAAAACCCTCTGGAACTGAGAAAAGAAGTTTTGCAGATGGGTCTGCCTTTGATAGTGGGCGAATCCAAAATCTGTGAACTGTTTTGCAAATAATTGAAACACTTTCTCTCTTTCCTTCAGAGATGGAAGATGCTGAAGAACTGATATGGGAAAATCACACTGTGGTGACTGAATTTATACTCCAGGGATTTTCCGATCTCCAGGAGCTACCGGCCATCCTGCTGTTTGTTGTAGTGTTAGTTATGTACATAGTAACAATGATGGGAAACAGCCTCATTTTTATGCTCATATTGGCTTATCCTCCTCTCCAAACTCCCATGTATTTTTTCCTCAGGAACCTGTCCTTCCTGGAGATCTGCTACACCTCAGTCACCATCCCCAAGATGCTGGTGAATTTGCTGGTGGAGCTGAGAACCATCTCCTACTCAGGATGCATTGCACAGATGTGCTTCTTTTCCCTTCTAGGAACTGCTGAGTGCTTGCTCCTGGCAGCCATGGCGTATGACCGGTTCACAGCCATATGCCAGCCCCTGTGTTATGTGCTCGCGATGAACAGGAGGGTGTGTGGGTGTCTGGTGGCTGGCTCGTGGCTGGGTGGAGTCGCTGTGGCACTGATACAGACTGCTCTGATAGCCAAGGTTCCATTCTGTGGGTCTAATGCCATTGACCACTTCTTCTGTGACATTGTGCCCCTGATACAGCTGGCTTGTGGTAATACCTCTGTGAATTGGACTGAGCTCCTCGTGGTGGCCACCTTCGTGGTGATCGTCCCCTTTGGCATGATCCTAGTCTCCTACATCTGCATCATCTCCACCATCCTGAGGATGCCCTCATCTGAGGGCAGGGGCAAGGCCTTCTCCACCTGCTCCTCACGCCTCATGGGGGTTTTCTTGTTCTGTGGGACATGCTGCATGATGTATTTAAGCCCCACCTCCAGCAACTCACTTGGAAGTGACAACCTGCTCTCCCTGCTGTATACAATGGTTACGCCAATGCTAAACCCCATTATTTACAGCCTGCGAAACAAGGAAGTGAAAGGGGCCCTGAGGAACTTCCTGGACAGAAAAAAAATTGCACCTCAACTATGAAAAAAATCCGTGTTTGTTTCTGGTAATGAAGGAATATTGTTGTTGCTTATTGTGGACTCATGCTCATAACCCGTGTGCCTAACTTCAACAATTTATTATAATAACCCTGTGCCCATTCTCTCTTTGCATTCACACACAAATGAGATAGGTGCTCTTAACATGAGGGAGAGAGGACTAGGATAGATAGATAGTATGTGGGGCACCTGTCATTGTCCACTGTCAGAGGACAGGATACTGGGCTAGCTGGACCTTTGGTCTGACCCAGTATGGCCCTTCTTATGTTCTTTTGATAGCTAGATAAGATGGATGGCACTGCCGAGCAACCTTAACTCTGCGTTAAAGTTTTTGGGTGGCAAATTTCCCCTGGTTTTTGAGGAACTAGTGGCAGTGAGGGGATTGGGGGAAATTATTGGATTGCAACTATGAAAGTGGACAAAGAGGTTTCTTGGAAAATAATTCAGTCAGCTACCAACTCTGCCCCTCTTACTACCCCTGCAAACCGCCAGTGGGTTAGGAGGGTCCATCGAGATGGGAGGAAAGAAGATGATATGCTATGGGCTGTGAGGAGCACATCTGCCAGCTGGTGTTAGCAAGGGGGAAGGGAGGGGAACCCCTAGAGCCCATACTCCACTTCAGGGTCTCATGTGGATGAGAGGTTCTTTGCCCACCCCTCTTCAGCATAGGAGGACCACAGAGGTGTGAAGTGGCCCATTTGTCTCAATGGGATGTTCTCAGCTGATTCAGAGCACACAGTGGCTCTGGGAGCTGTGAAGTGACTTATTCATCTCAACAGGTGGTCTCCATTTCAAAGACTGCCACAGCCCATATGATGGTATATCAGTTTTCAACACCACTGTGCTGTTGCAATGAGTATTAAGATTAGTTCCCTGCGTGTGTGTTTGAGGGGGGGTTGTATCTGATGAACCCTGTGATCAAATGACCCCAAATTTGTATCAGGACATATGCCTTGCCCCTGTTGTGGCATAGCACTCGCCCAGATAATCTCACTATGCCTGTGTGTTTTAGAGCTGTTGGAACATTAAAATGCTCATATTGTAGATGGCTGCATATCGGGAACCTCTGGATCAAATGACTCCACATTTTCTACCATAAACTCTACCCCAGCACCAGTGCCAGCCTACCAACTTTGAAGAAAAATTTCCTCATGCATAGGGAAGGGACCTCGAGAGGTCATATAGTCTAGTCTCCAGCACTCATGGCAGGATTAAGTATTATCTAGATCACTACCGACAGATGTCTGTCCAACTTGTTCTTAAAAACTTCCAATGATGCAGATTCCACAACCTCCCTAGGCAATTTATTCCAGTTCTTAACCACCCTGACAGTTAGGGAATTTTTCCTAATGTCCAACCTAAACCGTCCTTGCTGCAATTTAAGACCATTGCCTCTTGTCCTATCTTCAGAAGTTAAGAATATAAGAACATAAGAATGGCCATACCGGGTCAGACCAAAGATCCATCTAGCCCAGTATCCTGTCTACCGACAGTGGCCAATGCCCAGTGCCCCAGAGGGAGTGAACCTAACAGGCAAGATCAAGTGATCTCTCTCCTGCCATCCATCTCCATTTTCTGACATACAGAGGCTAGGGACACCATTTCTTACCTGTCCTGGCTAATAGCCATTTATGGACTTAACCACCATGAATTTATCCAGTTCTCTTTTAAATGTTTTCGTTTTTAAATGTTATAGTCCTAGCCTTCACAACCTCCTCAGGTAAGGAGTTCCACGAATTGACTGTGTGCTGTATGAAGAAGAACTTCCTTTATTTGTTTTAAATGTGCTGCCCATTAATTTCATTTGGTGGCCCCTAGTTCTTATATTATGGGAACAAGTAAATAACTTTTCCTTATCCACTTTCTCCACACCACTCATGATTTTATAGACCTCTATCATATCCCCCCTTAGTCTCCTCTTTTCCAAGCTGAAGAGTCCTAGCCTCTTAAATCTTTCCTCATATGAGACCCTCTCCAAACCCCTAATCATTTTAGTTGCCCCTTTCTGAACCTTTTCTTGTGCCAGTATATCTTTTTTGAGATGAGGAGACCACATCTGTATGCAGTATTCAAGATGTGGGCATACCATTGATTTATATAAGGGCACTAATATATTCTCAGTCTTATTTTCTATCCCCTTTTTAACGATTCCTAACATCCTGTTTGTTTTTTTGACCGCCTCTGCACACTGCATGGACATCTTCAGAGAACTATCCACGATGACTCCAAGATCTTTTTCCTGACTCGTTGTAGCTAAATTAGCCCCCATCATATTGTATGTATACTTGGAGTTATTTTTTACTTTACATTACTTTACATTTATCCACATTAAATTTCATTTGCCATTTTGTTGCTCAATCACTTAGTTTTGTGAAAACTTTTTGAAGTTCTTCACAGTCTGCTTTGGTCTTAACTATCTTGAGCAGTTTAGTATCATCTGCAAACTTTGCCACCTCACTGTTTACCCCTTTCTCCAGATCATTTATGAATAAGTTGAATAGGATTGGTCCGAGGACTGACCCTGGGGGAACACCACTAGTTACCCCTCTCCATTCTGAGAATTTACCATTAATTCCTACCCTTTGTTCCCTGTCTTTTAACCGGTTCTCAATCCATGAAAGGACCTTCCCTTTTATCCCATGACAGCTTAACAAGAAAAAATTTTCTCCCTCCTGTTTGTAACAAGCTTTTATGTACTTGAAAATTGTTATCACGTCCCCCCAATGCTTCTCTTCTCCATAATAAACAAATACAATTTTTTCAATCTTTCCTCAGAGGTCGTGTTTTCTAGACCTGTATGTGGCTTTCAGAGCAATGTGAATATTAAAAATAACTATTTCCTTAAGTGTGGAGGTATGATGAATCTCCTGGACCAAATGACCCCAACTGGAGTTAGTAACTCTACCCCTAGCCCACATGTAGCTCGGGCAGGGTGGGGAGGTGGCGCTATGCCAGTTGCTGATGGAATGTGACCTAGTGTTCATATTAACTAGGAAATATTAAAGAGAAATCCACATGATAGACACAGCACCCTGTGATTATGTGAGCTGAAAATAGAAACAGGTCCGTGACTATCCATGTTGAAAGAATACAGAGCTTGAGACAGGTGGGGGAAAGATAGGAATTTATGAAACAATATAAGTGCCCATGGTCAAATTTTCCATTGGGTAGAACAGGGGTGTACAATAGTGCCAAAAGGTACTCACACCTCTCTCAGGGCATGTCTATACTACAAAACTATGTCAACCTAAGTTACAGTGTGTGACGAAGTGGGAGATTTTCTTAGTGTTTTGCATGAATAGTGTGTGGATCTCAGTTTCTTTGTGGGCTGTGGGTTTAACAAGGGGGTGGGAGAGGGTTCTTAAGTTCTTTTTTTTTGTTGAAGTTTATGGATTTTGCTGTGTCAGTTTATGACCGGTTACTCCTCAGTGGGTGTTATTTTTTGATGGCTCAAAACATTTTTGGGAGGATCATTCTGTTTGGTTTTGATTTAATTAATTATTTTGTGTTTTAAGGGTGTCAGCCTTTACCTCAGGGTTGTTAGTTTGCCCCTTCTTAACCACGGATGTGCCTTGATTTTTTTTTTTTGGCGTTTTTAAGGGTTTTTTTAAATTTTATTAGTTTTTTACTTTTGTTTGGCCATTTGGCTTTAATAATGGCCTTTTTAATATATATATTTTTGATGCATGCATTTCTTATTTACATAAACAGTTTTTTACAGAGACCTTTAAAAAGGTAACAAATAGCAGTTTTTATGTTGAACAAGAAAAGTATCATAAATTAGGCCTTACTAAATTTTGCAACTATTTTTTTCCTATATTGGGGCCTTGGCCTTTGAAATGCCTCTAATTTAATTAACATAGACACAGACAAAATCCTGTCTGTCACTTGCAAGGCATAAATAAAAAGAAAATGGTTAATACTAGTATTTACTATCCTAGTTATTTATTTTAATACCTTAATTTGTACTATAAAACATACATTGTATATAGCCAAAACATAACCAATTATATAGCCCAGTACCCATGGTACAACATTTGGAGCCATTGACCTCAAGGGAGATTTTAATCCATTGAGTTCAGTGGGCATCTTGAGCCATTCATTTAAATAGGAGATTTGGGCAGTGGCTTCAGTGGACATTTTGACCACTTGATTTCAATGGGAGTTTTGGTCTAATGCCTTCAATGGGCATTTTTGCTCCATGGATGTCAATGGGTGGTTTGCTTGAGCACAAAATAAACGAGCTCCTCATAAAGATCAACTGAAATGGAAGCTTTGCCTGGGTAAAGGCTGAATGAAATATAAAACCCTAAAACATCAATCCAGGTGGATTTGCAAATTCAGAATATTTGTCAGGATGTGGCCCAGCACAGCTCTCTTTTGAAAAAGGTCATCCTAGAAGTTAAGCAAGATCCTCGTTATTTTTGCTGAGGATTTGCCATAGCAGATATTGTTCCTGGTTTATGTGTCAGGACTCTTGCCTCTGACCTTGCCTCATGCTCACTGCTTCAGAGGGAGTGGGGTAGGGGACTTGTCTGACTTGCTTGATCAACAGCATCAGGTGAAAAATTCTTTGGCTTCAGATTTGGCAACATATGGTTGGCACCACCTTCAATGCCAGTGCTCTCAATAGTGTCCAGTAGGACAAATGATGCAGTGGCTTGACCCCACATTTTATTTGTGCTACGTGGTAGCATGCATTAACAAGCAGCGTTAACTGTCTGATTCCTCAACGAAAAACTGGAGACGTGTTTTTTAAAGGATGATATCCCCAATGGTTATAAAGAAACCAGAATGTCCTTGCTCCACACAAGAGCTGTGTGTGTCAGAATGCTGCAGATAGGAGAGCTGCAGAGCCCATGGTAGGAAAGGAAAAATAGGTGAGGGAAGTCTGGGATAAAAACAAAACACAGTTAGAGAGAGACCAGGTGAGTGAGGTAATAGCTATTATTGGATAAGCATCTGTTAATAAGAGAGACAAGCTTTGAGTCACACAGAGCTCTTGTTCTGTGTGACTCAAAAGCTTGTCTCTCTCTCTCACCATAGAGGTTGGTCTAATAAAGATATGACCTCCCCCACCCTGTCTCTCTAATAACCTGGGACTGACAGAGCAACAACTACACTGTAAACACAGTTATAGGCAAACAGGATCAGCGATGTCCATTTCAAGGCTCTGCAGATAGTTTTCTTAGCCGAGTATTTTGGATCTGTAGCTTCATGTTGTTATGGCAAGAATGTTCAGGAGAAAGCTGGAATTTTATGCATGCTGCAGCATAAAAGTATAAAAGCTTCTTTCTTTCTTTCTTTCTTTCTTTCTTTCTTTCTTTCTTTCTTTCTTTCTCAAGACAGAGATTTCAGTCTTTCTCCATGCCTAGAGGGAGATAGCAATACAGATGTAGAGGTGCGTCAAGAACAATTCTGGAGGAAGCACATTTTTTTATGTGATTGCTAAGGTAACTCAGAAAATTCCTTATGCTTGAATTAATCTACTCTATGGAACTTTATGGTGGAGGTGAGACTTCCTTTCTTTTAGCCATGTAACAAGGTGTTATTTGCTTCCTACCTCGAGGACAAGGTAAGAATCAGTCCTTTATACAATCCGATCTTGCTTATGGTTGCTTTAGACTGGAGAGTTAGACAGACACTAAATCTATGATGCAATTATATATCATCTACATGTGAAAAACTGAGGAAATGTCTGTATTAGCTCTTAGGAATATAGTGTATGATTTGGTTTTCCCTGTTCTGTTCTATATGTCTGCCTGACTGAATGCAGAGTTACCTCAAACAAAGACTATGAAAGGGGCTGTTAAGGAATCCAGGAAGAGTCAATCAATGACACAGATAAATCATCCCCTCAGGTACCTGCTTCAAACAATGAGCTGGGACATCAATTGTGGGATGAACCTACCTGGCTAGCACCATCCAGATTAGGATGTTTTTATCTACCCAAGGTCAGGGCTGAGATTAAAAGACACTGTCGGGTTATAAAGATGTCCCTAGCTGATCCGGAGGGGGAGAAATGGTAAACTCAGTTGGAAGCGGACAGAGAGACACAGAGCCAGCTTGCTGGAAGCTGACACAGACAGAGACTTGAACCTGAAATAGTACAATAGAGCCCAGAGTTATGAACACCAAAGTTACAAACTCATTGGTCACCCACATACCTCAGACAAAAAAACAAAATCACAACCCCAGCTCTCCCCCCTCTAACCGCACCACCACAGCAAATCCAATACAGTACTGTGTTAAATGTAAACTACTAAAATAAAGGGAAAGTTTAAAAAAAGATTCAACAAGGTAAGGAAACTATTTCTCTGCTTTATTCATTTAAATTAAGATGGCTAAAAGCAGCATTTTTCTTCTGCATAGTAAAGTTTCAAAGCTGTATTAAGTCAATGTTCAGTAGTAAACTTTTGGAAGAACAACCAGAGTGTTTTTTTCAGAATCACAAATATGGCGGAGTTACGAACAACCTCCATTCCCGAGGTGTTTGGAACTCTGATGTTCTACTGTATAGAAAACAGAGCAGCAGGGGTGGGGAGGTGGGTGATTTGGTTAGACGGAAAGGGAGGCACCATTAGAAAAGAGATAGAAAATATCATAATGACACTATATAAATCCACAGCACATCCAGACCTTGAATACTGTGTGCAGTTCTGGTCGCTCCCTCTGAAAAAAAAAAGATATATTACAATTGGAAAAGGTACAGAGAAAGGCAACAAAAATGTTTAGGGGTATGGAACAGCTTCCATATGAGGAGAGATTTATTCTTACCATTTATTCCTACCCTTTCATTTCCTGTCTTTTAACCAGTTACTGATCCAGGAGAGGACCTTCCCTCTTATCCCATGACTACTTACTTTGCTTAAAAGACTTTGGCGTGGGACATTGTCAAAAGCTTTCTGAAAGTCCAGGTACACTATATACACTGGATCCCCCTTGTCCACATACTTTTTGCCACCCTCAAGAATTCTAATAGATTAGTGAGGCTTGATTTCTCTTTTAAAAAGCCATGAACTGGAACAATGTTTTTTACTGTTGGTGAAATGTTCCTAGAATGCTGTGTGCACATTATAAATCACCAACATAATTGTCATTAGAATAATCATCAATCACTCAGTCTGGTACTGGATAAGAGAGTTCATGTTCATTATTTTCCCCCCATTTTGTTTCTCTCTCCAGGCACATGGAAGCTAACAACCAAACTACAGAGTTTGTGATGGTGGGGTTTGCCACTCATCCAGAGCTTCAGAACTTGCTTTTCGTGGTGACTTTCATCATGTACATGGTGTCGTTGATGGGGAATATCCTCATCAGTGCCACAGTTTGGCTTGACCCGGCTCTTCACACCCCCATGTACTATTTCATCTCCAATTTGTCCTTGGTTGACATCTGCTACACCATGGTCACCATCCCCAAGATGCTGGAGAACCTGCTTTCTCAGGACAGAACCATCTCTTTCACTGATTGCACTGCCCAATTGTACTTCCTTCTTTCGCTAGGGACCACTGAATGCTTCCTCCTTGCTGCCATGGCATATGACCGCGTCTTGGCCATCTGTAACCCTCTGCGGTATGTGGTCCTCATGAACAAGAGCCTGTGTGTCCAGCTGGTGGCTGGCTCCTGGGTCAGTGGTTTGCTGCTCTCCTTGGGTCAGACCTCACTCGTCTTCACCCTGCCCTTCTGTGGGGACAACCGGATCAACCATTTCTTCTGTGACATTCCACCCCTCTTGACCCTGGCCTGCGGAGACACCGCCGTGAACGAATATGCCTTCTTTTTAGCTGGGATGTTAATCATACTGATCCCTTCTTTGTTGATACTGGGGTCCTATATCCACATCATCTCCACCATCCTGAAGATCACATCGGCCCACGGCAGACACAAAGACTTCTCCACCTGCTCCTCTCACCTCATAGTCATCACTCTGTTCTATGGTCCTGCCAGTGTCATGTGCTTGCGACCCAGGTCCAGCTATACCCCGGAGAGTGACAAATTTCTGGTCCTGCTCTACTCTGTGGTGACACCCACATTAAACCCCATTATCTACAGCCTGAGAAGAAAAGATATCAATAGAGCCCTGAGGAGAGTCATAACCTCAAATATATTTCTTCTCAAGATGTGAACAGAGGAACACGGCCCGATCCGCTCTTCGTTTACTCTGGTTTAATGGCAACATTGCTCCATTGTCTTCCCTGGAGTTGTGACAGTTTTGTGGGCACTCAGGATGGTGGGTCACCTCGTTACTGAAGGCAGGGGGGTGAGAGGGAGTCTTTCATGTGATATACGTGATATCACCAGCCTATCCACCTCTCAAGCACTGTCCTCTGGGCTACATCAGCTCTAACTTCACCTTGCAGTTTATCAACAGGTGCATGCCAGTCTTTCATCCCCTTTGAAGTATTTCCCTGACACTGGCTACTTACAGAAATTCCTGGTCCTCTGCCCCTAAAGATGCCACATATCCCAGTTGACCAGTTTTACCTTAAACCTGCGGTCTTGCAAACCACACAGCACTTGTGAGTGCTTACAATAAACCAAAAGGAGGTTTAGTGTAAGAAAGGATAAGAATTAAAGAAGGGAGTGGAGGAAACAAATGGTTAAAAAGTAACCCAAAATATGAATCTGAGTCTACACTTATCAGTCATTACCTTTCCTACCTAGTAAGTTAGACCCCCCTCTTCCTCTCCAACTTCAGTCGGTTGCCAAGCTGACTGGAGTCTCATTGCATTACTCACACACCGTACTGTAGGGTCCCCTAATTCAATGTCTCTGGGAGAACACAAAGTAATAATTTCACGGCCATGCAAATTATTAATCAGTATCATCCTATTGGCCTTAGTTGAGATCAAGGGAACCCATTTTGATAGGCCCTTTGCAAGACAGAGTCTGAGATTTTAAAAGCAGACAGAGACTTGGATGTCAATTCCCATTAAAATGAGTTTACAAATCTCAGCCTAAATATACAAGGAAGACATTATTTTCCATATTTTGCAGAAGTGGGATGGAGGAAAACACTGCATGGGTTAGGAGCTGAATTCTTACATGGGTGACCAGTCTGATACCTTCCCCTTTGGGATTAATAGATGTTTCCCTTCTGACCATCTTGCAAGTAAGGCAGAGAGAACCAGGATAATTGAGCCAGATGGACACCTTAAGTGATATTTTCAAAGCTGCCTAAAAGGATTTGGGTGCCCAGTTTGCATTGGAATATAGTGTGTGGTTTTGCCCCTAAACCCTTTTGTAGAATAAAGTTATTAGGACATCCTAGAACTTTGTGTGATTCCACTATAAACCTCAAGGGAAATGTTTGAGCATGAGAAAATATCCTTTGTAGAATGAGTAAAGTAAAGATCCCATAAGAATGATAATACCTTTTGCTTCCTAAAGCAGCTTTTATCTTAGGATCTCAAAAATTTTAAGAGACATTAATTGAACTTCACAATCCTTTAGCTACACTTGGATGGTGTCCCACCCAAGTACTTACCCAGCGTGACCCTGCTCAGTGGGATCACTATAAACATGGTTAAAATCTCTCATGGGATCACTATAAATATTGTTATTCCTGGGAGATGCATAAATATTATTACCTCCATTTTATACAGGCAGGTTAGGGGGGGAAGTGGTCAGGCACAGAGAAGAGAAATGACTTCTGACAAAACTCACAGTGTGACCAGGAAGATCAGCACAACTATTTGGGAATAAGTTGGGAGACATTTATTCCATTTGTATTCCAATTTCGGTCTTCCCGGGGGGTATCCCGGAGAACCTGCAAAACGAAGCTATAAAAGAACAGCAATGGATTCTCACAAAGCATCTCTTTCTTCATAGTGTTCCATCAGATATCTCGCCAGGCATGGATGGTCTATGTCAGTTCTTGAATGGGGAACATTCAAAGAACAACCCAAGGACTGGAGATAGCGCAGTGTGGTTTACTCCTTCGAGGGCATTCTCCCCTTCAAGTCAATGCTGACCACCATGTCCCACCCTGTCTCTAGGAGACAATGTGCTGCCGTGACTATGTGTGTGTGTGTGGGGGGGGGACTCAGAATGGGGTGCTCCCTCCACACAATCAGTGGAGAGGTCAATGTCCCACAATGGTGTTAGGGGATGCTGTGCTGAAGGGAGGAGATTGGGGGAGACACAAGCAATGGATTCAAATAGCTTAATCTATTTAGCTTATCCAAGAGAGCCGTAAGGGATGAATTGATCACAGCCTATAAATACCTACCCAGAGAACAGAAATTTGAACACGAGATCTTCAATATATCAGACAAAGTTCCAATGACTGGAAGTTGAAGCTAGACAAATTCAGACTGGAACTGAGGTGTGTGTTTATGATAGCGAGGATAATTGACCATGTTACCAAGGGTTGAGGTGGATTCTCCATCACTGAAAATTTTTATATCAAGACAGGATGTTTTTCTAAAAGCTCTGCTCTTGTTCAAAGAGAAATTAATTCAGGGAAGTTGGCGGTCAGGCTAGATGATCACAGTGATCCCTTTTGGCTTTGGGTCTATTGGGTTCCTTTTGGGTATGTCTACATGATGAGCTAGGGGTGTGATTCCCCTGCTCATGTACACATGCTTGTGCTAGCGCTCACTGAGCTAGTGTGTGTTTAATTAGCAGTGGTATGACAGGCAGAAGCAGAGACATGGCTTATATCTCTACATTTACATACAGACATGGATATAGATATACATGTAAATGAGAAACCAGTGATGAACTTTGATTTGAATGTAAAAGGTATTAAAGAAATGACAGCTCTGTAAAATCAATGTATATCTCAGAGAGACTAATGGACATGTTCAAATGGGAAAACAAACAAACAAACAATCCTTGACACTACAGACACATTAAAGGTCCCATAGCAGACATGAGAGTGCCTCAGACCATGATCCATGGTAGGATGGTGGGTTCATTAATAAATGTATGTGAAGTGATCCTGACACACAAATTGATTCAGAAGCATAGAAAAGTTTTGCCAAGTGGTTTAGTTTAGTTAAGGAAAATCATTTGGTTTTGATTATAATGTTATAATATTTAACACTCTTAAATATTGTCTGTGTATAATATTAAATATAGTACATAAATATGATATAAAAGTAATATAACAGACATCAAAGTAAAATAATACAAACAATAAAGTAAAAAAAAATGGAATTTCTTTCATGTTTTTTTCCCCCTGAAACAATTTGGTCACATCAACATGAATTTGCAAAATGATTCAGTGTTACTGAATGTACATCTTCTTTGAAAAAAGCTGAGTGAACAAATTTTGCAGTTTTAGATTTAAGTTCCAGTCTAGTGCCCTCTCTGATAGCCCACTATTTCTAACTTTCACCGTGCGCCCCATATCAGATCTATGAATCGTGCAATAACAAAGGGCTTCTGAGGACAGTGAATGGGTACCTTTAGTGTAAAGCCTGAGCTGTGCCATGGAGACCACTGGAGATACTGTAACTGAGTCCACACACAGTCAGGTAATGACAGCAATTGAGCAGAATTTCCATCCTTTCAGTTCCTGTGAATCATCTGTTACCATCGCTCTTTCCGTTCCCAACTGGCACTGGAAAGGACTAGCCCAACACATGCCTCCAGCATAGCTCAGATTATGTGTTTTGATTTGTTTGTATGTGTGGTGACCCTTGTAAACTTTGACCGGCTGTAGAAAAAGCTCCGAACAGAAGGGATGTTTGGTCTAATTTAGTATCTAGAAGGGATACAGGACTAGAGGGGCCAGCCATCTAACCCCACATGTACAAAGGATATGGAGTGGCTGGGGCCGTTCTGATCTGTTACATAGGAAGGAACCAAGACTAGATGGATAATTTGGTTTTTAAGCAGGTATGAATGTAGGGACAGATGGACCATTGATCGGACAAAGTGCATAGGGTTAAGGCTTTCAGACAGGATGAACCAATGGTCTTTTCTATTAATAGCAAACATAAAGGAATGGATCAACCATTGATCTGATCAAGTATGTAGATGGGATACAGGACAAGATGGACAATTGTTCTGGTCCAGACTGTAGAAGGGATAAAGGAATGGATGGACTATTGTTCTAGTCCAGAAAACAGAAAGGATACAGCACCAGAGGGACATTTGTTCTGGTCCCCTGTGTAGAAGGGATGCAGGGATGGATGGACCTTTGTTCTGATGTAGCAGAGCAGGAGTCTGGATTCCAAATGGGATGGCCACATGATCTGTCACTCACTATCAGGATCTGGGATAACAGAGACCTCTACCTCCCTACTGTTGGGATTCCCTCCAGCTCTGGAGAGGAACATTTTCTCTAGTTCTCTAGAACTCAGTTCAAATCCTGACATGGCCTTGAGGTGTCTTTAGTGGCATTTCATAAAGCTACACCTGAGGTGATCAGGCTCACGTATAGGGATGGGATAGGATGCACCACAACTCCAAAGGACTTAATTGTATATCAGATTATATACATATTCTAAAACAGACTAACACAAGTGCATACATTCTACATTACATTATAGACTTCATGATTGTCTTAGTAATGGGGTGCACCTATCCCTGCACTAGAAAATGTGCTAGTAAGCAAAGCTGCAGCTGCAAGCTTATCACACATTTACTCTTCTTCTTGCTATTTCTTTATCTACGAGGTACATATTATTTACAAGGCCACTTGTGAATTCCTGCTTTGTCCATTGTTAACCTGTTTCCTTACATCTGTTTTCTTTCATTGTTCAGGCAAGGCCCCTACATCCTTACCCATCATTTTCCTCAAGGCGCATATCACCTCCTTGTTCCTCAGGCTGTATATGATGGGGTTGAGCACTGGGGTGACAGTGATGTAGAAGACAGAGCTTGTTTTGAGCTGCCCCACAGAGGAGCTAGACCTGGGTCTCAGGTACATCGAAATCACTGTCCCAAAGAACAGGCTGACCACGACCAAGTGGGAAGAGCAGGTGGAAAAGGCTTTATGCCTTCCAGCAGTGGAGGGGATGTTCAAGACAGTGCCAAGGATGCGAGCATAAGAGAGGACTATTAAGGAAAGCGGGCAGACCAGTGTGAACACACAGCTCACATACATGACTATTTGTGCCTGGCCCTTCCGAGCACAGGCCAAACTCACCATAGCCGGCATTTCACAGAGGAAATGGTCTATCTCCTGGTGCCCACAGAAAGATAGCTGGAAGGTGGACACAGTGTTGACGGCAGAAACTAGAAAAGCTCCCGCCCAGGAAGTGCCCACCATGGCCATGCACCCCTTCTTGGCCATGAGGAGCGGGTAGTGCAGCGGGAGACAGATGGCGACGTACCTGTCATATGACATAACAGTGAGGAGAAAGCACTCCGTTATGCCAAAGGCGAGGAAGAGGTACATCTGGGCCATGCAACGGGCCAATGAGATGTCTCTGTGCTCTGCCAGGAGATGGGCCAGCATCTGGGGCAGAACACTTGAAGTATATCCAACCTCCAGGAGAGACAGGTTGGAGAGGAAAAAATACATTGGGGTGTGGAGGAGAGGGTCAGACACAACCAAGAGAACGGTGAGGAGGTTCCCAAGCAGGGTCACCAGGTAGAGTGCGAGGAATGCCACGAAGAGGGCCAGCCGAACCTCTGGATGACTGGAGAGTCCCAACAGGATGAACTCCTGGGGCATAGAGGTTTGGTTGCCTTCTCCAGTCCTGTTCATTTTATCTGCAGGAGTAAAGGGAAAAAGGGGAATAAACATCATCAGCTATCCGAGAGACAAGGTGGGTGAGGTAGTCTCTTATTGATCCAGCTCCTGTTGGTGAGAGAGACAAGCTTTCAAACTACTTCAATAGAAGTGGGACCAGTAAAAAAAAAAGATCTCATCCACCTTGTCTCTCTCATTTCCTATTACCAACACGGCTACAACACCACTGCAAAATAACTGAAGGTACTGATCATCCCCCCTCCCCCACCATTACCACAGCCTTGGAGAACCTCTTCATCTTTGAGGAATTGACCCTCCACACCACCCTGGAGGCAGGACAGTGTTATTATCTGCATTGTGAAACTGAGGTACTCACGGTATGTCTACACTGCATTGTAAACCGGGTCTGTGGGACCCAGTCTCATGGAGTCAGTGTTTCCAAACTCATGCTTGAGTGTCCACACTGCATTGTAAACTTGGGTTTACAATTTCCGGAGCAGGGTCTCACAGCCGTGCCAGCACATCCATAGGGACTGCATAGACCTTCTTGCTCGGGACTTCAGCTTGAGCTGCATTCACACTGCAAAATGACAGGGCTTGGACCTGAGTCATGGCAAGACTTATGCTCTGACCTTCCTCCCTAGTGGGCTCCTAGCACTCAGATTCTGAGTGCTTGCTGATCTGAATCAGACTGATTTGTTTGTGGATGGAAAACGGAATCAGAGCTTGAGCTTAGGGTGTAGTGTAGACATACCCAGAGAGGCTAAGCAGCACGCCCAGGGGCACGGAGCCATAGAGTTTAAGGCCAGAAGGGATCACCAGATCATCTGGTCTGACCTCCTTGATCACGGGCCACTAGCACCACCCAGCACCCGCACACTAAACCCAATAACAGAATTAAACCAAAGTATCATTAGGGAAATCATTAAGAAAGTGATAGATAACAAGACAGAAACTATCATAATGCCTCTCTATAAATCCATGGTGCATCCACATCTTGAATACTGCTTGCAGATGTGGTCACCCCATCTCAAAAAAGATGTATTGGAATTGGAAAAGGTACAGAAAAGTCAACAAAAATGTTTTGTGGTATGGAACGGCTTCTGTATGAGGAGATATTAATAAGACTGGGACTTTTTGGAAAAGAGATGACTAGTGGGGGGATATGATTGAGGTCTATAAAATCATGACTGCTGTGGAAATAGTAAATAAGAAAGTGTTATTTAATCCTCCTCATTACACAAGAACTAGGGGTCACAAAACGAAGTTAATAGGCAGCAGGTTCAAAACAAACAAAAGGACGTATTTCTTCATACAATGCACAGTCACCCAGTGGAACAATTTGTCAGAGAATGTGGTGAAGGCCAAGATTATAACAAGGTTCAAAGAAGAACTAGATAAATTTATGAAGGGTAGGTCCATCAACGGTTGTTAGCCAGGATGGGCAGGGTTGGTGTCCCTAGCCTCTCTTTGCCAGAAGCTGGTAATGGGCGAGAGGGGATGGATCACTTGATGATTACCTGTCCTGTTCATTCCCTTGTGGTCGCCTGGCATTGGCCACTATCAGAAGACAGGATACTGGGCTAGATGGACCTTTGGTCTGACCCAGTGTGGCTGTTCTTATGTTCTTATCACAGCCCTTGGGAGACTAGGCAGAAAAAAGGAGGGACCAAGGTGCTCCGTGCCCAAGGCCCCTGAAATGGCAAGGAACTATTAAAGGAGATATACCCAGAGGATCCCAGTAAGCAACCCGCACCCACACACTGCAGAGAAAAGTGAAATTCCTGAAGGACGCAGGCAATCTGACCTGAGGGGGAAATTTCTTCTCAGCCCCAAATTTGGCAATTTGTTAGCATCTGAGCATATAAGCAAGAATCTAAGCACCTGACAAATCTATAGCAGAGCAGAGTTGGTAGCCCATGTTTCCTAAATCCCTTACTAGTATCCTAGCCAAACAGATTATCACTAGTGATTTTCATAGGCACTTTTTGATAGTCTAGCTCCTGCCCAATCCTGCCCTTTTCCTGCTGAAAAGGAGTCCATCTGTAAAGGAGGGTGCCTTCATTGCAGGAACTCAGTGATATTCAATAGAACTGACCTGGCATGGGAAGAATTCCTCTGAAGGAGAGAATTTGACAGAGCTCCAGGAATGAAAGAGAGAACAGAATCTGTATTATAGGAACTTTTAGGGTGTTTTAGCTCTAACACAACCATTGAGCTTCCAAATATTACAATTAAAAATTCAGTTTGTAGGCTGGGACTTTCAGAGGAAGTGCAGGGAGTTATGCATCCAATGAAGAAATTCAATGGGCCATGAGTGCCTAAATTCCTTAAGCTTCTTCAAAAATTCTTCCCCTGTTATACAATGCTAGCGAAATGGGGCTTTGGTCTATGACTGGGGTTCCTATCACCACCCCGAGAAATCAAATGAATATTGTTATAGGAGGCACACATTTTAAGGAAATGTAACAAAATATCCATTGCCCGCAGAGAAGATGTCAGTATTTCTTACCTCTGGTATCTGGATTTAATCTAGTGAAACAGTTCTTGGGGTTGCAATAAACCTGGCACTGGTTGTCATCTGTGTTCATGAGGACTGTTGCAGTGGTGAGATGGAAACAAATTTCTCAGTTGTCATATGTGTGGCTTAGATCCAAATGTTTAGGGAGAAATCTAGAGGAATATACTTCCTCCTGTCTTTCAGGGTGAGTTAGAATGAATTGTGTTGTGTTTCAGTAAAAAAAAAAAAAAAAGAAAAAACTTATTCCCTGCTGTAGGGATGGTGGGCAGAACCTGTAGGACTAGAGCTTCAGAGAAACACATAGGAAGCTCAACCCCCAAATAAACCAGCTTTCCAAACAGGCATCCTGTGCACAAAGAAAACATGCGAGAGAATTTATCCCTGGCACCATCTGTGGGGAGCTCTACTTCCCTTGAGACTTCTTTTAGAATGAATAGGCAAAGGAATTGTTGTGTATTTGGTTGTCATGGTTTTTGTTGCTATGGCAACTGAGTTAGATTATTGTGGGTTAGCTCAGCCAGCTTCAGCCGGCTGAGTGAGTTCTCTGAGTCTGTAAATAAAATGGTGGTTTTGTTAGCTGTCTGCTGTCTGGCCTCAAGTGATTCTTTCTAAACCGGCTGCCCCCAAGGATATAACAAGTGGCGACGAGGGTGGGATTCCGGTCCTGCTCCAGTAACAGAAGGAAGTAGAAGTCAAGGTAAAGAACAAACAAACAAAAAAAGCTGCTTGTTTGCACTGACTGTGAAAGTGAAACTAAAATCATGGCTACTCTGACCAGGCCACTGGAACCTTTTGATGAGAATATAGAGCAGTGGCATGTGTATACTGAGCGTTTTGAGCTTTTTTTAATTGCAAATGACATTACAGAAGCGAAGAAGGTGCCAATATTCTTAAGTGTTGTAGGGGCTAAAACCTACTCCCTGCTACGCAGCTTACTACACCCTGTTAAGCCAGCAACTAAATCTTACAGTGACATTGTGGAAATCCTGGGGTCTCATTTTTCCCCAAAACCACTGGTAATTGCTGAAAGATATAGGTTCCACAAAAGAGACCAAAAGGAAGATGAAACAGTTGTACAATTTGTAGCCATTTTAAAAAAGCTAGCAGAACACTGTGAATTTAAAGAAATGTTAAATGATGCCCTGCGTGACAGGTTAGTATGTGGCCTCTACAGTGAAGCTATACGGAAGTGCCTACTGACAGAGGCTCAGCTTACCTTACAGAAGGCTGTTGATATTGCTGTCTCCATGGAACTGGCTACAAGGGAGGCACAATACATCGGTGCATCCCCTAGGGTGCAAAAAGTGTCACAAGAACCGACCCACAAAACTGTGCAGAGTCAAGAATGTTACCGCTGTGGTAAGCCGGGTCACCAGGCATCAGAATGCTGGTGTAAGGACCTGGTGTGTCGACACTGTGGCAAAAAGGGACACATTGAGTGTGCCTGTAAACAAAAGAAAAAGAGGCCTGTGGTCTGGCCGACAAAAAGAGGAACCTTGCATACCCTAGAGCAGACCCAGGATGATCAAGGTGACACCTCAGTGCAAGAGAAAGTGCCACTGCATGTTTTGTCTTTGGCAGTGGGCTCACATGAATACTGGGTAACCCCGTTATTGGATGGCAAACGTATACGCATGGAACTGGACACCGGTGCAGCCGTCTCACTGATCTCCGAGACTGTGTATAAAGAAAAGCTACAGCATCTTCCGCTTAAGGCAACAAAAACTGTTCTGAAGACGTATACGGGAGAAGCTGTGCCTATGCTGGGCACTATTGATGTTAAGGTGGAGCTCAATGGACAGGTGGCTAAATTGCCACTGTTTGTGGTGAGAGGTAACTACCCAGCCTTAATGGGTAGGTCTTGGCTTGGGAAGATTCAACTGAACTGGGCAGAAGTGCACCGGATGACTAAAGAAGAAACCAGTCTAACCCCTATACTAAGGAAACATGCTGCTGTTTTTGGAGATGATTTGGGAAGTATGAAGGGAATCACTGTGACATTGAACATTAAACCTGACAGTCCACCAAAATATCTGAAAGCCCAAACTGTGCCATATGCCATCAGGCCAAAAGTTGAAGCAGACCTGGAGCGCCTGGTCACCAATGGAGTCCTAATACCAGTTACCCATAGCTCATGGGCCACTCCTATCGTTCCAATTGTGAAGAAAGATGGCTCTCTCCAGATTTGCGGTGATTTTAAAGTCACTGTCAACCCAGTGTTGTGTGCAGAGCAATACCCGCTTCCCCGCATCAATGACCTGTTCGCAGGCCTGCCTGGGGAACAAAAGTTCAGTAAGATTGATCTGAGTCAAGCATATTTACAGATGCACGTCGATGAAAAGTCCCAAGAGCTGTTGACTATTGCGACTCATAAGGGGCTTTATCGATACTGTCGCCTACCCTTCGGAATAACGTCTGCTCCCGCC
The DNA here is from genome assembly GCF_020497125.1 of Mauremys mutica. Taxonomy (NCBI): domain Eukaryota; kingdom Metazoa; phylum Chordata; order Testudines; family Geoemydidae; genus Mauremys; species Mauremys mutica. The sequence goes on along the minus strand of NC_059084.1, from coordinate 58,767,622 downwards.
CTGTTCCAGAGGGCTATGGACCAGATCTTGTGTGGCTTGTCAGGAGTTCAGTGCTATCTGGATGATATCCTGGTCACTGGAAGAAATGAAGAGGATCACTTAAAGAATTTAGAGGCTACCCTACAAAGACTGGAAGAGTATGGCCTACGAGTTCGCAAAGACAAGTGTGAATTCTTCAAGCCCTCTGTTGAATATTTGGGACACATCATTGATTCTGCAGGTCTTCATAAGGCCCCTGCAAAAGTTAAAGCTATTGTGGAGGCTCCCCCACCTCGAAATGTAAGCCAGCTGCGCTCGTTTCTAGGACTCCTGAACTATTATGGAAAGTTCATCTCACAGTTAGCCACACTGCTAAAACCACTTCATGAGCTCCTTGGGCAGAAAAAGGCCTGGAAGTGGACTGAAGCCTGTGATGTTGCATTTAACAAAGCTAAGGATGCATTGCTAAATTCTGAAGTTCTAACGCACTTTGATCCATCCTTACCACTGCAATTGGCCTGCGACGCCTCCCCTTATGGAGTTGGAGCAGTCGTGTCACATATTATGCCTTCAGGAGAAGAGAGACCTATTGCTTTTGCTTCACGCACTCTAAGCAAAGCAGAAACTAACTATGCCCAAATCGAACGTGAGGCATTAGGAATTGTTTTTGGAATTCGGAAGTTTCATCAGTACCTGTTTGGGCGAAAGTTTACTCTTCTTACAGACCATCGACCTCTGACGTCAATTTTTGGACCCTACACAGGCATTCCCCCATTAGCTGCTAGTCGTATGCAACGTTGGGCATTGTTACTTTCAGCACACACCAATGAAATCAAATATCGGAAATCCACTCTACACGGCAATGCAGATGGCCTCTCAAGGTTGCCTTTGCCGGTCAAACATCAAGATAGTGCCCAAAAGGAAATCTTCTACTTTGAACAGGTAGAGAATACACCCATCACTGCTACTCAGATAAAGAAGGCATCTCGCGTTGACCCAGTATTGTCCCAAGTTATGGAACTGGTGATGCATGGAAAATCTCGACAAATCTCTCCGGTCTCATCTGACCTTGTTCCCTACATGTCCAAGCGGACGGAGTTATCGGTCCAATCTGGTTGTTTGTTGTGGGGAAGACGTGTCATTATTCCACCACCACTGAGATCACAGATGTTAGAACAGCTACATTCCGGTCACTGTGGAATAGTGCGCATGAAGGAAATTGCACGAAGCTATTTTTGGTGGCCTGGATTGGACAGCGCTATTGAAGAGAAGGCAAAAGCTTGTATGTCATGTCAGGGTGTGAGGAATGCACCCCAGTGGGCACCCCTACACCCATGGGACTGGCCTGAAAACCCGTGGCAAACGTGGGAGGAATCAAATGATGGGAGACAGTGTCCTTGACCACAGTCCCAAATCTTTTACACTTGGCATGTTGGGAAAGTACAAACTAATCATTTCATCACCATGCAGATTATTACTATTTATGATTTGTGTTGCAGGAACTCCTAATGGGTCCCACTATGCTAAGGGATCAGGACTTAACTGTCCCAGATTGTCTACAGACACAATCCCTGGCCTAAAGCTATCCGAGGCTCAGATTTTGAAAGGTGCCTAAGCAATTTGAATGCCAATTTCCATTAAAATGGCTGTGATATGGACATCCACTAGGGTGACCAGATAGCAAATGTGAAAAATCGGGATGGGGGTGGGGGGGATAATAGGCGCCTATATAAGAAAAAGCTTTGAATATTGGGACTATCCCTATAAAATTGGGACATCTGGTCACCCTAACATCCACAGGTGACATTTAATAAAAATCTCAACCTAAATATGCAAGGCCTAAAAATGGCCAGGTGGGGGAAGAGATAAAGGGAAAGAAAAAAAAGTTGGGATTGTCAAAGGGGACTAAGGGAGTAAGGTTCAAACAAAAATGTGTCAAAACATTTATTAATTTTGAACAAAAACCTTTCCCATTTGAAGATCTTCACTGAACATTTTCAATTTTTGGAGTAAAAAACTCCAAACAATATTTTGCTTGTTTTTGAATCCCAATTTTCCATTAAATTTGTTTTTCAAAAATAAAAAAAAATGTCTCTTTTTGAAACATTATTTTTTGGTTTTCACATGAGCAGTCATTCTCCTCTCATCCTGTCACTCCAATGTTGAGGGGTTGCGGATGACTGGAAAGAGGGAAGTATAAAAAATGGTGTGTGGGGGGAAATCCCCAAATCCAAAAATTGAATATTATTTTTTCTAAGGTTTTGAAAACAGAAACAAGATGTCTAGAAGGAAAAAACTAAAATTACATGTTTTGCACTGAAAAAATTCACTGAAGTCAACCTGGTTTTATAGAATATTTTGATATATAGAATATTGTGTTTTTCTTTGAAAAAAATGTTTGATAAATATTATGACTACCTCTACTGGAATTCTAAACCCTATTTTCCCCAGGTCCCTTTCAAAATGCAAACAGAGAGTTTTTAGGAAAACAAAAGTCTTTTTAAGGTTCTCCTCAGAGCCTCTTTTACCTCCTTGTTCCTCAAGCTGTAGATGATTGGGTTTAGCATGGGTGTTATCACGGTGTAAAACAGTGAGAGGAACTTGTCCCGCTCTGGGGAGTAGCTGGACTTGGGCTGTAGGTAGACAAAGCTAGCAGAGCAGTAGAAGAGAGTCACCACAATAAGATGAGAGGAGCAAGTGGAGAAAGCTTTATGTCTGCCCTCTGCCAATGGGATCTTGAGGATGGTGTATATGGGTACGTCTACACTACGGGATTATTCCGATTTTACATAAACCAGTTTAGTAAAACAGATTGTATAAAATCGAGTGCACGCGGCCACACTAAGCACATTAATTCGGTGGTGTGCGTCCACGGTACGAGGCTAGCATCGATTTCTGGAGCGTTGCACTTTGGGTAGCTATTCCATAGCTATCCCATAGTTCCTGCAGTCTCCCCCGCCCCTTGGAATTCTGGGTTGAGATCCCAGTGCCTGATGGGTCAAAAATCATTGTCACGGGTGGTTCTGGGTAAATGTCGTCAATCATTCCTTCCTCCGGGAAAGCAACGGCAGACAATCATTTTGTGCCCATTTTCCCTGGATTGCCCTGGCAGACGCCATAGCGTGGCAAGCATGGAGCCTGTTTTGCCTCTTGTCACTGTCACCGTATGTGTAATAGATGCTGCTGACAGAGGCGATTCAGCAGAGCTACACAGCAACATTCATTTGCTTTTGCATGATAGCAGAAATGGTTATCAGCCATTCTGTACCATCTACCATACCCTTGTACATTGGCTATGAGATGACGGTTACCAGTCCTTTTGTGCTGTATCCTCTGCTGCTGTCATAGGTGCCCCTGGCTGAGATCAGCTGGGGGCGCAAAAGACAAAAATGGGAATGACTCCCCGAGTCAATTCCTCCTTTATGGTATCTAAAAATAGAATCAGTCCTGCCTAGAATATGGGGCAAGTGTACTAGAGAAGCAGTGTATCAGAGAACCAGAAAGCACAGCCGCTCCGTGTCCGATCCCGCAGAAATGATGAGCTGCATGCCATTCACAGGGGGTGCCCCTGCAACAACCCCACCTGTTGATTCCCTCCTCCCCCAGCCTTCCTGGGCTACCGTTGCAGTGTCCCCCCATTTGTGTCATGAAGTAATAAAGAATGCAGGAATAAGAAACAGTGACTTGTTAGTGAGATAAAATGAGGGGAAGGCAGCCTCCAGCTGCTATGATAGTCCAGACAGGACATTAAGCAGTGTGGGGGAAGAGGAGCCCAGCATCCCGCTGCTATGATAGTCCAGGCAGTACAGAATCTTTTCTTTACACATGAAGAGCGGGGGCTGATGGAGCTCATCCCCCTATTGCTACAATGAAGATGGTTACCAGCCATTCTGTACCATCTATTGGGAATGACCAGGAGTTTTTTATCCAGGCGACCCCGGCCGACCTCACCTGAGGCCAGCCAGGAGCACTCATGGGCTGATGATGAGGACAGGTACTAGTCCTATTGTGCAGCACCATCTGCCATAAGGCTGATGATGAGGACAGTTACCAGTCATATTGCACCATCTACCACCAGTGAGGGGGAAAGAGGATACTGCAGTTGAGTGCCGCAGCATCGCATGTACCAGCAGCATTCAGTAGACATAGGGTGACATTTAGAAGAGTCAAGAGACAATTTTTTTCCCTTTTACTTCTGGGGGTGGGTGGGGGGTGTAAATTGACGAGCTATGCCCTGAACCACTGCGGACAATGTGTTTGACCCTACAGGCATTTGGAGCTCAGCCAAGAATGCAAATGCTTTTCGGAGACTGCAGGAACTGTGGGATAGCTTGAGTCCTCAGTCCCCCCTCCCTCCATGAGCGTCCATTTGATTCTTTGGCTTTCCGTTACGCTTGTCACGCAGCAGTGCGCTGAGTCCCTGCTATGGCGTCTGTCTGGAGATTTTTTAAAAATGCTTTGGAATTTCGTCTTCTGTAACGGAGCTCTGATAGAACAGATTTGTCTGCCCATACAGCGATCACATCCGTACGGTCCATGCTGGAGCTCTTTTTGGATTTTGATTTCAGACTGCATCGCCACCCGTGCTGATTAGAGCTCCACGCTGGGCAAACAGGAAATTATATTCAAAAGTTTGCGGGGCTTTTCCTGTCTACCTGGCCACTGCATCCGAGTTCAGATTGCTGTCCAGAGAGGTCAGTGGTGCACTGTGGGATACCGCCCGGAGGCCAATACCGTTGATTTGCGGCCACACTAACCCTAAACCGATATGGTAATACCGATATTAGCGCTACTCCTCTCGTTAGGGTGGAGTACAGAAACCGGTTTAAAGAGCCCTTTATATCGATATAAAGGGCCTCTTAGTGTGGACGGGTGTGGCGTTAAATCAGTTTAACGATCCTAAAACCGGTTTAAACGCGTAGTGTAGACCAGGCCTATGATACAGGTGTAGGACCCTGCTGTGAAGAGCAAGGGCAGGACAGTGATGAGCAAGCTGCTGGCTAGGATCGCAACCTCATTTGGGGACGTGTTGACGCAGACCAGCTTTAGCACTGGAGGGAAGTCACAGAAGAAATAGTCAATCTGATTAGGCCCACAGAACGGCAGGCTGAATATCCCAGCTGTGTTTCCCAGTGGTATGAAGATGCCACACAGCCAGCAGACCTGTGTCAGCCCAATGTACACCCCCTTACTCATTTTGGCTGTGTAGTGCAGTGCGTAGCAGATTGCCAGGTAACGGTCATAGGACATGGAAGCAAGAAGGAAACACTCGACTGTACCGAAGAAGAGAAGGAAATACAGCTGCACTGCACAGCTGGCAAAGGAGATGGATCGATCCTCCGAGATGAGGTTGGCCAGTATTTTGGGCACAGTGACCGAAGTGTAGCAGATCTCCAGGAAGGACAAGTTCCTGATAAAGAAATACATGGGGGTGTGGAGGGCCGGGTCCACCATTGTGATGAGAAGAATGAGGCTGTTCCCCACTAAGGTTAACAGGTAGAGCATGAACAACAGAGAGAAGAGGAGAATCTGCATGTCCCAGTGGTTAGAAAACCTGAGGAAAATGAAGTATGTCTGGCTGGTCTCATTCACTCTTGGAGCCCAAGCAGGAGATGTCATCTGTGGGGGAGAGAAATGGAGGTCGGCTATTTTATTAACTGACAGTGGGTGGGATGTTTGTGTAGAGAGCCTCGACATCCATGGTGGCTGTGATTGTGTTTTCTGGAAGGTCACCAATGCATAGTAGTTTCCTCAGGAAATCAGTGGTGTCACGAAGATAGCTTGGAGTGCTGGTAGCATAGGATCTGAGTAGAGAGTCCACATATCCAGACAGTCCTTCAGTGAGAGTTCCAATGCCCGAGATGATGGGGCGTCCAGGATTTCCGGGTTTGTGGATCTTGGGTAGTAGATAGAATAACCCTGGTCAGGGCTCTAAGGGTATGTTGATTTGTTCCGGTGTTAGTGTAGAGAGTATCCTGAGTAGATGGTGCAGTTTCTTAGTGAATTCCTCAGTGGGATCTGAGGGAAGTGGCCTGTAGATTTTGGTATTGGAGAGTTGTCTGGCGGCCTCCTTTTGGTAGTCAGACCTGTTCATGATGACAACAGCACCTCCTTTATATACCTGTGAAAACAGAGAAAAAGTTCCGTAAGGGATAATTGTCCGCCATTTCGGGATTTTTCTCCTGTATTCCCCCGATGAGAGCTGGTGTACCTGAGTTTGAAAACCACTGTTATAGCGTGTAAAAAACAAGGTTTACTGGAGGTTTCTTTGTCAGAATTTTTCCTTACCCCTCTGGAGTCGCATCACAATAGGAAGGTATTGTCTGATCCCGGTTATGAGCCTTTGGTCAAGGCTTATAACTATTACTGCTACTTATAACTATTATAAGTGCGCCTAGGCTTGTATTTGTATTTTGCATGTAATCCACACTGAGTGGCTTTTGGACCAATAAAGAAATACCTGAGTGGAAACTGAGTCACAGCAAACCTTAATATACTTCTCAGGGAAACTATTTCCAACAGGCTGCATATGCTAACTTGGACAGGAGAGCAGTGTAATGTGTAGCCTGCTCATTTTTTGAATTTTAAGGACCTAACCTTGCAACTTCCTGCTCTCAGGTAGTTTATCTTTTGTTGTGAGATTTACAGTTACATCATCAGATGAAATCACTTTCTGTTAAGGACTGAGATTTTTTTTAAAACATGAGTTACAAAGAGTGATAGCCTTCCCCTGACCTCAGTGCACCTGTGGCCAGAATGCAGCTGCATTTAAACTCTGAATGCAAGTAAAAGGAGTCTATTGGTGCTGCTGCCAACATTACATACCCCTCTCAGGCAGATCTAGGGGTAGGTATATAGGCAGTAAACCATCTTATGTAATTGCATAGCAGGAAGACAGTGGCAGAGCTTGGAATAGAGCTCTAGTATCCTACCCACTGGTCCATGCTGCCTATCAGTGTCTTCATTTTCGATGGATAGGCAGATGGATGATGCCATGTGTCTAGTGGGTAAGACACATGTTCCATTTTTGGCTCTACTACTCACCAGTTGGGAGACTTTGGGCAACTCTTTCTCCCTATCTGGGCCTCTGTTCCCCCCACACATGACCTTTGTCAATTTTGCATCTTTAGATTTTTAGCTCTGGAGGGCTGTGAATGTCTCTTCCTGCATGTCAGGCCTAGCGCAGTGAGACCGTAATCTTGAGGCCCTTCTCCTTCATACTGATGTAAATCAGGAGCAAGGGAGTAATTTGATTGTCCTAAAGTGTGTTAAATGAGAGGAGAATAAGTCAAGGACAAGTAAAACAACAAGTTCATTTTTCAAATTTCCAAACTGACCAGCAGCAGAGTTTGGGGTCTGTTCTTGTCTAATCCCTAACAGCTCACAGAAAACTAGCTGAATTCGATCTCATTCATTTTGTGGCAATCAATAATAGCCAATGATTAAAAATGATTCACATGGGCAAGGTGGGACGTGCCAAACCACTTGCTCCAACCAATGTTAAGATTGGGCATGCCCTAGCATACAAAGGACAGAGTTAAAGCTGTACGTGTTGTACTACACAAGGGGGCAGAGTTAAGGCTACACATGATCTACCATAAAACATTTTGACCAGCCCAGGTTTATGTTTTGAGATCATATGTTTATCTTCTACTCAAACAAAATACAGACACCACCACAGAGTCTCAGAAGGAGTAAGTATCTTTCCTAAGTCCCCTTTCCCAATGTACTCTCTGGAACCAATTTTATAAATCAGGAGGACCACATGGTCAAAGAAGGATATGGCAACTGTCTGCTTCCTAGCAAAGAGAAAATGTTTTCCACAGCTGCAAACAAAGGGTCCAATACTTCAAGAAGCTGACTCTTCTGAGTTCCCATTGCTCTTAGTAGTCCTGGCTCTTGGTAGGTTGGCCTAGACCCAAAGCAAAACTCCACAGCTCAACAACCCTATAACTGACTGCTTTGGGATGCTTTCCTGGGCTTCAAGACACGTGAGGCAAGGCAGCGTTCTTCATGCATTCATCAGAATGGATTGAGGGTCTGGCCTAGCAATACCTCCATTGTAAACTAGGGTAATACTACTGGGGTCAGTGGTGCTAATTTCCCTCTTGCTCATCCCAATGTGAATCAGGAGTAACTTTAATGCAGTAAATGGGCTTGGGTCTGCTCTTACCCACTAATGTAAATCAGGGATAACTCCATTAGAATCCCAGAGTCTGATTCTGGACTCATTCACCCCAGAGTAACTACAATGGAATCAATGGACCTGATTATTCCCCCACTCACTTGAGTGTGAATCAGAAACAACTTAGTTAACATTGAAAGGCATCTATGCTCATTCATCCCAAAGTAAATCAACAATAACTCAACTGAAGGCAATGATCCTGTTTCTTTCCTCAGTTGCTCTGGTTTGGAATTAGGCTAAATCTGCTAAAGTCAATGGTCTAGTTTATCTTCTGCATCCATGCTGTGCTTTGCATAACACTGGTGACTTTGTGGGAGGAAGAAAAGATGGCTGCAAGATGTTTTTATGGCTCTTTGTTCTTTGAGCCAACTTGGAGGTTTATTTGGGCCTTGTTTCCACTTAGAGTAACCCCAAGGCTGCTCTAAGTTGCACCAGTGTGCTTATGGGGTTGAGGGGCCATTCCATTAACAAGGGATCATTGGGGGGTTAAAAACACTCTTGGACAAACCAGCTGTCTCCAGTTTCCCCTACACCAGGGTCAGGCTTTCATCCTACGCAGGGGGAATACACAGCAGGCTGATTAAGCTTGTTTAATGGGCGCTCTGCACTGCTGGAGTGGCGAAACAGGGCTGGAGTAGGAGTTACACTGATTTATGTCTGATGTAAATGAGAGACAAATCATGACCAGTGAGAAGTATCCTCCTATCCCTTCTCCCCATATTTCCAACCTGATCTCAGTTTGCAATGAGGTTTGAAGCTGTTCTTATCTCATCCCTACCAATTCATACAGAGCAAGAAAAGACTCATTAATTTTATTTCTCATTTGCTTTGTGACAATCACTAATCATTCACAATGAATAAAAAGGCACACTCTGCGGCCGGATGGTCCCAGCCCACCACACCAAAGCAAAATAATCATGGAACTACCTGTTCTGTTAATTACTAGTCCTAGAATGAAATGCTTGGGAGAGCATCTCCCAAAGGGGAACAGTGCAGATGAATAAAACACTCTCATCCTGCCAGATTAACACAGGCACACTTTGGAGTCAATGAAGATGTTCCAGATACAGGCATGGAATCTCTGGTCTGCAGTGAATTTCAAAAGCATTCAATAGCTATGTGCCAGTAACCTGATATTTCAGTAAGTACCACTCTGCAGTTAATTGCCTTCTTCCCATTAGTTAATACTGTGACCCTATTTCTAGGAACATGTGAAAGGTTCAATTCTGCAACACTTTGGGTGTGTTTACACTTGAGCATCAGGTAAAATTTCCAGTTTGGGCAGGCAGACCCATGCTAGCTTTGATCGAGCTACTGTGCTAAAAAGCAGTTTCTCCTCCCTTGGTTTTCACACCTCAACTGCTAGAAGAGGGCCTTAAACTCCCTGATTGAACTAACCTCGTTATCTCTAGCCTGCTTCTTGCTTGCATATATATACCTGCCCCTGGAAATTTTCACTACATGCATCCGATGAAGTGGGTATTCATCCCCAAAAGCTCATGCTCCAATACATCTGTTAGTCTATAAGGTGCCACAGGACTCTTTGCTGCAATAGCAATGTAGTGGCAGCTGCACGGGTGGCCCTGAGCATCTACCTTGGCTATTAGCTAGGATTGTACTCAGGGTGGGTGGCTATTTACAGCTCACTAGCTTTATCAAAGTTGGAAATTACTCCTCCATCTCCAGTCTAAACATATCTTTAAGGTATGTCTCTACACTGCACAATTAGGGGTGTTCTCAGCTCAGGTTAGCTAAACCATGTTAGCTAACTTGGATTAAAACAGCAGTGAAGACCCAGCAACTTGACTCCTAACTCAGGTTAGGTGCACAGGTTAAAGCCTACAGAGGAACCTTCAGTTGGACTCAAACCATTAACCCAAGTTACAAGCCAAGTTGTCATATTTTGACTACTATGTTAAACCAAGTTAGCTAACAAAGGTTAGCTAACTTGAATTAAGAATACCCCTAATTTTTCAGGGTAGCCGTACCATTATACCTGTTGGATTATTTCTGAGAGCAGTCTCTAAAATGCAAAGTTACTCCATGAGCGTGTTTGTGTTTGCAACAATTCCATTTTCTGACAGCTTCCAAGGTTCCTAAGTTTGTTAGTGTTCAGCAATAACAAAACCTTTCCAGTGTTTTCACAAAATGCATTGTGTTGGAATGTCTAGTTTTGGATTAGAAAGATCAGGTTTTGGATTCTGGTCTTTCTCTCTTGTACCAGGAGTGACCGGAGAGCCCTGTTCCTCAAAACCCTTCCAGGTGAAATCATTGGCAACACCGATACATCTCTGCAAACCGGCTTTGACAAAACACCGTATTTTGATGACATTTCATTGAGTAAAAATTGTTCCAATTAGCTACAGTTTGTTGAATTATGCCCCATACATGTAAAAATTATTCCTAAGCATCGATGGTGTTACAATTGGGCTCAAAAATTGGGACAGAGCATGTTGTTGTTGTTATTATTTATTAATGTATTTACCTGGTATGAGAGAAGCAGCAATTTTCTCATTGAAATCACTGGTGGTGAACTGCTAAAAACTGATTCTCTGTCTTAAACAATTTATGGCATCCATCCTGAAAATATTTACCCAGGTAGCTAACTCATATCAGCAGTCTTTGGAAACCCCAGGAACAGATTTTAAAAGGTGCAGATAGGCAATCAGATAATGCATGTAAATAAAATCAAGGATAAAAATAAGAACCTGATTCACGGAGGACATCTACACATCAGAGTTAAAGTTATTTGGGAGTTATAACTGTGCATTTCCGTGCCTTTACATATTTGCATTCCTTTTAAGTGTAATCTTAATTTCCTAGTGTAATTTACTTAGTTTGCAATGCTTTTTGGGGGGATCATTATAATGTACCTGTAATTTTTCTGCCCTGAAATTACTGGTATAGAGTCTGAATCATAATTCCATATTAAGTTATTATTATTTCAAATATATTTTGAAATAGTGAGAAAATCTGCACTTTCTCTCATCTTTATAATCATAATCATGAGAGGTTGAAAAGATCAACCTGCTTCCACTGTTTTTTGACCAGTGTAATTCCAATGACGTCTCTGAAGTTTCTAATGATTTACATCATTGTAAACGAGGAGACACAAGCCATATACTTGATCTGAGGCCAGAACCTGAGCTGGTAGAAACCAGTGTAGCTTCACTGGAATCAATGGACCAGATCCCCAGTTGTCATATATCTGCCAGAGCTCCTCAGGAATCAGTGAACCAGATGGTTCATTCATTACAGTGAATGAAACTACACCAGTGTGAACCAGTTGAACATTGAGCACAGCATATTCAAACACACCACACACACAACCTCCAGCCACATCTTTATCGCTGACATTTGAAACAAAGAGAGAATATATAGAGGAAGAGGTGGGGGAGAGAAGACATTTTTCAGCCATAACTCTGCTTATCAAAATGACATTACCACAACAACCAAACTCAGCTTTTTAATACAGCTGTGCAAAACAGAATGAACCCCATTCCCTTCAGTTTGAAGTGTGGACAGAATCTGCCTGGTACAAAGTTGGTGCAGAATGCGACCTCTCTTAGATAGGTGTGAATGTCTGAACTAGGTAACATGGAGGAGGCAGCCAGGTTCCTCCACAGGAACATATTGTATGAGCTGGGTTTGGAGTAAGTATTTCTGCATGCCCCACCTTGCCTATGTGGAAAGTGGAGGTGGAGTTCACCATTGTTCCTGTCTTCAGCGGTCAAGTAGACACCTGGGTTGTCTTTCCCTATAACCCCTCAAGGCCCAAAGAATACTTGACTAGAAATTGTATAGGCCAATCTCATATAATTTGGTGCCTGACTTTTGGGTGCCAAGATACCATGTTGATAAATGAGAAGGAGAAAGAGAGCTAAAGAGATGGTGTATGAAGATAGATGGTGGTGAAGTGGTGCTGGTCTCAGTATATTAGAGAGAAAAGATGGGTGAGTTGATATCTTTTAGTGGACCAGCTTCTGTTGGTGAAAGAGACAAGCTTTCGAGCCACACAGAGCTTTTCTTCAGGTCTGGGCGGGTAGATAGATAGATATGGAGAGAGACAGATAGGTTGATTATCTGTATAACGTACTAAGAAGCACATTCATGTTACTGTGGGTTCTGTGCTAGGTTCAGGGCTGGCTCCAGACCCCAGCGCGCCAAGCGCGTGCTCTGGGCGGCATGACGCGGGGGGCGCTCTGCCGGTCGCTGGGAGTTCGGCAGGCGGCTCTGGTGGACCACCCACAGGCGTGCCTGCGGAGGGTCCGCTGGTCCCTCGGCTCTGGTGGACCTCCCGCAGCTGTGCCTGCGGAAGGGTCCGCTGGTCCTGCGGCTCCGGTGCCACGGGACCAGCGGACCCTCCGCAGGCACGTCTGCAGGAGGTCCACTGGAGCCGCGGGACTGGCTACAGCCAGCGCACCCCCCGCGGCATGCCGCCGTATTGGGGGAAGCGAAATTACTAGAGCCGCCCCTGGCTAGGTTCATAGTTTGACATGCTTATGAGGTCCTGGTGGGGCACTGAAGAGAATTTAAAAACATCTGCTCCCTCTGCACATCTCCTCAGATCGCTCATAGACATCTGGAAGCTGCAAAGAGGCCAGGCTACATGCTCCAGAAGAAGGTGAGGCAAGTTGACATTTCAAGAGAGCTTTAAACAATTATAGCACCAGTGGAGGTGAAAAGGAATATTCTGGTCATGCCAAATTCTGTTCTGAGTTACAACACTATTAATCTTTGATATCTTCATTGACACTAGTATAGTTACTCCAGATGAGCACTACTATTACTTTGCTACCTTGAATACTTCTGATTTACACCACTGCAACTCCTTTCTCTTCAGTGGACTGACTTACAACTAACCTTGACTTACAAAGAAGTGTTAATGGGCTCAGATTCTAAACTATCACTTTTATTGTGCCTCTGATTTTACTTCCTGCTTATTAGATATGTTGGATAGGGGAGGTCAAAAATTTTCCATCAAAAGCTTTTTTCAATGGAAAATTGTGATTTCAAATAAACAAACAAGCAAAAACCCCACCACCAACCGTTTCCCGCAGAATGTGTTTACTTTCCACAAAAACAAATTTATTTATTTTTTTTACAGAAAATTGAATTTTTTTTCAGGTGTTTGATTAAAAGCAAAAACAGTTTTGCTGAAAATTTAGATGAAAACTAAAAATATTCTTTTCAGCTAATCTTTCCATGATTTAAAAAAAAACAACAACCTTGACAAGGTCTAATTTTAGGATTGACTCTACAGTCCCTATTGATGTGGAGTTGCATTTAAGCTTCTAATCCTATTGATTTAATAGGGCAGTTTTCCTAGGTTTGTTGGCTGAACCAAAAACTCAAAAACAATAAAATCAGTTTGGGTCACTGAAATTAAAAACTGGACAAAAAATGTTTCCTGTTAGCAGAACTGTTTTGTTTAACCAGAAAACAAAATCATTTTGCTTTCTGATTTTTTTTTCAATTCCCTTTATTAGTATTACATTTAGGCAACTGAAAAAAATGAAACATTTCAAAATAAAAAATCAAAACACTTTGTTTTAAAAATGTCAGAATGAAATGTTTCAATTTTTCTCTCTCTTTGTCTCTCAAAGATATATATTTGGCAGAAACTATTTGCCAAATTCTATTTGAATTTGCAAATAGTTCAGTTGACCCCAAACTGCATTTTTCAGTGAATAAACTCTTCATCTGAAAAATGTTGTAGCACTCATGAGCAAGTGCTACTCAATGTTAGTGAGGCTTTAACTGAGGACTTTGGAATCATTGGTCCAAATCATCAACTGGGGCAAATCAGTCAATCCACTGATTTCAGCTGATACCTCACGGTGCCCATCTCAAATGAAAATAGAAGCTTGGTCACTTTTGCTTAAAAGAGGAGGAGGGACGATCCAGTGGTTAGAACTCTGGCTTGACAGTGGGGGACATGGATTCAGTTCACTCTTCTACCACAGATTCCCTGTGTGACCTTGGCCTGGTGCATTAGAGCCTGGATTTCTAAGGTACTTAGGCTCCCAATGATGCCAATAGGCATATTTGAAAATCCAATTAGCTACCTAAAAAGATTAGGTACCAAACTCCCATTGGTTGCACTGGGAAGTGAGTGTCTAACCTGCTCAGGAGCTGTTGAAAATCCAAAATGGGCCCCTATTCGGATCTTTGAGGCACACAGAGATTAAGGGACAGGTTTTTAAATGGGTTTAGGTGCCTAGTGCCTCATTTGAGACATTAGAACAATATCCCTTCCCTGTGCCGCCAGGGTGTTGGGAGGATAAATGCACTCAGAAACACTCAGATACTGTAGCAATGGGGGACATGTAACTGAGTGGATGGCTGGAGCAAAGCGCTGGAGACCCTGGGTCATACTTTATTTGTGCCACATTTGGAGCCAATCCTTTACTTCACTCACATGAGTCGTCCCATTGAAGTCAAATGACTAAAGCGACCCACTTAAGAGCATAAGAACAGCCATACAGGGCCAGGCGAATTGTCCATCTAGCCCAGTATCCTGTCTTCCGACAGCAGCCACTGCCACTTGCACACAGGCTTAAAGGATCAGACTCTTGGGCCCCTCATTTACCTTGATATACCTCTGTTTCCTCTCAGTCTAAGATAGATATGTAAGGTGTGTGTATATAGAGCCAGTTGTGTTTGATCTCTTCATAGTTGTGGAAGGAGGGATGGCTAAAGAGGGTTCCTCTTCTTTCTTCCCCCAGACAGGAGCTAGCCACACTTGCAGTCACTGAATAAGACAACAGTTGCAGTCACCAGCCCATGCAAAAGGGGCAGGGAAGAGACTATGAACAGATTGTGCAAGCTAAGTCTTTCCTCAAGACACTTTGTCCAAGAAGTGACTTGATTATTGTCTATATGAAGAGAAGATGCTACAGGTCTCATTAGCAGAAAAAAGTTATAACCAAATCCAATGGCTGGAAGGTTTAATAAAAAAAAAGTTCCACCTGGAAATGAGACATTAAATTTTAACTGTGGAGGGTAATTAACAATTGCAACAACTTCCTTATAGATGTGGTGGATTCTCCATGACTTGGAGTTTGAAATCCAGAACGATGTCTTTCAAATTGATATGCTCTAGGTCACCAGAATCTGGTCTGATGCTAGCTGAAGGGGATAAAATTTGACGTAGGACAATTTCTCGGTTAAACAGTATTCAGGATCTTCATTTAATATGGATAATTGAAGAGAATGGGAAACGTGCACCTCATGCAGCCTCATGTCTTTATTTATTTAATTTTTCCTCAGGACTGAGTGTATCAGAGAAATGACCACAGGGAATCACACCTCGGTGACCCATTTCATCCTTCTGGGATTTGCTGACCACCCTGAGCTGAACTGGGGGCTATTTGTGGTGTTTCTGTCTTGTTATCTCATTGCTCTGACTGGGAACCTTCTCATTGTCTTTGTCACTTTGGCTGACGCTGCCCTTCACACCCCCATGTATTTCTTCCTCCGGAACTTGTCCTTCCTGGAAATCTCTTACACCTCGGTCACCTTGCCCAAGATACTGGCAAACCTTCTCTCAGAGGATAGAACCATCTCCTTCCTCGGCTGTGCAACACAGATGTATTTCCTCCTTTTCCTAGGAGGGACGGAATGTTACCTCCTTGCTGTGATGGCCTACGACCGATACATTGCTATATGCCACCCACTGCGTTACCCGGTCTTTATGAACAGGAGAGTCTATATAGGGCTTGCGTCTGCTTCCTGGCTCACCAACTTCCTGGTGTTAATGGGTCACATTGCGGCCATATTCACCCTACCCTTCTGTGGCTCTAATGAAATCAACCATTTCTTCTGTGATGTCCCCCCGGTGATGAAACTGGCCTGCGGGGACACCCACAGGACTGAAATCGCCATTCTCCTGGTTGCCCTCTTCTTTGTCCTGCTGCCGTTCGCGCTCATCCTTGCTTCCTACGTTCGTATCATCTCAACCATCCTGAAGATGCGTTCAGCTGAGGGCAGGCAGAAAACCTTCTCCACCTGCTCCTCGCACCTCCTGGTGGTGACTCTGTTCTATGGGACAGCCTGCACCACGTACCTGAAACCCAAATCCAGCCACTCGCCAAATAGTGACAAACTCATTGCTCTGCTGTACTCTGTTGTGACCCCCATGCTAAACCCCATTATCTACAGCTTGCGGAACAAGGAGGTGACAGGGGCACTCCGGAGATTAACTGAAAAAAATGTACTCAGACACCAAGATTTTCTACTGCATTTATGGAGGCTTTGCTATTTTTGTAAAATTAGAAAGGCACTGTGACTCTTCAAACCAAAAATAAAGCTGGTCAAAAATTTTTGATGAAAATTTTGTCATTGGAAAATAAAGTTTAATAAAAACTGATTTCTTTTAAATTAACAACTGTGGGTATTCCCCTCACTTTCCCCCAATTTCTCACTGCGTCTCAGCTGGCAAATGCTAGAAAACAATTAGACTACGGAGGGAAAAAAACCTACTTTCTTACACCTTTGCCTGTTGAAAATAGTTGAAGTGTGACTTTCAGCATTTGACCTCAAAAGTATCACTTTCTACACTTATGCCTGTTTCTCACACGTTCTTATTTCTCATCTGTTTTCATTTTGAAAACAGCAAGGAAGAGTGGGAAAAGTGGGGGGGAGGGAAACAAAACAAACAAAAAAAACCCTGTTGTTCTCCTTTGAATAATTTTCCCACAGGAAAACAGGGATTTCCAAATGGAAAACTTTTGATAGGGGATTTTTCCAGAGAAAACTGACAAGAGAGTACACAGTATGTGTAAAGATGACAGAATCTGGCCCCATGGTTGAGATTTTCAAAGGAACTTAAAAAAAATTACTTTCCAAAACCTGAAACATTGAGGCCAAAATACAAAATACTTCAGCCAAAACCAAAAAATGTTTTGATTTGGAAATGCTGCTGCAGCACCTCACTAGAGGTGTATGTTGGGTGACTGAGACTCATTGTCCTCTGTAGGCTCCCTGGTTGGATTGCATCATGGGGTTCCTCTTGGAGAGGGAGGCAGTGCATTATGAGAGAGCCTGGCAATGGTGTATCATGCGAAAAAAATTGAGCAGCACTAATCCTTTTCCATTGTGGACTTTTAGTCACTTTAACTAGCTGTGAATCATCGAGAAACTGTGATAAAGGAGGTGATCCAAAGACATTTGAAATCAATGGAGAAACTCCTGTTGACTTTAATGAGCTTTGGCTCAAGCACAAAAATGTTTCTTGCTTGGCCTCCATCAGCTACTCTCAACACCAGAACCACAGACCTGTCCCGAATGAAGGACACATAACCACAAGTTGAAAATGTACCACAAGCCAAGCAGCTGGTGCTCAGCCATTTCCCTAGCTATGAGAACAATTCAGAGATGAACGGACACATAAAGGGGTACATTGACAGCCTTATGATGCCGCCATTGGCTAAAGGTCACTGACTTCAGTGAGAAGAGAATGGGACAATGCACTTCCGTGGCCCTCTCAACATCACATCTGAAGACGCATTATATTTTGGCTTAGAAAGTTTAGGTAAATGTTGGTAAATGTTGATTTCACCACACACACACACACACACCCCAAAATAAAAATATCTCCATCAATGATTATCAAAATGTACAGCTAGGCAAAATAGGAGAAATGCTGCTTGAGAACTTATTAGAGTTTGTTTTAAGGCTATTCACTTTGTATATTTTGAGATGTGATGTCAACAATTGAGTTTTAATGGTTATAAAGCTTTATATTTTGGAATCTGTCTCTGTTGTCATTAATTAATTATGGTTGGACCCTCACCCATTATTGTCTACCCCTCCCCAACATCATTTTCTGCAACAATGAAAACTTACATTAATAAAAATCAGGAAAAAATTATTGAAGTCCGTACTTTTGCATAACCATTAAAATTTAAATTGATACAAACTGGAAAAAAATGCTTAAAAATAAACACAAATATTATCTGTCAAAATCACAAAAAAAAATCTAATTTTGCCAAGGTCTAATTACACTGAGAAGTCCTTGATTTAGAAATGGTCAAAAGTTTTCCATTAACATTTTTCTTTTGTTAGAAAGTTGGGTTTTTGAATAAAGAAAAAAATTTCATGGACAGTGTCTGCTTTCCCGCAAAACCTTTTGATTGTTTATTGAAGAGCTGAAATTTTTTCAGTCATCTACAATTGCCAGTCAACATCACTTGACATTTTAAAATCAAGATTGGATGTTTTTTCCCCACTAAAAGATCTGCTCCAGTTCAAACAGGAATTAATTCAGGGACGATCTATGGCCTGTGCTATACAGGGAGTCAGGCTATATGAAGAAGGTGGTCCCTTCTGTCTTTACAATCTCAGAATACCTTTGTTAGTCTAGACCTAAGCAATTTAGGTGCACAAATCCCATTGACTTTAAATGAGACATGTGCTCCTAAAGTCCCTTGGATGCTTTTGAAAATCCCATCATCAGTCAGATTCTAATATCTGAGTTCTCTGTGTATTCAACCCGTATCACACAGCATCATGCTTATTAAATGTGCTGAGATATCACTACTGTGGGCCACCAGCTGGGACATTCAAAAACTGAGCTCTGTACCACTCGTGATGCAAGAATAACTGTTCACGATAGCTGGTCCTTTGGCTGAGATTTCCAAATTTCAGTGTGGATTGAGCTCCCAACGCCCTTAGGCTCTTCTGACAATCCTACACGTATAGCTCTTCACATCAAGAAGATATTGAGGAAATATTTGGCTATTTAAATTAATTTTAAAAAGAGGCAACAGGGGATAAAAGATACCTTTTATTGTTTTTATCAAATACTTCTCATGGGTTACAAGTTTTTAGACTCTTGGCTCTTCAGAATATTGGACTAGGTCAGGTCCTGTTCATACCTGGATTTGTGTTCCAATTCTCCCTCCCCCAACGCCCCGTCACCCACTTACATTGGTTTTGCACTACATCAGTGGAGTTACTCCTGGCTTACATTGGTCTAATACAGTGGTCTCCAACCTCTTTATGTCCAATATCCCATTTTGAATCTAAGGGCAACCCAGAATATACCCCTCCTCTTCCCAAAAGCCCCACCCCGCTCACTCCATCCCCAGCTCTCTCCATCGCTTGCTCTCCCCCATCCTCACTCACTTTCACTGGGCTGGGGTAGGGAGTCGGGGTTTGGGAGGCGATGCAGGCTCTGGGCTGGGGCCGAGGGGTTTGCAGTGTGGGAGGGGCCTCTGGGCCGAACTTGGGGTTCAGCTGAGGTAGTTGGGGTGCAGGAGGGGATGAAGGGTGCAAGCTCTGGGAGGGAGTTTGGGTGAAGGAGGGGGCTCCAGGCTGTACCAGAGAGTTGTGGTGCGGGAGTGGGTTTGGAGTGCAGGAGGAGGCATGGGTTGTTATGGCTCCGGGAGGGGGCTTAGGGCTGGGGTTAGGGTGCAGGAGGGGACATGGGGTACTGGTTCCGGGAGGGAGCTCAGGGCTGGAGGTTGGGGTGCGGCCTCCCACCGGGCAGCACTTACCTCTGGTGGCTCCTGGGCAGCAGTGTAGTGTGGCTGCTGCTAAGACAGGCTCCCTACCTACCCTAGACCCATGCTGCCCCTGGAAGGGGCCAACGTGCCCCTGCAGCCCCTGGGTTGGAGGCACGTGGCTTTGCTCACTGCCCCTCCCTGCAAGCAGCGGCCCCATAGATCCCATTGACCACAGCTCCCCATTCCCAGCCAATGGGAGCTGTGGGGGCGGTACTTTCAGGCAGGAGCAGTGCACGAAAGGAGACCCTGCCCCGCCCCCTGGGGCTGTAGGGCCACCCTGGACGCTTGCGGGAGCAGCTTGGGGCCAGGACAGGCAGGAAGCCTGTCTTAGCAGCAGCCCTGTTGTGCCACCAGAGATCACAATCGACTGGGAGCTCCTCTAGGATCAACCAGTCAGTCACAAAAGACCGGCTGGTGACTACTGTTCTAAGAGGAAGCAGAATTTCACCTACTGAGTTTAATTGAGTTACTCTGGACCAAGTTATTATTTGCACAAGAAATCTCCTTTACACCTGCCTAGCAGTAGAAAGGGGCCTTAAAACAGAAGTACTCTTAATTTGCAATCCCTTTAAACTGCCAGTGTAATTATCACAGAAAGGGATCTAGGGGTTACGGTGGACGAAGAGCTGAATATGAGTCAACAGTGTGCCCTTGTTGCCAAGAAGGCTAATGGCATTTTGGGTTGTATAAGTAGGGGCATTTCCAGCAGATCGAGGGATGTGATCATTCCCCTCTATTCAGCACTGGTGAGGCCTCATTTGGAGTACTGTGTCCAGTTTTGGGCCCCACACTACAAGAAGGATGTGGATAAATTGGAGAGAGTCCAGCGGAGGGCAGCAAAAATGATTAGGGGGCTGGAGCACATGACTTACGAGGAGAGGCTGAGGGAACTGAGATTGTTTAGCCTGCAGAAGAGAAGAATAAGGGGGGATTTGATAGCTGTTTTCAACTACCTGAAAGGGGGTTCCAAAGAGGATGGATCTAGACTGTTCTCAGTGGTAGAAGATGACAGAACAAGGAGTAATGGTCTCAAGTTGCAGAGGGGGAGGTTTAGGTTGGATATTAGGAAAAACTTTTTCACTAGTAGGGTGGTGAAGCACTGGAATGCGTTACCTAGGGAGGTGGTGGAATCTCCTTCCTTAGAGGTTTTTAAGGTCAGGCTTGACAAAGCCCTGGCTGGGATGATTTAGTTGGGTTTGATCCTGCTTTGAGCAGGGGGTTGGACTAGATGACCTCCTGAGTTCCCTTCCAACCCTGAGATTCTATGATTCTATGATTCTATCACCTGATCATAAATAAGATTCCATATTATTGGACCAATTGCTGTTGATGAAAGAGAAAGGCTTTCAAGCTTACAGAGACCTGAAGAAGAGAATGAAGCTGTTACCTCACCCACCTTATCTCTCTGATATCCTGGGACCAACATGGCTGCAACAATACTGTGCTCAACAATGGAAGATATCAAATTTTGTCATTTGAAATGGAAACTCCATAAAATGAAGAAAAAAGCAACCAAATTTAACAGCACCCAGACCTGAAGAAGAACTCTGTGTCAGCTCAATAGCTTGTCTCTCTCACCAACAGAAGCTGGTCCAATAAAATATATCACCTCACCCATTGTGTTGGTCTAATAGCCTGGGACCGAAATGGCCAGAGCAACAGTGTAAATCTCTATATTTAATCATTTTTGAGGCCAGAATCAGGTTCCATAACTTTGGACCTGATTCTGATCACATTAATTGAAAACCAAGAGTAAGTAAACTGATGTCACTGAAGTTTGCAATGGTACAAAATGTAAGTGTAAGGGCTTCAGACCCTTAATCTTTGTTCCTGGTCAGATTCTGTTCTCATTGACACTAGAGTAAATCCAGAGTAAGCCATGGATGACAATGGAAATATTTTGGTTTCACACGAGTGTAACTAAGAGTAGAATTTATTTCAATTATAAATATAAAGCCTATTCGCTCTGAGAATAAACATAGGATTCATTTCTATTACATCATATTTACACTGATGCTCAGTGACTTCATCGGAGTTACTCCTCTTTTACAATCCACTGGCTTGAGAAAACAACAACTTCTCTGATTTAAAATAAAGTAACTCAATTGAAATTAATGGAGTTGCTCCGGGTTTACACTGGCATAACTCCATTGCCTTGAAAAGAAGTTGCTCTTGATTTGCACTGGTGTGCAAGTTGTTTGAATTTAATGAAGTTACTCTTGATTTTCACTGGGGTGAGTGAGAGGAGAGTTGGACACATTGACGCTGGCGAAATTACTCCTAATTTACACAAGAGGCAGAGGAGAATCAGGACCATTGACGTTACTCCTGATTTATACAAACATAACCAAGAGCAGACTCGGGCATGTAATCCCCAGTGGCTCACAAGAAAACACATTCACATGCTTTGAGAAGCTTTGTGTCGGTCCACCATTTTTCTCAGTGCTGCTTTCACCTGCTGGTTCCTCAGGCTGTAGATGACAGGATTCAGCAGGGCAGGTGCCACCGTGTAGAGCAGAGAGAGCAGTTTATCCATGCCCGACATGTAACCGGAGTTGGGTCTCAAGTACCTAAAGATAGCACTGCCGTAGAACAGGGAAACAGAGACAAGGTGGGAGAAACACGTGTGGATGGCCTTCTGTTTCCCATCCAGCGATGGGATCCTGAGGATGGCAGTAACAATGCAAATGTAAGAGGCCAGGATGAGCGCGAAGGGGATGATGATGACCAGGACGTTCATTAGAACTTTTGCCACCTCATTCACGCGGGAGTCTGGGCAGAGCAGCTTCACCAGCAGCGGCACATCGCAGAAGAAGTGGTTGATGATGTTGGAGCCGCAGAAGGGCACGCTGAATATCAGAGCTGTTTGCCCAAGGGACACAGACATGCCGGTGACCCAGCATCCTGAGACCAGCAGGAGGCAGAGCCTCCTGCTCATGAGGACTGGGTAGTGCAAAGGGTTGCAGATGGCTACGAAGCGGTCATAAGATATGACGGCCAGGAGGTAACACACTGTGGTGCCGAAGAATAGGAAGAAGTACATCTGGGAAGCACAGCCAGAGAAAGAGATGGTTTTCTTCTCCAAGAGAAGATTGGCCAGCATCTTGGGGATGGTGACCGAGGTGTAGCAGATCTCCAGGAAGGCCAAGTTCCGGAGGAAGAAGTACATGGGGGTGCGGAGGACCGGGTCGGACACAGTGGCGAGGATAACCAGAGCGTTCCCCATCAGGGTGAGGATGTAGATAGTGAGGAAGGCGAGGAAGAGTAGGGGCTGCAGCTCAGGATGGTGAAAGAGCCCCAGAAGTGTGAATTCCATTATAATCGTGTCATTTCCCCCTGTCATTTCTTCTGGACCCTCCACCTGCATGGGGATGAAATACAAGTCACCTCACCAGGGATGTCTGGAGTTCATTGGTGGATGGGCAGCACAGAGCAAATAGAAACTAGATTCACTGTTCTCCTCTCTAATCTCTCCTGGAGATGTTGTGACAGTTAATAATAATAAATATTTATTATGTGTTTAATAGCAGTGCCTAGACACTGGGCCAGTGGCCAGAGCAAACGCTTGAGAAGCAGGAGACATGGCCTCTAGTTCTGTCTTTGCCAGTGGCTTCAGCAAGTCCTTTCACTTCTCTGTGTCTCCATTCATCTGTAAAATGAGGCTAGTTCTGACCTCCTCTGTAATGCATATTGAGAGTGACTAGTGGAAAATACTCTGTAAGAGCTAGATATGGTTGATATTAATAATGTGCTAGGCACTATGCAGATGCATAGTTCTTACAGTCTAAGTAGACAAGACAGGCAAAGGTTGGGAGAAAGAAGGTGATATTTATACACCTATTTTACAAATGAGAAATTGAGTCAGAGAGATTATGGCTGGGGTTGTCAAAAAAGACTAAGGGCTAGATTTTTTAAAGGTATTTAGGCACTTAGTGGGATTTTTAAAAACACCTAGGCACCTAATAATATGGGAGTTGTGTGCGTAGTTACTTTTAAAATTCTTGAATTTCCCTAAATACCTTTACAAATCTGTCTATAAATTAAT